>NC_067201.1:1582500-1927500 GCF_000699445.3 Schistosoma haematobium
TTGAAGCAAAACTTTTGCTCACAATTCTCTCCTTCTTCCTATTGTTCCAGTTGATGTGTATAAGTAATTTAGGTTATCGAAAGCGGGAAGACAGTTTAGGCGTATCAATAGCACGGTTTGTTAGCGTGAAACCTAGATCTAGAGTATCTTTCATATTACTAGAAACCAGCTAATATTACATGAAAAAAATAAATCCTTATAAAAAGGTTCAGAGACCATATTGATTACTCATTTATCAGCTACAAATGGTTCACAAGTCAACTAGATCAAAGTTAAATGCATTTAATGCACAAGGATAGATATTTTGCGTAATATATATATAATTGAGATAAAGAGCATCACAGAGAATACTCGATTTTATTTGAAGTAAATCGATATTGTTAGTCGATGGTGACTAGCAGTGGAATCCAGGAAGCGCACCACTTCATCCTACTTGGGACTCGTCAGCTCGATGTTCTTGAATCCCATAGTTGATATTCACTCCTGGACTCAATTCCAGTACCGTTCGCGCCAAACGCCATCGAGTCCTCCATCAGCTACTGAGTCCTATAAGTGTAGCGTCGCGAGTGGGATTCGAACCCACACCCACAGCGTTGACTGCAACCTAAATGCAGCGCCTCAAACCGCTCAGATCTCCTAACCACTTTCGATCCTTGGCTCTCTGAGCTAAGATCATGTGTAGTAACATTGATAATGTGCCTCATCGACCTTCATATCTCATAGTAAGTACAATAACAGATTTAGACTATTGAAAAATCACCAAACAGCTCATATTGTTTTTTACAAAAATATTGTGTATGTTTTGCCAACCAATGCTAGTTCATTATGAAAATTAACTTTCACATTGTACAGCTCTCCTGAATTACTTTTTTGGCAATGGGGAAGTTGGAAATAGTCAAATTTCGTGATTTTACATCACATACCGATCTTAGTTAGGTAACCGTTAAAAACCGGAAAACACTGATCAGTTATTTTATGTGCGGGCAACAATCAGCCTATCACATATTGAACTAATAATCATCAGGCCTTGAGAAGAGGATATCAAGTAATTGCTAACACAGTACATGTAATGACTGTTTACAACGTCATTCTCATTATTATTAACTCCAGTCATCATATTCATATTTTTCAAGCATCCCATTCCGATTTCTCAATCTTGTATTCCTACTTACGTAAAAGAATGAATCTTATTAGATTGGTTTCATTCAAACAACCATTGATTAAAGACAATGATAAAAGCCACTCAATTATCTTTTTTCTCAAAATCAGAGTAATAATCCATGTAGATCACTTTTCCAATATTGAATAAATCTGTAGTTTTATTAGTTGCGATCATGAGTTAATTGAAGCCACCATGGGAAACCTGGAAGCATAGGACGGCTATTCCGTTCTATTGTGGAACTCCTCAGCAGTGCGCATCCACGATGTCTCCTGTGGAGTTCGAACTCAGGAAGCATTGGACAGCCGCTTCGTCTTATCGTGAGACTTTTCAGCAATACGTATCCACGATCCCACCTCGTGAGATTCGAACCCGAAACCTATCAGTCTTGTGCGCGAACGCTTAACATCTAGACTACTGATCTGGCATTCAACGGTGTCAATGTCTAACTTTAACTAATCCACGAAATTCAGTGACACATCCACTATTGTCTTCAGTGAATTACTATCTGTAGTTCTTAATTTTCTTTCTTTTATCATTCACCTTAGTCAATATCAGTTTGTCAATCATAACTCTATTTCAATAATTATGATACACAAACTGTGAAAATATTCAAGAAATGCGCCAATCAATTTAAAACAAGAAACTAATCATTGATAAAAGACCTGTCTATTAATGTTAATTAGTGATTATGTATAAGATGGATACAAATGTAAATTACTACTAATATAAACGTATGTAAGATTTATGATAATTTTTTCTGGTTAGCGTTTTTTTAGCGAGTTAGTTTTCTACGGGATGGGGACGCTAACCCCATGCCCAACCCTCCTCCTTTATCCGGGCTTGGGACCGGCAGTAGCCCCCGGAGGGACTCTACATCAACTTCATTGACTACGAAAAGGCATTTGATAGCGTGGACAGAACAACACTATGGAAACTTCTTCGACACTACGGCGTGCCTCAGAAGATAGTCAATATCATACAGAACTCATATGGTGGATTACACTGCAAAATCGTGCATGGAGGACAGTTGACAAAGTCGTTCAAAGTGAAGACCGGTGTTAGGCAAGGTTGCTTACTCTCACCCTTTCTCTTTCTCCTGGTGATCGACTGGATCATGAAGACGTCAACGTCTGAAGGAAAGCGCGGGATACAATGGACATCTAAGATGCAATTGGATGACCTAGACTTCGCAGACGATCTGGCCCTTCTATCCCAAACGCAACAACAGATGCAGGAGAAGACGAACAGTGTGGCAGCAGCCTCAGCAGCAATAGGTCTCAATATACACAAAGGGAAAAGCAGGATTCTCCGATACAACATAGAATGCACCAATCCAATCACAATTGACGGAGAAGATTTGGAAGATGTAAAAACCTTTACGTATTTGGGCAGCATCATTGATGAACAGGGTGGATCTGATGCAGATGTGGAGGCGCGGATCGGCAAAGCAAGAGCAGCATATTTACAACTGAGGAACATCTGGAACTCAAAGCAACTGTCAACCAACACCAAGGTCAGGATTTTCAATACAAATGTCAAGACAGTTCTACTGTATGGGGCAGAAACCTGGAGAACTACGAAAGCCATCATCCAGAAAATACAGGTGTTTATTAACAATTGTCTACGCAAAATACTTCAGATCCATTGGCCGGACACTATTAGCAACAACGTACTGTGGGAGAGAACAAACCAGATCCCAGTGGAGGAAGAAATCAGGAAGAAGTGCTGGAAGTGGATAGGACACACATTGAAGAAAGCACCCAACTGCGTCACAAGACAAGCCCTCACATGGAATCCTGAAGGTCAAAGGAAAAGAGGAAGACCAAAGAACACATTACGCCGAGAAATGGAGATAGACATGAGAAAAATGAACAAGAATTGGAAGGAACTAGAAAAGAAGGCCCAGGATAGAGTGGGTTGGAGAATGCTGGTCAGCGGCCTATGCTCCATTGGGAGTAGCAGGCGTAAGTAAGTAATTAAGTAAGATTTATGATGTAATTATGATGAGATGATTGAATGAAAAGTAATGGATGTTAGATCTATGAAAATATGAAAATATTTTAACTCAAATTCACTTGATATTGTTTTGCTTGTATCTTTCCATTAACGGTTTAGACTACAATGGATCAGTCTCTTGTTGGCATATGTGCATCCTGTGCGGATTGTCTCGATACAGCCTTACGTCACAAGCTTTTTAAGCAAAAATTGATAGTGGTTAGCAATGGAATTTAGTTTGACGCGCGTTTCGTCCTATTCGGTACTCATCAGCTGGATGTACCTGCATCTTAGAGTTGATGTGACATACGAAATACGGTGATGATATAGGTAATTGCGCACTCTAAACGTGACACGTGATACCTCGTTTTCTTGGATGTTTCTGAGAAGCTTCTGCGTACTGCTGATTGTATAAAGCGTTTCCAGGCGTTTTCTGCACTTCCAGGTACTTTGACGAGGGACATTCTTGGACACCTACCAATACGTGTTGACTGAAGTTATCACAACACAATATAAATAGTAATAGACGAGATTATACATAAACAATATTATTTCACTGAATAAAATATATCAGATAGTTTAAAAACTCAAGATAAATAATGGGTTCCATTACGTCTAATTCTGAGCCATGTCACCCAAATTCTCTTACCATTGGTTACGGTTATCTCATGGATCTCGAACAGGTATTCTACATCGATCTACACGACATAGTCCAAAAGTTATTGGCTTCATGGATTGACGCTACATCTTCATTCGAACTCTCCTAACTTCCTTCTAATGTGTTCCCATACCCATGAATAACGAGCTTCGAGGCAGACAGTGGCTAGGTATGTGTGATATATATTCGAAACACTTTAGTCAATGAAAACTCACTACCACGTCATCTGATTTGTCATTTTCAACAATACGGACACTGTTCCTTGGTTACAACTTGAATTTAGGCTAAAGAAAAGAACTTCGTATTATTGCATAATTGATGCTGTGAGTTACTTCTTTTCGATTCACCTTTGTTTTCTGTTGTCGTTTTGATTAAGATCACTGATTAAAATTTACAACTGTTACAGAAAATGCTCCTTATTCACATTTTTATCTATTTTACCATAAAATGTAGTCAGACCATTAGTTAAATAATCAAAACATGTGACGAAATATATATCGTTGTTTGCATCTTCCCATCGATGGTTAGGACTACAATCGATTGGTCTCTTATTGGCATATGTGCATTCTATGTGGACTGCCTTGATATTACTATCAAGTTACAATCATTTTAAGCAGAGATCGAAGGTGTATGACTGTAGAACCCAAGACGCGTTTTTCATTCTTTTTGGGACTTGTCAGCACGATCCACTTACATCCTAGAATTAGTCTCCACTTCGGGAATTGAACCCAGTATCGTTTGCTCCAGTTACCATCGAATTATCCACTTACCTACTAATTTCAAATAACCATTGCCTTGTTAAATTTAGAAAAATTTATTATATCAACGCTTGAATATAGATACATCCAAATGACGAATCCCAAGTAGGACGAAACGCGTGTCCTGCATTTCACTGTAGGCTATTATCTATCTCTGCTTGAAATGAAGCTAAAAAGTTTGTTTGAACTGTTTTGAAATAATTCTGTCAATAAATCCTCTCACACATATCATTGCCTATAGGCATGTTCCATGTTAAAAAAAGTAGCATTTCGTCAAATTAACTTGTGAAACAATATTGACAGTTTATTGGTTTGATTAAAAGTTTACTCTGATATGATGCTGCCAATGTTTAGGCTTTCTAATGATGAGCTGAACAGAACAATTTCTTATTTACCCTAATATTGTACACTTGTAGTGGAGGAGAATACAAGTACAGACAATCGAATTGTATTATAGAACATCTCAATAACATCTGAGAACCATACAATGAATACTTCATTAACAAAATGTCGATCAATCATCTCAGACTTCATTGTTCTTTCGTTACCACATCAATCATTCTCTGTTCTCATTCTCTTCTCTTTGATCTTCTTAACTTTCCGCCATCAGTCATTCCACATTCAATTGACGATACATACTACTTATATCTGTTGACATTAGTAGTACACATCATACAATTACATGAATTTACAATGATCAATCTATTATCATATGATTATATTGAATATAATCAAATGTAACCTTGTTTAATACACAACTAATCATCAGATATATCAGTGAATAATTAAAGAAAAAAATAATCTGTTTGTTTCACTAAACACAATGAATTACATAAACTGAGAAGAAGAAGAAGAAAAAGAAGAAGAAGAAGAAGAGGAAGAAGAAGAGGAAGAGGGAGAGCAGGGAGAATATCGGGTGTGGTTGATTAAAAAGGAATGAGAAAACAGGTCAAATAAACTTTTGCCACTTAATATTCATTTAATATTTACAAACTCCCTAATAAGTTATAGTTGAATAGTTTAAACAAATTACAGTATTGATCATTGAACAAGAATGTAGTAACGCCCTGGATATTGTTTATTGGTTGCGAATCACTTTTTTTTTATTTTAATAATATAAACAAAATAAGGAATTATTTTAATGAACTCAAATTCACTTAAGATGTGGTTTCATTATGGGTTTGTGTAGATTATTAAGTTTTTGACTGAGATCATGAATAATCGATTGATGTTAGATCATAATTGAAAACCTGGAAGCATTAGATAGTCGTTTTGTCTGAATGTGAGACTCCTTAGCAGTGTTAATCCACGACCCAGCTTGTGGGATTCAAACCCAGGGCCTTCGATCTCACATACGAATGTTTAACCTCTGAACTAATTCTGACAATGAACTTAGATTTGTTAACGCTTTTTTCTCGCTAGTGAGGATTAGGTCTACATGTTCAAGATTTATGACTGAGTTATTATATCTTTAAGCATATAGATTATTTATGTAATAAAATCTTATTGAATTTTTGATTTTACATCATAGATTGATCTTAGTTAAGCACCCATTTAAAACTAGAAAGCATTGGACAACTGACTTTTTATAGGGAAGAGTTATGCTGCAGTGAATATCTATGATTTCAAAGGGAATCGAACCCATAAACTTTTGAATCAGTTAGCCAGTATCCTGTAATGTGCTTGTTTGACTTCAATAAAATCACGATACCACTCAGTTATCTTTCAATGTTATTGGTGAGCAACATAATCTTACTCGACATGAATGAACTCTATTAGTTACGGCTATTCATTTGAACTTATGAATTTATCTCTTATTGAAGGATCCGATACTATGAAGAGAAAGTTCTCCAGTGCGCGTTGATTTTTTAATATGTTTAACATAGATCAGTTGGATGTCTAAACTTAAAAATCTTGTCTATGTAATCCATATTAGTATATGTATGTTATTGTTTTCTTGATTTACTGACACAATAACTTGTCAAGGATGTCAAATAGATTCATTAAGTAACAACAATGAACATATTAATGCATATATTCATAGGTAAAATAACGAACTGCACTTAGTTAGACTACTATTAAAAACCTGAAAGCACTGAACTACCATTTCGGTCCTGTATGTGATCTTGTAGTGGATTTGTGTGAGGACGGTCCATGGGTGAACTAGAGGAAGTTCTAAGAAGCTCAGAAAGAGCCGAAGATATTCCATCCAGTCTTCTTTCGGAAGAATATTCTAGGAGTCCTACGTATAGCTTCCCGATTGGACAATGCTAATAACCCCCTGTATGCGGATTGGGGAACTGTAATGATGATTTCGTTTTTGCTAAAAAATAAAAATACATGACAGTTTTATACTATAATGGACACTGTCTGGAATAACATTCCTATCACTTGTCTTCTGTCTTCTCACTGCATTCTAGTGCTCAAGTTATACGTGGTATATATAAGCTCTAGATATAACAATTAGCTTCGAGATAACTTCTTAGGGTTCGTAAGTCAATCACCCAGATAATCGTTATTAAATACATTGCAACAGTGTATAAATCCAGAAGGCAACACATAGCGCCAACTATTTAATAGCACAGATGATTAAGCCACAAG
Organism: Schistosoma haematobium; assembly: GCF_000699445.3. Lineage (NCBI taxonomy): Eukaryota > Metazoa > Platyhelminthes > Trematoda > Strigeidida > Schistosomatidae > Schistosoma > Schistosoma haematobium. The sequence goes on from NC_067201.1 coordinate 1,589,675, forward strand.
CACATCAAACGAATTCCAGCAGAAAAGCTAATGTGCGCTATCAAGTGAATCCAGAGACGAATTAAATGTAGATTAAAGACTCTAATGAAGAATTGAATCGGTTAATAAGGTCCAAGCATACACATATATATGGGAAAGAGAATGATTTATCGAGCGATTTAAGCAACCAACGTTTAAGCTAGACAGAAGGTGTGTTCGCAAGCCGTCATATATATAGTCAATAATACATGTTCATACAGACATATTAATAATAATAATACAAACACATGGACAAATTATCAACGAAAAACACTGTCTATTAAGTAAGTTAATTAAAGGGCTTGACAAAATCAACTGTCAATAAACTCAAGTGTAGGAGAAGTACTATAATCTCTCAATAGTGCACACCCACAATCATGCACATGGGACATGAACCTACGACCTTCGGTTCTCGAGTGGGGACGCTTGACATCTAGACCATTGGGCTAACATCCACTGGTGTAGATTTCTAACTCCATTCATTTCATTTTGTCGCACAACCCTCATCTGTTACCTTTAGTGCCAACCGGTTAGTTCAGAGGTTAGGCGTACACACGAGAGAACGAGGATCATGAGCTCAAGTCTTTACTGTGTGGTCGTAGATGTAGACTGCTAAAACGTTCCCCACTAGGACGAAATGATTGTCAAGTGCTTCTAGGTTTCCAATGGTGATCTAAGTAAAATCAATTCGTAATTTAAACTGTGAAAATTGTACTATCTGCACGAACCCCCTTAAACTAAGAAATATATTTATATACAAAAGAAATTGGTTTCTTACCCGTTACATAAATTTTTTTTGATAAATAAACATACCGATTATTTTCAAAGTTCTCCCCATATCTCATCAATCCGAATGTACATGTAAATCCATTAATTTACCTACATTTCTAGATTCTACTTTTCCTTCTGTAACTCTCTCTCTCACACACACACACAAACTCCCCCCACACCAACACACTCTCTCACACACACATTTTATATACAAAGTAATTATTTTGTGATTTAAAATTCTTTGAATTGTTACTTTGACGGATAACATACATATAGAACTTGACCTAGAAGTATTTAAATTATCCCATCTATTGCGCTTAATCTACCCTTTAACGAAAGAATAGGTTACATATAGTATCTATATACGATAGAATATTATTGATTTTCTGTTCGTTGTTGTTGTTGTTGGTATCATCACTATTCATAATTTACATCTCTATTCAACGAACTGAAGTTTTCAATTGCATCTTTTACAATTCATAGGGTAGAAAAAAGAGGATTGTTCTTTAAAATACCCTTTATTATTATTACTATTATTCGTATTAGTAGTAGTAATAATAATAGTAGTGGCAATAGTAGTAGTTGCTATTGTAGTAATAGTAACAGTAGTATGGTGGTAGTAGTAGTAGTAGTAGTAGTAGTAGTAGTAGTAGCCCCGATATGATTGATTGCCATATACATGAATAAATATTAAACAGCGGATGAAATTTTCAATGTTACCGCTGTTATCATTGTTACTATCATAAACTACAAATAGAGATCAAATCATGACCTTGTTTTTCGATATTGATTAAATCAAGTAAAATTTAAGAAGAATTTCAATTTTCATTATATGAATATATATGTAGAGATTCTGTCAGATACCGGCTCATTGTCTAAAGGTTAAGTGCTCGCACACAAGACTAACAGGTGGATACTAGGTTCGAATCTCGCAAGGCGGGATTAAGGATGCGCACTGCTGAGGAGTCTCACAGTAGGACAAAATGGTCACCCAGTGCTTTGATATTTTTCATGATGGTCTAGCTTCAATATCCACAAAAACCCCTTCTAATTTTAATTCCTTACATCAATTTATAAACCTCGTTTGACCCTAGTAAGTAGGTAGGTTTTCTTAAAAGATTCTTTCTAGCCTATCATCTTTCAAACAATGAAATGGTTAACTAAAACAAAGTAAAAATTCTCTATGGCTGACATGATAAATCTCACTCAATAGAATTCAGACAGAATATTTAAAGGTTAATAATATTGGATGAAGTTGAGACAGAGTCAGTAGTATATGTCAGTCAGTCAGTAACAACGTAGAACTTTGTACGTACGTACATCAGTTCGAGTTGCCATACCACATTAGCACACATGTGCAGTTGTCGACTCAAATCCCGTAGCGGTAGAGATAGTAAAAGTACAAACAGTAATCGGAAAGATTAGCGTTATTCAAAGAGCATAATCCAGTGAAATGAATTTGGGAAGAGAAAAAATAGAGGACATGAAAAATTCAGAAGATTACAATTTGGAAGAAGACAAAGAATGGATGCATTTGCGTCATTGCAAAAGATTTTGAGACATGTCATTCAGTATGTGTACAGTAAGATATAATATACTTCAGTCATATCAGATAAATATAATAAGAAATCAACCTGGAAGATAGATTCGAGATTTTTAAAATACTTCCTCTCTCTCTCTAAGTGTGTGTGTGTTTATTTGTTTACATTTGGCTATGAATATAGAACAGTTTAGCTAGTGTTTATCTTAGTTTATCAAGAAAGATGTAGATTCTCTTATTTATTTTGAACACAACTTTTGTCGGTAATGTCAACAAACTACTAGTGTTCCTATGTATCTGTACAAATATTCATGTACACATACAAAAAACATATACAAATGATCATCTTTTTAAATTGAACTTACTTACTCACTTACTTACTTACTTACTTACTTACTTACTTACTTATGCCTCCCACTCCTCGTGGAGGAGCATAAGCCTCCCACCAGCACCCTCCATTCAACCCTGTCCAAGACAACGCTTCCCAGTTCTTTCGAGAAATTGAAAATACCTAACATTAAATTGTCTCATATTACTTTTATTTACCTTACATATAATTTTTTTCTGATCCTGAATTACAGAGGTGTTGCACCGTTATGTCGAAGGATACGTGTTGGCCAAATAGAAATGATAAAGTTCGTTGAAAGGGGTTAGAGATCTGAATTGGAATAAATCTTCATTGATCCATGTTATAATAACACTACAAGATGAAATAGATCAATCTTCAACATAGTTGGTTTTCCTTTAAAGTTAAGTTATGAAGGAAAGAAATAGTAAATAAAACCAATCCAACTGATACTTTTATAATACGATTTCAGATAACAGATTAAAAGCCAACCGCGCAATACTTTTAAGTACTAAAATAAGCATTCACATACACCTTTAGATCATTTATGATGATCTAAAAAAAACTATCTGATCAACTAAATTGTCAATAAACCCCATCATTATTAAACGTGAAGTTAGTCAATCATAATCAATCTACACTAGTGGAATCCTTAAGGTCTCTCAATGGAATATATCTGTATTCTATCCATGTAACGATTTTTCTTTTCTTTCCAGAACCAAATCCACTATTTTACTTACTTTACTTACGCCTGTAACTCCTCAAGGAGGAGCATTGGTCGCCCACCATCACTCTCTATCTAACCATGTCCTGGGCTATCCTTTTCATCTCTTTCCAGTTGTTATTCAACCTTTTCATATCGGTTTCTATTTCCCAAAGTAATGAAATCCATTATTTACTGTATCAATATTCATATCTCCAACTTATTGAAATCAACCATCATTCAATAAGCCTATAGAGTAATTCAGTATAATCAATTCAACATCAAATTGTAACAATCAGAAATATCCCCATCGCAACCATAATAATTCAATACAAATAATACCAAAAATATTTGATGTTGTCATGACTAATATTGTAGTTTTTCTTCTTCTTTAATTTCTGTCATCAAATAACTTGTAGTTGTCAAGATTTCGCATCCAACATTACCATGACCACATACCTCAACTCATATACATACACATGCATACACACTCACACATAGTAACGAGTAAACCATTATTAATGTTTATACAAAGATTTTGTTTCATGTTATTAAATCAAGATTCTGTGTTTAATAGAAACATCGGGAATAAACGAAATCAGTCAAAAGGAAACAGCAAAAAAAGAACTGGACATTTTTTTGATATTATGTAGATGAATTTAGGAAAAGACAATGGAAATGGATAGAATATACATTACGGAAATCATCAAACTGCATTACGAGGTAAACGCTAACTTGAAATCCTGAGGGGAAGCGGAAAAGAGGAAGGCCAAAGAATTTATTACGTTGGGAAATGGAAGCAGACATGAAAAGGATAAATAACAACTGGAAAGTGCTAGAAAGGATTGTCCACGACAGGGTTGGATGGAGAATGATGGTGTGCGGCCTATGTTCCTTCACAAGGAGTAATAAGCGTAAGTAAGTACTAACTTGTATTGTTATTTATTCATGGATAAATGTATAAACATAAAAAACAAGCTTTCACAATGATCAGGTTAATAAAATATTCTTAATTGAGGTCACGAATTGATTGATGTTATACTACCATTGAGAACCTAGATTTGCCATCTTCCACAGAAAATACTTTCGTGAAATATGTGGATGATCTCACTGTATGTATGCTGATTTCTACCTCTTTACATCCCAAAGAAATCAGTGAGTTTTTGTCTCGTATTGAATGTCAGTCTGTTGTTAATGTTGTCATCCCTAATCCGTCTAAATGTCAAGCTGTTAACTTTAGCATGAGATATGAACAGAATCTAAACACCATTTTGAGATCCCATAATGCTTGTGTTATTGGAGACTTTGATAAACACAGTGTCGAAGGTCAATTATCTTGGTGTTACCTTTTCCTCTGATCTCTCTTGGTCTTCTCATTTTTTACTATTATCGAAGAAAGTTTTTCCATATGACTTACTACATAAAGAGACTGCATGCTTTTGGGATTACTCGTCATTTACTCTTACAATTTGTCAATTCTTGCATATTACCTATTATTCTTTACTCTTCTCCATTATTCTTTCACGGTATTTTGAGAAAAAACTTTGCTGTATTGCGGTGAGTGCTGAAGGCAGTTAGCAAGATGTGTGATAAATCTTTCGAGATCATAATTAATATGTTTGTGGATGAACATTTAAATTCATGCAAACTCCTGGAAAGTGTTGTCTTATCAGATACTAGCTATCCCCCTTCATTCATATCTTTCTCCTTCTTTATCTTCAGGTAGAACGTATTGTTAGTAAATTAAAATCCATACACTTAAGCAAAGGTATCAAAGTTCTATAATACCTTACTTAGCAAACATACTCTGTGACGAACAGTTTGTTAGAGTCAACCTAATCAATAACCTGTATTCTTAAATATGTCTCTAATTTAAAAAGTTATACGGATTCAAGTCATTTTTTCACCTTATTTTGTTGTTTTTTGTAAAAGAAACTTGTTGAAATAATTCGTACTGAGAATTCTATATTGTACCAAAAGATAATGCTGAATAAAGCCGTTAATAATCATAATAATGATAAGTACCGGACGCCTGTTTCGTCCTTTTGTGAGACTCTTCAGTATTGCGATACAATATTTAATAGAATCAAAATCCTAACATTATTATTAATGATTCTAAGGATTGTTTGCAAAAATTGGGTACAAATGACTAGTAAGAAGTTGTTAAAGCATTTGTTAAGTATGATGATGTTTGCAATTAGTTCACTATATTCACCGTGATATTTTCTGTATTGATGATATTAGTTCCATACGACAATTGATATCAATGATGAATGTTAACCAGCTAAGTAAGTGAGGTTCATAAATAGAATGAAATTCTGTAATAGTTAATTACATAATCAAACTTTGATTGAGTAATAGTTCCTAGATAGTGATAAAAACTGTATTTTCTTTATCGAACTTCATATAGTCACATTCAACCGTAGTTCATATCAAGAGTAAACACTGTTACAAGTTTATTGCCGAATCGGGATTTACTATGCATTTATCGATTTATAAACATGACACTGTACATTTCTCGGATCTCTTGTACTTTAACCAGAAAACTCAAACTTCTTATAATACGGACTAGATTGGGTTCAATTCTAATGTTTTGTAACAATTCCTTTAGGATAAGTTGTTAATAACGGCCAGATGACAAAATTTGGGCCTAAGGCTTCATCCCGGATTACCTTCAATCAGTTAAAATTAGTACTTCTTCATACACATCTCATAGTCATGGTTATTAACTAGACATATTAGTAGTGCATCGATAAAAGTAATCACTCTAATTTCAAAACTGCTGCTTGTCAGTATAAATAAACTTTTACAAATGAACAATGAAGAAGAACGCCTAAACCAATGAAATTATAGATACATATTGATGCGGCCCAAAGCGGACATTTATCTTTAACACATCAATTCAATAATTGTTACCGCTCAATTAAATTCACTTTAGAAGCAGAGGCAAATAATAAATTTCATTTTCTTGATGTCCAATTGAAAAGAATACTGCATGGCATTTACAGAGATCTATATATAGAAAACCTACCTGGAATGGGCAGTACACGAATTTCTATAGCTGAGTCCCACTAAGTAGAAAGAGGAACTTAATACACTCTTTATCCTGAAGGATCAAGCGAATATATTCCACTGACACAATAGATGAGGAAGTATTTCAACTTCAACAGATTCTCATTAGAAGTAGTTTTCCACCTTGATTCGTCGATAGCAATTTAACACCGAGAATTCATCATGAAAAAGCATTGACAGTACAAAAGAAAACTGTGTTTATGAATATGGAATTTAAAGCAGACATGACTTCTGAAATCTTAAATAAACGGTTTTCAAAATCGTTAAATAAAATGTTCTACTCAGCTAAGTTCCGAATGGTTTTCTCAAGCTGGCCTACCATTCATAGATGTGTTAAGTATCTAATTCCGGCTTTGGGCCACATCAATGTGTATCTACAATTAAATTAGATATTGTAGGAATTTCAATAGTTGAGATCATGAGTCAATTGAAGCTAGACTGGAAACACTGGGACTCCTCAGCAGTGAGCATCCACGACCCAGGACCTACGATCTCCACAAAACCACTTCCGATACTAATCAACATATGCTCACTAGTGATTGGCTTCAAGGTGTATATCCTGGAGTTCTAGTGAGAATTAGCGACCAGTGGAGTTCAACTGGATCAGTTGTAAAATAGTAACTCACTGATGACAATATTAGATGTGTCGCTCAATTTCGTGAATTAGTTGAACATTAACACTGTTGGATGTCGGCTGGCTCAGTGGTCTAGTGGTTAAGCGTTCGCACGCGAGACCAATAGGTCCTTTGTTGTAATCTCGCGAGGCGGAATCGTGGATGCGCACTACTGAAGAGCCCCATACTAGGACGAAACGGTCGTCCAGTGCTTCCAGGTTTCCCATAATGGTCTAGCTTCAATTGACTCATGATCTTAACTATTGAAAATATTTATGTGTTGTTTCTATTTTCTAAATTATAGCAATACTTCATACACCCTAATGAGATACATTATATGATCATGTATGTGCCACATATAGTTGTAATTATGCAATACCATATACACTTACAAATACCCTTTGTACTTCTCTCTCTTAGAAATAAATATTGACATCTAACAAAAACATATTTCTTTTGTTTGTTTACGAATAATTTAGAATTAAATAAACAAATTAGTCGGAATAAATAATTTATAAAGGTCATATAATGGTAATATGTATCATTCAACAAGATTGAATATGGTACTTTCTAATGAATGAACATAGAAATGATTATACATTAAGTTAACATGTAACCATATCATAATGGTTGTCAGTAATTATAAGTAAATAGCTATTTTGTTATGATGAAAGACTATTCAGGAGTGCACATCTAAGCGATTTCATATAGTACGTATTTCAGTCCCATCTATGGGTGCTAACCTCCCTTCAGTCATTATTACCAATTCACTTTATGACCTTAAGTTACTGCTTTTAGTTTTATCGTTTTCCAGTCGACCTGCTTGTCACGGTAGAACCTGCAAGAACATGTGTTCCAGCCAATATAGGTCGATTGAGACATTATGAAAAGCAAGCCCGACCACCAAATCAGGGTAACTGCTACGGTTGAGGTTTATTGGGGCATGATGACAATAAGATATTTCCCTCAGACAACTAGCATCTGCAGCGATGTTGTCTCCTCACAACGAAAACGAGTGGTGAGCAGTAGGTCCTAAAAATGGTATACCTCGCCTTACCACATGGATTCCTTTTGCCAACTGTAGGATTTGAAAAGTGCAGATATACAAATCGAAAACTACTTCAAAAATTTATGTATGACTGACCTTCTGCAGTTGTCCTTCGGTATCTGAGGTTACCCCCAGAGGTTGACAAGATTGCTAATAATCCAATTTTGCTTTTAGGTTCCTGTTAAGGCGACCTTAGGATTACTTAATCTTTAGTAATAATACAAAGGTCTTACTTGTAACCGTAACCGAGATAGACTTTCTTCTGATTAGGTCTTTCATATGAACTCCACTGACTGAATCCCACTACCCTGAGTTTACTTATTTTTGGCGTGTTTTATGGTCGCGCTTTCCGTTACTACTAAGATTAAGTCGCATCAGTTCAAGCAGTCTTGCTTGAATACCAAGATTTTCACGTAATCTTCCCTCTTCCTGTGTTAGCGGGAAATCAGTGAAGCGTTGTATGCTAGCTACCGCTTTTGAGTCCGAAACAGAACAGTTTGTATTAGAACAGCTCAATTATTCCTTAATTAGTAGGTGTCATAGGTTGACCGTCAAGTAGAATTACACATCCTGTGAAATGAACATTAGGGAAGCGACAAACATTCTCATACTTCTAACAGCACTCCAAACAACATTTTTCTAGATCAATTTTTTATTGAGCATTAAGATTTAACACTGCAATCAAAATGTAGCACAGAAATCATCTTACGTCACAATAGTCAGCTATAAGCAGCTTCAGTGAGCTGAATTGCTTAAGTTTACAGCTTTGAATTTCAATAAACAACAATGAACGATGATATAAATATTCTTTGTCAGCATTTTTTAGTCGGGTTCTTTTTAAGGGGGGGGTGTATTAGTTTACCCAAGCTTGGAACCGACGGTAACCCTAGATAGTCTCCAGGTGGTGTAATGAGTATTTCTAGTGAAATATTTTCCCTAAGGAAAGGACACTTTCAGAATAACATGACCATAAATAAAAAAGGTTGATATGAAAGTAACTGAATCAGACACTAAATTAAACCTTTTGCTTGGTATTCCAGATTATCATACTGAACATTCTCTCATTCGGTCCTAATTGTAATCATAATAAGTGAAAGTGATTGCTGGTAATCTCCAGTTACGGAAGAAAATAACTATCTACTATCAAGTAAATCAAACATTTCCGTATGAACGCCGATCTTCACTGCTACTAGTCATGTTCTTCCCAACGACTAACCTAGAAAGATGAGTCCAGCATTTAAAATGATGAGCCTTGACTCGCAGAATTTGACGATATAGAATATGAGACTAATCTTATTGTTGGTGTTGAAAGAAGGCCACTCAAGATTGTGAATCTACTAAAGATAGAAAAAGCTAATCATAATGTACCAAGTCAGCAGTCTGAAGTCTAATCGCTCACCATAAGGCCTGGAATACCTAAATTCAGTCCCCAGTAGATGTACATGTTTATGGAGTCCCATACGAAGACCAGACAATTTTCTAATGACTCTAGATTTTTTAATGGTTACTTGACCAAAGTCATTCAATGTAAGAGTATAAGTTCGATAATCTTCACTACTTCCTATAATAAAACAATGATTCCTGAGAATTTCCAAAATCTAGCCGAAGGAGTTTTATGGAAATCGATTTGTTTCTCAGTTAGTAATCATTACAGGTTAATCTCAGCTGAGATATCATTATTGAAAAATAATGATCACTAAAAAGTCCTTTCATTCATTCTGGCATAGGACTTTACAACAATGCACACCCACTACACCACCACTGATTTAACCTAAGACTTCAGGTTTTGTAGAAAACGCTTAACAACCGGGATCACTGGGGCTATGACGAATACAGTTTATTTTTGAATAAAATGAAGGGAAATAGCAAAAAAGGCATAGTAACAAGTATGTAGGGTAATATTTTGAAGTCAATGTGATCAATACTTATAAAATGTTGTAAAATGAAGTTTTCATATCCATATATGTATTAGACAGGGGTAGTACAGGAGTTTAGCGTGAGTCACCTACATAATTTATAGCAAAAGAAGAACATCCAATCAAATCATGATGACTCATTTAAGCATAAAAATGTATTTTATACTTAGTGAGTTCATGAAAATGTATCAAATTTCCTCGAAATATTCAATAGGTCTTATACTGCTGCTCCTACTACTACAACTACTGCTGTGGTGTGAGCTACTTATATTCATATAAGTAGTATATAACGTGCGTTAAATAAACGTAAGGTCCGGCAGCAGAAGATGGCGAAGATCAAGAAAGGAAGAGCATGAGCACAATGGAATTGTAAGAAAACACATGTACAATGGAATGGGAGACAATGGATTAGTGTTTGCAACGGGAACAGTACAGTTTGATATGATGGAATGATATTTTGCAAATTGACGATTGACTTTATGGTATTCACATTTTATTGAGATAGTCTGTAATCTTTGTGCTGAACACAATTGATTGTCCCCACCCGTGTTCTTGTTCACTACACTGCTACTACTACTACTACTACACTTGCCTTCAAATGTCCTGGTATGGAAGAGAGTGGGGAGAGTCAGCTCTCCCTCTCCAAACGCTTTCACATAATCACGTGCATACAACCACTGCCAGGGTAGTCTTACTTAATGCCTTCAAGCTACGGGGTTGTTGTTTACGAAATTGAGAGGACGAAAAGTGAATGTACGGCACGGGCTTTAACCGGGTAGGTGGATATAGAGGATATACATAGAGGAGTTGGAAAACCCTGATTCCAAAGTAATGGTGCACGCGTACGAAACTATTGTCAGTCACTGGCTACCATGAGCTTGCATTTCCTGACGTTGCTCCACTGTGTTGTGGATCAGACCTTTAGGTCAAAGGCTTGGGCTGTGACCCCTTAAGAAAACCATCTGTTTCGGTTTGGGCACCCAGACAGTATCCTAGCCCTCACACAAATCGAACGATTTATGTGACGCTTATCTATTTGATGCCTCCTTGTACCAATGTGTATGTGTTTAATATTCACTAGGTTTGATTTTGTAAACTTATTCTAATCATCACGACTTTTTAAAGTTGATTTACCTGAGTTATTTTAACACAGCCAGTTTGTAAATTGTATTAGACAAAATAAAATGTTGAAGATGCCACAAGTATTTAGATCTTAACAAGGAATACTTTCTATAATTGAAACGTACCAACCTAGTGAAATCAGAAATCAGTAACACAGAAGTTCCAAGATGTATTTGATAAGCTATCAATATATCAAGAAGTGACTGATCTAACCTGGATAACAGTTGTAAGAGAGATCGAGGCCAAAGTACCCACTTATGATCTGGTACGGATGCATGACCGAGCATCTTCAGCTTAGTGAGTTCATCAAAATGTCAAAGATTTACAAAGCTATTAATTTTGGGGATTTATTTACTACTATAGTGTATTACTCTATTTTACAAGAGGATATCGACAGCTTCAATATTCAATCACTCATATTTTCTTGGTAGTTGAAGAACACATTTAAACCATTTTTTTCTTGATAATTTCTAAGATCCCTCACATATTCAAAGCTCACTTAATATTTCAGTTAAAAGAATGCTGGTCGGCGGCCTATGCTTCATTGGGAGTAACAGGCATAAGTAAGTAAGTAAGTATTCCGATACAACAAACTGAACTGTCTTTTTCATTATATGACACACTGGTATGTATTGTTTATTCTTCACTGTAAAGTATTTTTTGTGTATGTGGAATGAATTTGTATTAGACAAAATTCATCTGTTATACATATTAGGTGTTATATTTGAAAAATGGACCCAACTGTGTTCATTACATCTAGAGTGTTTGGTCGAAGTTGGACATTAACACCATTGGATACTGACTCAGTGGTCTAGATATGAAGTGTTCGCGCACGAGAGTGTGACAGGTTCTGGGTTCAAATCTCGCAAGGCGGGATCATAAATGCGCACTGCTGAAGAGTCCCATACTAGGATGAAATGGTCGTCCAGTGCTTCCAAGTTTTCCATGGTGGTCTAGCTTCAATTGACTTTTGAATTCAATTATTAAATAGACAAACGCTTACCTACATATATGTATATGCAGGAGCTGTTGGACCACATATCTAAATAGATCATTTTAACATTTTTCTAATCTGGAATTAAATTCACTTTAATGTAAAGTCATACAATTTATTTATGTGCAAACAGCTGAACAATCTAGTAACTGGATGTGATCAATATACAATATATTCGGTGAGACCTATAATTTACGGATGATCATTGAGCGACGCTAGATTGACGTTGGGAGTGTCCATCTAATAACTAGGACTAAATGAGGGTTATAAACCTGCTTGAGGAATTAGGATTAATATTTACAGTTGATAGTTAGGGTTAGGAATTAGATTTAGGGTTTTCATCACGAACTGACATCATCTATAATGCCAAAACTCTATTTCGTACCAAAATCTAAGACCTGTTATGCTAAATCTGATTGGTTCATTCATAAATTATAATCTCGCCGAATTTGTTCATTTAGAAGATGATTTTCATCATCGAATATTGATAACAGTGATTCTCTAACAAAATCGTCTATGTCAATAATGATCCAGATAGATTTCTTACAGTTCTAGCCATGATCTGTGTAAGTCGACAAAGTTGATAATTAGGCAATATACTCGACAGTGATATAAGGTTCTTACTCAATGGTGAAGTAGTATCAACCTTCCTGTGTGTTCTGAAAGTTTCAGCTTCAGTTTATGAATATTCCCATGTCAGTAGTTAGTTTAGTGTATGCTTAAACTGAAAGTTTTTATTTCCTCTTTACTAAGAAATATGACAATAAATACTTCCAAGTTCTTAAGTTGACTTGAATTATTCGTATTCATTCAAGCTTTGTCAAACAATTGTTTTCTACAAAATTTTCACTATGAACTCAACTAAATTGCATAACCACAATTGATTGATCACTGGGTGGTGGTCAATGTCATGTGTGTCAAGTCACGGCCCGGATAACTCAGTGGTAACGTCTCCGACTGTGAAGCTGGGTGTCACGGGATCGAATCCGCCAGGGAGCACCAGTTCCCTTAAGATTAAAGTTACACCTTGCTGATGAATGCCAAGTAGCACGAAACTCGGGTCCAGGGTTTCCTGTAGACTACTTCCAACCACCATCTAATCTGAATTACGTAACCTTTGGAAACCGGGAGGAATATTATCCAGTAATTTCATCTTAGTTTAAACATTCTTATCACTGTGTACTTATGATTGTATAAGAGAATGAACTGGAAAACTCCAGGTCTCACAATGAACACCTTACCTGAAACTATTCATTCCAAAATCCAACACTTCAATCACTAAGCCTAATCAAATTGGCAATAAAATGTGGCCACATCAAAAACACTAACGATTGGATTGCAAGATATCACAAATATCTGAATCTGCAATCAAATAACTGGTCAGTACTGTTTGGTTGTCAATGTTAACATTGACTTATATCAGTCCCTGGCAAAATCTAGAATTATTACAACAATTTAGATGGTGAATTAGGTTTGATTGTGTAAGATTGATGTATAAATTTGTTGGAGAGACCTAGAAAATTCCTCGAAAAAAAAGCCGAAAAACGATCTGAAACGCTGAGAAACATCTCATCTAATCAGCATGCAATAGAAGTTTATCAGAAACATCTAGAATGCGGAATGTCACATGTTACATTTCTGATTGGATGACTACCTATATTGCTATAATGTTTAGTAGCGTTCCAGGACTTCCTAGAAACTGAAGGTTATATGGAATGTTATAAATATCTCAGATTTTCTGTACGAAAACGAACCTTGGAGCAAAGCGTTTCTTTCATATTTCGCGTCTTTTCTCTAGTGTTCCAGTTGCCGTGTAGATTAGCCTAGGGGTTACTAGAAGAGCTTAGGAAACTGAGTCTACCGTTCACTTAGAATATTTATCGAAATGAAAGTTTTCATAGATCTTTCGTCGCTTTATTTATTTCTAGTTGTTAGTATCTAAGTGATTCTCAGTTAAACAACTAAGGAGAGTGAGATGATTAGCGGACAAAAAGATCTATCAAGTACAAGTTGATTTCGTTTAACCTTGATTGATCGATAGGAATATTTAAAGGAGTCAACAAATGAATATTGTCAAGAACAATGTATATTTCCAGGAACTGATTTCTTAAATAAATAGCAGTACATATCAATAGTTGAATCAATTGAATTTTATTCACAGAAATTTTAATTGAGAGTTATTGACATATTTAGTTCAGAATGGGATACTAGACTACTATTGAAGTTAGACTTTAACACCATTAGATGCTGGCTCAGTGATATTGAGGTTAAACGTTCGCCCGCGAGACCGATAGGTTCTATGTTCTAATCTTGTGAGACGGGATCGTGGAGGCGTACTGCTAACGACTCCGTTATTAAGACGAAACGTTCAACCAATCCTTCCAAGTTTTCGATAATGATCTAGTTTACATCAACTCCTTAATCCAAATAATTTCTACATGTCATTTTTACATAAATAAAATCATCATTTTCCAAAAAAGATACAAAAAGAAACTATGGCTAACTATTTTCCATCAAATAATTATTTAGAGAAGGATGGGTTTTGTGGAGAGTTTTAGAAATTTTCACAGGTTGAAATCATGAGTCAGTTGAAGCTAGACCACCATTGAAAACCTGGAAGCACTAGACGGCCGTTTCGTCCTGGTATGGGACTCCTCAGCAGTGCGCATCCACGATCCCACACCACGCGGGACTCGAACCCAGGACCTACTGGCTTCGCGCGTGAGCACTTAACCACTAGATGCGTACTGCTGAGGAGTCCCATACCAGGACGAAACGGCCGTCCAGTGCTTCCAGTTTTTCAATGGTGGTATAGCTTCAACTGACTCATGATTTCAACCTGTGAAAATTTAGAGAAGGGTTTTTGTGGATAATATAGTAATTCAAAAGTTGAATTCATGAGTCACTTGAAGCTAGACCACTATGGAAAACCTGGAAACACTGAATGACCGTTTTATCCTCAGCAGTGCATATCCACCATCCCACCTCGCGAGATTCTCTGACCATCATATGCTCACCAATAACTGTCTTCAAGAGGTATTTCCTAAAGTTCTACTGAGAAGAAGTGACCAATGGAGTTCAACTTGGTCTGTTGTGAGATAGTCACTCACTAATGACAATGGTGGACAGTGGCGCAATTTCATGGATTGGTTGAGGTTAGACATTAACACTATTAGATGCTGGCTCAGTGATATTGACGTTAAGCATTCGAGTGTGAGACCAAAGATCGTTGGTTCGAGTCTTACATGTGAGATCGTGGAGACGTACTGCTAAAGACTCCGTTATTAAGATGAAACGTTCAACCAATCCTTCCAAGTTTTCAATATTAATCTAGTTTACATCAACTCATCAATTTCAATAGTTTCTACATGTCATTTTTACATAAATAAAATCATCATTTTCCAACAAAAAAAAGAACAGAAACTATGGTTAATTATTTTTCATCAAATCGATATGTTGTTTTTTGTTGCTAACTCGATCGATTAACTGTCTAATGAGTCATCGAGAATAATTTAAAAGAAACAAAGAAAAAAAACCCTGATTCAATGATTAATTATTGAAAAATTGATTTCTTCTGTCCTCCCCTCTCCCTTCTTACCCCCCTCTTCCCGAAAAAAATATGCAAAATTAAGTTTGTTTTGTTCTTAAGAGTATATGATGATTATGGAATATGATTTGCCAAATTTAGATACACTGAATTATACAATCGATAACAGACTTGTTCGAAGTAAAGGCTGGTGTAAGGCAAGGTTGTTAAATCGCACCCTATCTCTTTCACCTGGTGATCAACTGGATTATGAAGAGGTCAACATTTGGGGGAAAGGATGGGATACAGTGGATAGCTTGGATGCAGTTGGATGATCTAGACTTCGCAGATGATCTGGCCCTTCTATCCCAAACGCAACGACAAATGCAGGAGAAGACGAACAGTGTGGCAGCAGCCTCAGCAGCAGTAGGTCGCAACATACACAAAGAGAAAAGCTATATTCTCCGATACAACACAGCATGCAACAATGAAATCAAATTTGATGGAGAAGATTTAGAAGATGCTAAAACTTTAACATATGTGGACGGCATCACTGTCGAACACGGTGGATCTGATGCAGATGTGAAGGCTTGGATCGGCAAAGCAAGAGCAGCATATTTACAATTGAAGAACATCTGGAACTCAAAACAACACTCCGTCAACCAACGCCAAAGTCAGAATCTTCAATACAAATATCAAAACAGTTCTACTGTATGTGGCGGAAACCTGGAGACCTAAGAAAGCCATCATCCAGAATATACAAGTGCTTATTAACAGTTGTCTACGCAAAATACTTCGGTTCTGTTGGCCGGACACTCTCAGCAGCAACCTACTGTGGGAAAGAACAAACCAGATCCAGTGGAGGAGGAAATCAGGAGGAATTGCTGAAAATGGATAGGACACACATTGAGGAAAGCACCCAACTGATTCATAAGGCAAGCCCTCAATTTGAATCCTGAAGGCCAAAGAATTTGAGTGGAAGTCCAAAGAACAGATTATGCGGAGAAATGGATACAGACGGATATGAGAAGTATGATCAAGAATTTGATAGAACTGTAAGGAAAGGCGTAGGACAGAGTGGGTTGGATAATGGTAGTTGGCTGCATATGCTCTATTGAGGGCAACAGATGTAAGTTTACAAATAAGTAAGACTTTTACGATCCGTCTCATCCAGAGTTTCTCCACCAAGTGTGATCGAGTTGATGTTCTTCGTGTTGTATTTGAGGATCTTGTTTTTTCCTTTGTGTATGTTGAGACATACTACTGCAAAGGCTGGTGTCACGTTTTTTTTTCTTGACCTGCACTTGTTGTTGTGTGTGGGAATCTGTAAAGTCCAGTTGCATCCTGGCTTTCCATTGTATTCTGTTCTTCTTATTAGATGTGGACGTGTCCATAATCCAGACAACCACTAGAAGAAAGAAAACATGATGAACAAGCTGCTGAGACACTCAGATTAGTAACCACACTGAAATTCGATCAACACCAAAAAATAAACGAATATTGCATTAGTGATTACTCAGTGATCAGTCAATATGTGCTATCCCTCTTCAATCGTCGTTTACGATTAATGAAAGGAATACAGCCAGATAACTTGCACTTGCGTTTTATGCTACTTTTGTCGACAGACATATGTAGTATCTAACACCAATTAGAAGTGGATTGCACGCCTTAGTAGATTGGGAAGAGTCAATTGAAGAAAACAGATAGGGAACCTGAAATTAATTATAATAACAACGGAATTGAAAGAGTAATGGAACATTTAAAGGACAACTAATGGAAGATGAGCAAATTATGTTTTTGATGTATGGTTTTCATATTTTACGAAAGCACATTAGATTGGTATCCTCTACCTTAGTGTTCCTTCACTACACACCTACCGACACGGTGCAGTTCAGCAGTCACTGACTTCACTGTTTAATGCTACGTGTTCGATTGCTCGCCCCCAAATATCACTGCACCGGCTAACATCACGTGTTGAGGCGGCCAGTAGTTAGGGTAGATGTAATATATTTCTCAACAATTCACAATGAATTATTGAAGGTAATAATGGATAATTATGAATTATTAAGTCAAAGAATTCGGAAGTCTGTGAGGTTCACTGATGACAATGACCGATTAATCATTACCGTATTTCAGAAATGTAATAAGGTTTGGAAATATGGATCATCTTGTTCCGATTAGTTGAGTTGAAGATTACGACAACAAATGTTCATGAGGTCGTTGACGTATGCTGCTCTTGTTTTACCGATCCACGTCTTCATATCTACATCAGATCCACCGTGTTTATTAATGCTGCTGCCCGAATATGTAAAGGTTTTTCCATCTTCCAAAGTTTACTGGATGGAACATTGAAATTATTTACATCTTAATTACTAAAATACAGTTTTGTTTTTTCTTTAAAACTTAATATCTTTTCGTATCAGAAGGGGTTTTATGGAGATTGCAGTAATTTTAATAGTTGACATCATGAATCAATTGAAGCTAGACCAACATGGAAAACTTGGAAGCCCTGAACGGCCATTTCGTCTTACTGTGAGACTCCTCAACAGTGCGTATCCACGACTCCGGCTCGCGAGATTCGAACCCAGGACCTATCAATCTTGCGTCAGGTGCTTAACCACTAGACCACTGTCCCTTTTTGTACTAATTTGATACTCCCATTTCTGTCAAACTATTCTTTCAAATTTTAACAAATAGTCAATACAAATGAAAAAAACAAACATACAGTTTGATTGAACAAGAACAGAACATACATACCTCACTATCAAAATGTTTAACAATGAATGAATGATGGAATTTTTCGGTTTATGATTTTATTTAAGGTGTAAAAGGAATCATCATAGCAACATATATGTTACGCCCCACCACCCCCACCACCACCCCCATCATCACCATCATCATCACCACCATCACCAAGTTACAAACATTTTTCGGGTGTGTCATCAATAAACTACTATTTGATTAAATCAATTACAAGGGTACATATATCTGTTTGTATTACATTATCGATCAATTAGGTATAATCGATAAGTCAATAACATTTAATTAGAAACAAAACAACAACATAACAACAGTCTTAAGTATTTCATTTGTCCATAATTCAAATCATCAATAGATTGTTACTAATACAATGTAGACAGTATAGAATTAGTTACTAATGGTCTAATGGGAAATCAATACATTTCTATTGTCAACTAAGGATAGATGATGAGTCAATATTAATAATAATCAATATAGGGTATATTATAGATTTGTTCATTATTGTAATGACTCATTTAAGTGATAGGGTAGTGAATTGGGTATGGGGTATGTAGAATAGTACTGTATACACAAGTACATGGTTATTTTAGTCTTCCATTCCTATTCAATTTGTGTGACACTTATGTATCCTTTCCTATTTATTGTGATATTCTAGAAGTTTAACTATGTCAAAGGTTATGACTCTATGATCATTCGTACTAGGGCTAATTCGTTGTTGTTGTCTAGACTAAATGTTGCACAAATGTAAATCATTATCATGGAACAATGTAAAAGGATTGAGAGGAGATAAAATAGGCAAATGGAATGTACTTTGAAAGTGTTTATATACATAAATGAAATTTTCACAGATTGAAATCATGAGTCAGTTGAAGCTAGACCACCATTGAAAACCTGGAAGCACTGGACGGCCGTTTCGTCCTAGTATGAGACTCCTCAGCAGTGCGCATCCACGATCCCACACTACGCGGGGCTCGAACCCAGGACCTACTGGCTTCGCGCGCAAGCACTTAACCATTAGACCACCGAGCCGGCATCTAGCGGTGTTAATGTCTAACTTCAACCAATCCACGAAGTTGCGCCACCATATACCATTGTCTTCAGTGAGCTGATATCTCACAACAGACCTGGTTGTATTATTTCTGTTTTTGCCCCACAATCTAATTCATTATGAATAATTTGATTAAAAGTCAATTGAAGCTAGACCATCATTGAAAAACTTAAAAGCATTGAATGGCTGTTTTGTCCTATTGTGAAATTCATCAGCAGTGTACATCTACGACCTTATCTCTTGAGAT
This sequence comes from Schistosoma haematobium, assembly GCF_000699445.3. Lineage (NCBI taxonomy): Eukaryota > Metazoa > Platyhelminthes > Trematoda > Strigeidida > Schistosomatidae > Schistosoma > Schistosoma haematobium. The sequence goes on from NC_067201.1 coordinate 1,609,400, forward strand.
TCGAACACAAAACTTATTGGTTTCTTGCGCAAATGCCTAACCTGTGGACCACTGAGCCGGTATCCAATGGTGTTGATGTCTAACTTCAATTAATCCACAAAATTTTGGTGACACATTCACCAATGTCTTCAGAGAGTTACTATCTTACAACAGACCCGGTTGAACTCCACTGATCAATTCTTTTTCACTAGAACTTTAGGAAATACCACTTGGAGACTGTTACTAGTGTGCATATGTTGATTTATATCAGAAGGGTTTTTGTGGATATTTTAGTAATTTCAGAAATAATAAAAAAATATGGAGTAAATAATCTTTCTTTGACACGAATAAAGAATAGCACGATGTCATTTTTCTCCTTACGGAGGGGAGGGGAGTAAAAAAACACTCTTGAATGTTTATTAAATTACATTAAATAGTATGTAAAATTCATGTTGACAATGTTACCGAGAATCACTGACTAATTCAATTTTGTTCTACCCTCGTACTTACTTACTTACGCCTGTTACTCCACGTGGAGGAGCATAGGCCGCTCACCAGCACACGCCATCCTAACCTGGTAATATTAGCTTATTATCAAGAAATGATCAGGTTTCTTTACTTGTCTCCTGTTACCCTTCATTTCTATTCTAGTTGACCTTTCAATTTTATATATAGATGTTTTAATAACAAGTACAAGTGTGATCAGATTGTTCGAAATGTATTACGCTAATATATATATCATCACATAATTCTGAGAATCTTTCGTCTCCTTATTACACTATTGAAATTTATCAAAGGGACTAATTACTTTAAATTGGATTGGTTGAAGCTAGACATTAGCACCATTGGATTCCGGCTCAGTGATCTAGAGGTTAAGCGTTCACCAATAGGTCCTGTGTTCGAGTCTCGTGAGGTGGAGTCGTGGATATACACTTCTGAGGAGTCCCTCAGTAGGACAAAACGACTGTTCAATGCTTTCAGATTTTCCGTGGTGGTCTAGTTCCAAGTGACTCATGAATTGAATTACTAAATTGCTTTAAATTTACTGATCATGTTAATAATATGCAATTGTTTATGTAAAGGACTATTGTGTTTTTGTTTGTTTATTTCTATCATTAAGTTTATAATTAGAAACTAAAGTAAACGATTTAATCATCAAAAGTGAATGGAGAAATAAAGAGAAATCAGAATTAGTTATAAACTAGTTACCATTGAAAACATCAATAAAACTGGGAAATATAATCACTTTTTGGTTTTGACCCTATCGATTATTTTCATGTTCAGAATGGAATGGATTAATCTTTAATTGGTTGCCAGATAAATTCAGTGAATGACTGACTTGATAGTTTCTAACTGTTCATACTGATTATAATCTTGAAAATTGACAGGAGTGGAAGGTGAAATACATGTTTCTATGTATGTACTTTCAGTTAGGTCTTGATGTTTACACTAAGACTATACTCTTGTAACTATCAATCCTAAAGACAAGATATCACTCTTCACGTTGTTGAATCATGATAGACAACTATTGTTCAACTGGTATAATAGTATAATTCTTTTTTGTGAATGTAAACGGTTTCAACTCATTTTTTGTCCAAGAAGTATATATTTTGTTATGTTCGTGATCTTATGATATCACATTCGTCTGGTAAACAGAATGTAAACCAACAACGGAATAACAAGACAAAGATAAATACCCCGCCTCTTCTAACTAGAGGAAAGAGATCAGACTCAGCCGGTAAACACATGATTTCACAAGCATCCTGGAAGAATGAATAACAAGCACTCAACTCATGCGTAATACATACAATACAGAAGTATCTATGACAAACCTCACAAAAGAGAAAACAAACCAATGATGTGTTACGTCGTTTCAGGCACGAAACATAAACCGGTGCTAATAATAGGTGCTTTTAGCGTGAAACTAAGAAATTCAAATTTCTACAATTAAATAACAAATATAAGAAATTTACCAAGGAATTCATTGGGATCTAGCATCCCCAACATATCTACACAGATCGGTTCAATATATATCTTAACTTCACTCCATTGCACAAACAAGTGACTATCAGGACTCAGTAGCTAAATGGATAAAGCGAAGGCGCTTGAAGCGAACGGTACTGGGTTCGAGTCCCGGAGTGAACATCAACTCTGAGATGCAGGGACATCCAGCTGGAAATTCAAAAATAGGATGAAGTGGTACACAAGCGTTGATAAACATACAAAATGAAGGCGAACCAAATATAAAGTAAAAGTATACCATTTCAGTACTTCTAGGGAATGGATAAAATAACCATGAGAAGCAGTGACCAATCAAGTTCAACCGAGTCTGTTGTGAGAAAGTAACTCGCTGATGACAATAGTGAATGTGTCACTAAATTTCATGGATTAGTTGAAGTTAGATATTAACACCATTGGATACCAGCTTAGTGTTATAAAAGCTAAGGGTTTGCCCGCGAGAGTGATAGGTCCTGTGTTCGAATCTCGGGATTATGGATGCAAATTGCTGAGGAGTCCTACAATAGGACAAAACGGCTTTCCATAGTGACCTAGCTTCAATTGACTCATGATCTCAACTATGAAAATTTACTTATAATATCCACAAAACCCCCTTCTGAAAATAATTAATTAGCAAGTTATAATATTCTATGTTAATTACAATCGTGATATATGCTACTGAAATCGACAGATATAAGTAGTATATATCATCAATCGAAAGTGAAATATCTGGCGGCAGAAGGTTAAGAAGATCAAAGAAAAGAGAAAAAGAACAAAGAATGATTTGGTGTGGAAACGAAAGTACCATGAGGTTTTAGACAATTGATGAATATTTTGTAAATGAAGTATTTAGTGTGTGGTTCTAAGATTTTACTATGAGATTCCTGAATTTTATACTTAAATACATTCAATTGTCCCACATTTATGTTTTTGTTCACTACACTATACTACTTAATTAAACTTAAATAGTTCTTTCAATAATCTAGTCAATATAATTACGTTGTTAGTTGTGTAATACAACAATAATTTGATCACATATGAACTTGTCAAAAACATTTCCTACTTATCTTTACCTTCTATTCCTCAAGGGAAACGGAAAAGCGGAAGATCAAAGAACAAAATTCTATTGGAAATTGGAAGTAGACATGAAAAGGATGAATAGCAACTACAAAAAAACATCTGGAAAGGATTGTCTTGGGTAAACTTAGGTGGCCTACTCACCACGATGTAGGGTAATAGATATAAGTAAGTTTACTTTCTTTATACTCTTTTTTGAAATTTACCAAAAGGAGCTATACATTATCAAGTTATGTGAAGATATCAGCCTCAGTATATTCTGTTTATCGATTATTCACTTTGAAGTATTATCCATGAATAAAGGATAGTTCTACTAATCAACTGATGTGTTATGTAATAAGGTATTTATACATATTACCAATTAAGTTTTAACCGATGGAACATTTATCAACGGTATAATAGTGAAATTTGAATTCAACATTTAATTAACAATTAAATAAACGAATAAGTATGTATGGCTTCAAGTGGTATTTCCTAGAGTTCTAGTGAGTAGCCCGCGACCAGTGAAGTTCAACTGGGTCACTTGTGAGATAGTAACTCACTGGCGGATGTGTCGCTCAATTTAGTTAAAGCTAGACATTAACACTATTGGTTGTCGACCAGGTAAGTGATCTAGAAGACTGGTAGGTCCTGGGTTCGAATCTCACAGAGTGGTATCGTGGATGTGCACTGCTGAAGAGTTCCATACTAGGAAGAAACAACAGTCCAGTGCTTCCAGGTTTTCCATGGTGGTTTAGTTTTAAGTGACTCATGAATTTAGCTATTAAATTACTACGATCACCAATCGAATCACAAGTGATGGAGAAGATTTGGAAGATGTAAAAACATTTATATATGTGGACAACATCACTGTCGAACATGGTGGATCTCATGCAGATGTGAAGGTGTGGATCGGCAAAGCAAGAGCAGCATATTTACAATTGAAGAACATCTGGAAATCAAAACAACTCTCTGTCAACCAACATCAAGGTCGGAATTTTCAATACAAATATCAAGACAGTTCAACTGTATGTGGCGGAAATATGGAGAACTACGAAAGCCATCATCCAGAAGATACAGGTGTTTATCAACAGTTGTCTACGCAAAATACTTGGGATCCGTCGGCCAGACACTACACTATCAACAGCAACCTACTGTGAGAAAGGACATACCAGATTCTAGCGGAGGAAGAAATCAGGAAGAAGCGCTGGAAGTGGATAGGACACACACTGAAGAAAGCACCGAACCGTGTCACAAGACAAGCCCTCACATGGAATCCTGAGGGTCAAAGGATGAGTAGAAGACCAAAGAACAGATTATACGGAGAAATGGATACAGACAGACATGAGAAGAATGATCAAGAATTTGATAGAAGTAGAAAGTAAGGTGTAGGACAGAATAGGTTAGAGAATGCTGGTCGGCGGCCAGTGCTCCTTTGAGAGTAAAAGGTGAAAGTAAGTAGGTATCTTAATTATGTCACTTGTCTGGAAAGTGACATTTAATTTTAGTCTCTATGTCATCTACTGCAGTTCTTGTTGAGTTTGTATGAGTTTTATCTACAGACATTAACTTTCTGTAAAGTAGAGATTCAGTAGGTAACTCTTCGGAGAAATTTCAAAGATAAACTGTCTGTGTGGTTACCTTCAATGTGCATTTCACAGTTCATTTGTTTTTGCGGAGCAACTTATACTGGATATATAAAATGTACACTTTCCAAACACATGTCGGATCACTAATTTATATAATTATCTGAAATGGGAGTTTATACACATCAACCAATGTAACAGCAACCTTCACAGTAGTATGCCAAAACCCACACAAGGGAAAGAATAAGATTCTCAAATAAAACACAGAGAACATCAACCTGATCACACTTAATGGAGAAACTTTGGATGATATGGAATCTTTCACATACCTGGTCAGCATCATAGATGAACGTCAAGGATTTGATTCAGACCTTAAATCGAGGATTGGCAAAACAAGGACAGTATTCCTACGGTTGAAGAAAATATGGATCTCAAAACAACTGTATACAAGCCAATTTTATTATTTTTCATTCGAACACATAAATATTGGTACAAGAGGGCACCAAATATATATGCGCCACACTTTTTTATGTGGGCTGTGACACTGCCCGGGTGCCCAGACAGAAGCAGGTGGTTTTCTTAAAGGGGCACACCACGAGCGTTTGACCTAAAGGTCTCACCAACAAGTCAGTGGAGCATCGTGAGGAGATGCAGTCCCATGGTAGCCGGTGACTAACGATTGGTTCATACGCCATTTGTTCCCGCAGGGTACTGGAGCGTATGTGCACCATTGGTTCGGAATCCGGTTAAAGTGCCGGACATTCGCTTTTCGCCCTCTCAATCTCGTAAACAACACTCGTTGTGCGAGAAGGCATTGAGTATGACTTCCCTGGCAGAGGTTGTATACGTGTGGCCATGTGAGAGCATTTCGAGAGGGAGGGCGAGCCCACCCCACTCTCAGCTATACCAGGACATTTGGAGGCATGAATGTTATAAATATTTTTGAAGAATTGTGTACGTAAGATAATCAATATCCATTGAGTGGATACTATCAGCAATAACACTAACAATACATTAATATTGATACAAGAGGGCATCAAATACATATACACCACACAATAACAATGAGGCCAGTAGTAGTAGTAGTTATTATTGATTTGTATGACGCCTCTGATACTGTTCAAGTTTCCAAATTCAAAGTATAACACTAATCGAATCTGTAAATTATAAGTCATTCATTGAAACTTGTAAACTGATAAGATAATTTTCAGCTTAACTGTTAATATAAATGTCCGCACAAATTTGAATCATTCATATTGTTTAATCTTCTATATAAATAGGAATATACTAAGATAGACGTATTTTCGTGCTTGTAGACATATACTGTTGATGAAATCCAATCATAATGAAAACTTATTGAATAATCAATGAACATCAACTCATCTAGATGTAAACATTTATCAATAGAGACTTAGTTACTTATGCCTTATTACTCCTCATGGAAGAGCATAGACCATCCACAAGGATTCTTCATCCAAAACTTTATCTTAAACAATCGTTTCCCAGTTCTTTCATCTTTTTCATATCTACTTTTCTTTTCCGATGTTCGGATATTCTTTGGCTAATCAATGGAGAAGTAATAATCTCATCAATTTTAAATGAGACTATTGCTAACAAGTATGAAAAAGTTGATTTATACTTTGACGGAGTAATTGTTTATTATATAAACATTAACTTATAATATAATAGAATTCTTGTCAACCCCTCTATTGAATCAATGAAATGGTTACGTCATTTTCTTTGTAATACTCTCCTATTTCTGGTTAGCGTTTTTTTAGCGAGTTAGGTTTTTACGGGTTGGTGTCGCTAAACCCATGCCCAACGCTCCTCTTTTATCCGGGTTTGGAACCGGCAGTAGCCCCCGGAAGGACTCCAGGCTGAACTAGAAAAGAAGGCCTAAGACAGAGTGGGTTGGAGAATGCTGTTCGGCGGCTTATGCTCCATTAGGAGTAACAAGCGTAAGTAAGTAAGTAACTCTGCTATTTCAGTAATTATAATTTTCGGTTGCTTCAGCCTTAATTATTTTGTTTTTTGTTTATTATTAACGTAGCCCCCGAATGCTTTAGTATGGCCTAGAGTGGAGAAAGTCAGCTCTCTCTCATGAAATGATCTCACTCAGTCACGTGTATACAACCACTGTCAGGGAAATCCTAATCAATGTATTCTCTCAGCATTATTGTTGTTTACGAAATTGAGAGGACGAAAACCGAATGTACGGCGATTTAACCGAGTAGGTGAATATAGAAAATCCACCTAAGGGAATTGGAAAACCCTCATTCCAAACCAACAGTCAACATGGACTTCAGGATCTTAAGCAAACAAATGGAGTATGAATCTATTATTGGTAATGGACCACTATGGAACTGTATGTCCTGACGTTGACTTTTACGTAAAAGGCTCCAATTGTGGCCCCCTAAGAAAACTACTACTACTACTTATTTGTAGTGCATTACTGATTTGTTACTATGACTATTGTAGAATGGTCTTCTATAAATGATTTTCAGAATTAATACTATTTTATTTATTCTTTGTTATATTATCCTGATTTGGGCACCAGTTTATGGAATTATAAATTTGATATACCTTTGTTGACTTTTTTGTGTTTTGTTCATACCTAATCAATTCCTATTCCTTCCATATATGTATGATGGGAGTAAAGTAAACTGAAATAGGATAATTGGCATAGTACGAGATGTAACTGTTCACATTTAGCCAGAAGGTAATTTGTGCACTGGGGGGAATGTGGAGAGTAAAATGAGTGAAGAGAGCTAAAAAAAGACACGTAGACCGACGATCCAGCAAGTGTGTATAAAATACAGTTATATTTAATAAAGAAAGGAATACACAGCCATCAGTAGTAACATAAGACAGGTTAAGACAATCTATTCATAGAAGCTAAAAGTGGGGAGAATATAATTTATGAACGAACCAATCGGGTATAATATAACAGGTTTTGGATTTTGGCATGAAATTCACTCATCCATTTGGATAAATTGAGTTTTGGCATTGAAGCTAATAAAAGCCCTAAATCTAATTCCTAACTTTAACCATCAACTGTAAATCATAACTGATTGGGATAAGACACTAACACCATTGGATGCCGGCTCAGTGGTCTAGAGGATAAGCGTTCGCGCGCGAGACTGGGTTCGAATCCCGCGAGTCTGGATCGTGGATGTGCACTGCTGAGGAGTCCCAAAATAGAACGAAATGGCTATCCTGTGCTTCCAGTTTTTCAGTGGTGGTCTAACATCAGTCAATTTATGATATCAGTCAAAAACTTAATAATCTCTACAACCCTATACTGATAATTCTAATCTCCTACAATGTTTTATAACCCTCAATTATTAGGTGGACACTCTCAAGGTCACTTAAACTTCGTTCGACAGTCGTCTATGAATTATAGTCTCACCTTAAAAGCATATAGAATGAAGCTTTGAACCTGTTATTGATTACTAAAATAAATTTTATTAGTAATAAGTTGGTATGTTTTGATAAGCGCTTATTACACTGATTGAAATCATTAGTCAGTTAAAGCTAGACCACCATAGAAAACCTAGAAGCACTGGACGGCAGTTTTGTCCTAGTACGGGACTCATAAGCAGTGCGCACCCACAACCTCGAACCCCGCGAAACTCGAACCCAGGACCTATCAGTCTCGCACCAGGCGCCTAACTAACTAGATCACTGAGCCAGCATCCAACGGTGTTAATGTCTAACTCTAACCAATCCAAGAAGTTTGCGCCACCGTACGCCATTGTCTTTAGTGAGTTGATATCTCACAACAGACCTGGTTGAACTCCACTGGTAACGGCTCCTCAATTGACTTATGATTTCAATCAGTGGAATTTCTAAAAATCTCCACAAAACCCCTTCTGATAAAACGCTTATTATACTTAGATTCTAATCACTTTCTTTGTATACAATTGTATTTAGGGAAATAGAAATTCGAGTGAAACATCAACTGATATAACAAACAAAGGTGACCTAAGTTGTTTTGTTTAAAACAAAGAGTATTGACAATGGCAACCATCATAAACATGTAAACAAATAAAGTAAACAAATTGGTTAATTATCATTGATGTTGACTATTGTAATTGTAAACTATAATGATAGTTGATTAACATAGATTATGAGTGTTGCTGGCGAGACTTTAATTTATGAACGAACCAATCAGGTAGAACATAACAGGTCTTGGATTTCGGCGCGAAATTCATTCATTCATTTGGATAAATAGAGTTTAGGCATTAGAACTGATGTCACAGTTCGTGATGAAAATCTTAAATCTTATTCTTAACTTTAACCATCAACTGTAAATCATAATTCTAATCCCTCTGCAATGTTTCATAATCCTTATTCGGTCCTCGTTATTAGGTGGACTCTCTCAAGGTCAGTCTAACCTCACTCAATGGTCGTCCATAAATTCTAATCTCACCGTGTTTCCACTTCTTTTTTTCTGTGTATATTACGTAACCAACAAAAATTTAATATTATCTTAGGAAAACCATAGAGGGTGTTATATCATGGGTTTAGTTTCGTTATGAAACTATAAGGGATTGGTAATTACGCAACGATTGAACTTATTCAATTAAGAAAGAGTTAAATGGTGAACTCAATAGGATGCCAATTGGTATATAACATTTCAAGAACAATAATTCTCCAATATGAAGAAACATATGACAAAGGTAGAAGTGTAAGAATGTTTAATATTAAAGCAGATGAATTGAATTAATGCAGGGACTCCAACTGAGTACGGTTCGATTCAAATGCCATCGCGTTATCCAATTGACTACTGAGTCCCAGAGTGAACATCAACTCTGAGATGAAGGTACATTTAGCTGATGAGTCCCAAATAGGACGAAACTCGCATCAAACTAGATTCCTCTGCTAGCCACTATCCATCTTTGCTTATAATGCTTGTAAATTAAGGCAATATCAAAGCAATACACACAGTATACAATTGCAGTCCTAAACATACCTTTATGTTATCCATAAACTAGTATGAATTCTGTACTAATTTTTAGAATAATATTACTATTATTATTGTTTTTATTTCTAAAAAATGGGAGATCTAAGGGCATTGAATAGGGGATTTTAACTTTTTTACGTAACTTATCCACAATACGTGTCTAATGTTAACTTTATGGAAGATAGAAAGGGTTCGAATTTGGAACCTATTGATTTCACTATTTATAGATCTAAACAATCAGAACTATCACTTCAATCATTAACTTTAAGTTAAGCAAAGAAAATGTAATAATGATAATGATTCTCAGTAATGATGATGATATGGAGAGATGGTAGAGATTTGTAGCTTAAGTGAGAATGATTTTCGTGGAGTTTCATTCTGTCAGATGAATACTTTAATCGTTGGGTATTCATTATTCTTCTTCTAAACAAACTCATCAGCATAAATTTCAGGAAGAAGTGAAATATTCAAATTTCCCCCACATATGACTAACAACTTTCCTTATTGACCTCAATCTTGATAGTGATATGTATGTGATTTATCTTCACTGACAGCAGTGTAGGCGGATAATTGTGGACACATTATAAACTCGGAAGATATAGGGAATATGAATATCATCAGGAAATTTTCAAAGCTTAACAGCCAGATCAGTCTGTTGTCACATCGAAATCGATCCACATTATGAACAAGTCAGAAATTCGTGGATGAATATAAGATCAAAAATCAGATCAAAGGGAAGTACAAGCAAGATAAAGAGGTAGATAATGACAGGCGAACCAAGATCGAAGTCGACAGAGAAAGCTGTTAGTTATGTGTGAAGAAATTCTAATATGTCACTTCTTCCTGAAGTTTGTGCTGATGAGGTTGTTCAGAAGAATAATGAATGCCCCACGACCTAAACATTCATCCCAGGGAATAGAACTACCAAAATTGTTGAATTTCATTAAAATCACAAACAGAATTTCATTAGATAGCCATTGGAAACCTAAAAGTATTGAACATGTGTTTTATTCTAGTACGAGACTCCTCACTAATGCACATTTACAACCTTACACCCAGTAATCGAACTCGAGACCTTTATTCATTTATTTATTTGTTTAAACACATAAACATTGGTACAAAGAGGCACTAAATAGATATGCGCCACATAAATCATTCGATTTATGTAAGAGCTGGAATGCTGCCCGGTTGCTCAAACATAAACAAGTGGTTGTCTTGGGGGGTCGCAGTTGGAGCCTTTGATCTAAAGGTCTGATCCACAAGACAATGGATCAACGTCTGGAGATACAGTTCCATAGTAGCCCATTACCAACAATAGATTCATACTCCATTTATTTGCTCAAGATCCTGAAGTCCATGTTGACTGTTGGTTTGGAATGAGTGTTTTTCAACTCCCGTAGTTGGACTCTCCGTGTCCGTCAACTCGGTTAAAGCCCGTGCCGTACATTCGGTTTTTGTCGTCTCAATGCTGAGAGAAGTCATTGAGTAGGACTTCCAGGACATTAGTTGTATTTACGTGACTGAGTGAGATCATTTCATGAGGGAGAGCTGACTCTCTCCATTCTCGGTCATACAAGGGCATTTGGTAACAACTATGTCGGCTATTAATGGTGTACAAATCTAACTTTAACCGATTTAATCTCTTCTCCATGGTTTAGAGATTGAGGATTTGCTCATTAGACTGAAGGTTTTTGTTTCATTTCATGGTTTAAGGGTCATGGATTCACACGATAACATCTATTATCAACTTATCAGTAATTATGCATTCATGAATAATCTGCCTACTCTTAGGTTTTACTTGTTTAAACAAGATTAAAGAAGTAGTGATATATCAGAAATGTTCGTATGCACACGAAATCATTTCAATAATGAATCAAAACAGGTTTGTTTGTACTGTTCAATGTAATGAGTACTTTAAATGTATGATTTATGTACACACTACATCACATATGATTCATTATAGTCATCATTGAAAAGCATTTTATACAAGCTTAAACAAGTTATATCATTATTCAATAGTTTTTTGTACATAACTACTGATATTGATTAAAGAATGATAATTATAGTTAGAATACCATAGAAAATTTGAAAGTACTGAATGGTCATTTCGTTCTAGTAAGGAACTATTCAGAAGTGCGCATCCAAGATCCTATACGTAGGAGTCGAACCTACAACCTTCGGTCTCGCGCGCGAACGCTTAACCTGTAGAGCAGTGAGCCAGCATCTAATCGTGTTAATGTATAACTTCAACCAATCCACGAAATCGTATCACCATTCACCGTTCATCAAAATCCTTGATTCGAATCCAGCGAGCATGATAGAGAATGCACACTTCTGAGGAGTCTCGTACTAGGACGAAACGACCATCCAGTGCTTCTAGGTTTTCTATAGTGGTTTAGCTTTTACTACAATCTCTACAAACCTCAATCATTATTTCATGAATTTCATGCCAGAGACTGTTAACTATGAAATCTATTTAATGAAAGTACTAATTAATGCCATTAGAACAAAAATCTATTTTTAAACACTTAATATGTAAGAATCTAATTCCATTTTTAAAATAATCCGCAGTTTTCGATAGTTAATTTACCCCCCCTCACACACACACACACACATACAAAAACATTAACTCTGCCTGGAGCCCCTCTGGGGCTACTATCGGTTCTAAGACCGGATTAAGGAGGAGGGTTGGGCGTGGAGTTAGCGACCCCAGCCAGTAGAAAGCTAACTCGAAAAAAACGCTAATCAGGAAGGGATAATTCAAACCATTTAAATTCTACCCTGGGAGTTAGAGGGTTTTCATTTAGAAGAGTTATGATGCCTCATGGTGAAAGCCGAGTCCTTTCATAAGTCACGAGTCTGATGCCCCTTCTGACAACCAGAGCAACCGTTAATTTAGGTATATGGAATCCTCGTACAATGTAGGAGATCAGGAGAGTCATCCAAATTGCTGCACACACACACATACACACACTCTTCATCTCTCTATTTTCAATGGGTAACATTTCATGAAAGTCATTAGATGTCATATTTTGTAATCATGTCATTGTTTTATATTTTCTAGCATTACCAAACATATTGATATTTCACAAAACTATTTATTGATTAGGTTAAGTGATTGATCGCTGATACACCATAGTGAATACTTAATGGTTGTGTATTCACTTAATTGACCATGTGTTTATAAGTAAGTTTAAATTGTTATCCGTTACTCACCACTAAAGTGAGATCAAATGTTAATGATGACTATTCAAATACAATTCAATTGATGGATTTTTATTCTCTGAGCTGAAGTTTGTGCTGATGATGTCGTTCAGAAGAACGATGAATGCTCCACAACCAAATCATCCAGCTCAGAGAACAGAACTCCATCAGAATCATCCATCTAAGCTACAAATCTTCTCCATCATCTCATAATTCAGTTGATTCATCATATCTGACAATCATTGTGTCTCAGTTCGTTTATATATCAGCGTTTTGTATTTTTTTCAAGTACAATGAATAATTTTTTTTCCAGTTAGCGTTTTTTTAGTAAGTTAGTGACGCAGGAAAGCACACAAATGCGTCACAAAGGAGGCCCTCAATTGGAATCCTTATGGTCAAAAGATGAGTGGAAGACCAAAGAACACATTACACCGGGAAATGAAGACAGACATGAGAAGAATGAACATCAATTGAATAGAACTAGAAAGGAAGATGTAGGACAGAGTGGGTTGAAGAATGTTGGTTGGCAGCCTATCCTTCATTGGGAGTAACAGGAGTAATGAATGAAAAGAATGAATAATTTTGTTCTTGCCATCAACAAAAACCTGCATTTCAGTGTACAGAAAGCTATTAGTAACAAGTGATTACTTTGTCTTTTAATCTAGTATGAGTTAGCCTTGTTCTGTATTTAATTCCTCCTGTAGTGAACGAGAACACAAGTGGGGACAATCGAATGTAGTTGAATGCAACAATACAAAATATCTTATTGTAATCTGAGAACCATACAGCAAATACTTCATTTGCAAACTGTCAATCAATCATCTCAGATTTCTTTGTTCCTTCGATACCACACCAATCATTCTCTGTTCTTGTTCTCTTTCCTTCGATTTTCTTAACCTTCTACTGTCAGGCATTTCATTTTCGATTGATGATACATATACTACTTATATGTGTCGACATCAGTAACACACACACTACACTACCATCGTAATTTACATTTCTATTCTCCACTACTTGAATAAATTGCCTTTTTCATACTAGTTCACTATTCATACGGGCTATCTTATCTGATCGTATATATATTAGATATAATGACCTTTACAACATGGTTGTTTGATAAAGGTGAATTACCATTCGGTAAAACAAATCATAAACATACAATGAATGATCAAAAACAAACAAACAAAATATTGACTTATAATCTGTTTACAATCTATAATGATTAGTAGAGATATTTGGAAAGTTTTATTTACATTTGATTATGTTTTCATATTTCAAAAAGGTAAAACTATTTCTAAACAATTTTCTACGCAAAATACTTCGGATCCGTTGGCCAGACACTATTAGCAACAACCTACTGTAGGAGAGAACAAATCAGATTGCAGTGGAGGAAGGAATTAGGAAGAAGTGATGAAAGTGTACAGAACGCACATTGAGGAAAACACCCAACTGCGTCACAAGGCAAGTCATCACTTGGAATCTAGAAGGCCAAAGGATGAGTGGAAGATCAAAGAACACATTATATTGAGAAATGGATACAGGGAGACATGAGAAGAAAGAACAAGAATTTGGTCGAACTAGAAAAGAAGGTGTAGGACAGAGTGGGTTAGAGAATGTTGGTTGGCGGTCTATTCTCCATTGGGAGTACCAGGTTAAAACAAGGTATAAAACGTTTACTGTCAAGAGAATCTGTATCCTGAAGATGAAAACATGTTGAATCTGAACAATTGACTTGAAAACACTTATGGCGAAGAGTAATTTGGATACTAATAAAAAAACAACCAATTATTCTTTTTGGTGAATTTCTTTTGGATGTACAATTGAATTTTAATGGAAAATTTGATATTTTCTACTTTCATGTAGTTTCATCTATCGGTGACATTTTAGACGGACTAACAAACTAATCTAAATACTGAGGTGTAAATATTTTTTGTAAACTTCGTTTAGTTACTAATGAGTAGTTAAAAGTTTTAAACATCATTTATTGCAGAAGATTTGTTATGACCCGTTTATTTGACTACGATAGGATCGAATAGTAATAGAATTAACGAAAAATAAATGCCGGCTACCTTCGTATATAATTATCGACTTAATCTGTGCTAGAGAATAACGAAATAAAGTGAGTCATGTGCGTGAATCAATTTGGGATACGTATATTTCATAAACGCATTGCTCCAGACAGACAATCATAGAAAGGTGTCAGCTCAATTTCGGTCAAGCGCAAGGTAACATTTATAACCAGACAAAATAAGCTAAAGACAGATGACGAATAGGATAAGAGATGGACACATATGCTCATATAAAGCAGCTAAGGTTAATAAGCGAATAGTAGGAACATTATGAACTTAACACCTAGACAACATCCTGAAAAAGCACCAACAGTTCTAGAGAAAACTTTTTTTATGAGTATCGAATTTAAAGGAGGTACGGATGCCAAAATCTTGAAGGTAAGTCAAATCAACAACTTATGAACTGCTGAAGAGTTGGCAATCCACCAATTCGAGTCCGAATTTTACGCACATAATCGATAAGTCCAACTTCTCATCCTTTCTTAGTTTTAATTCCCTTCTGTAGTATGTTTATTTTTTAAAGTTAGCGTTTTGTAATTTTTGACTGTGATCAGTTATTATTACCTTTTAAGCAAATTTTCTTGATTATTATTCAGTTTTAATGATTATGAAATTTATGTTTTTTTCCTCTTCTTCTTCTTCTTCTTCTTCTTCTTCTTCAAGTCTATCAAGTGGACAATTATGTTTCATAATTCTGACCCATAAATAAGTTTCATCTTCCCATTCTTCCCTAATCTCCCCCTGATTATTGCTTAACCTCATCTGATAATAAAAGTTACAAATCAATTTATGTAGCAATCTTTCTTGTCTTTCTATAGACTCATATATTCACCATACAACTATGAATACGAATGTAAATGAATTCATCGAAAAGAAAAAAAACAACATTTCTTTGCTCAATTCAGTGGCAAATGGTTGGTAAGGTCAAAGTGTGACTCAAGAAGAACAAATAAATTAGTTTGTCCTGAAGTTAAAATAACCCATATGGGACTGATATAGTACCGGACACTATAGAATGAAGAAATTTCTATGTTGTTGAACTAATCAGTCATCAGTTAATGACCTCAATAGTTGAATTCATTAGCCGATTAAAGTTAAACTACCATAAAAATTCTGGAAGCACTGAACGTTCGTTTAGTTCTATTGTGAGACTCCTCAGCAATCCGTATCCAAGAGCCCGCCTCGCGAGATTCGACCATGGAACATATCAGTCCCATTCATCAATGCTTAACCACTAGACCACTGAACCAGCCGACAACCAACGGCGTTATTGTCTAACTTCAACTAATCCAAAAAATTTAGTCACTATACACCATTGTCTTTGGTGAGTGATTATCTCACAACAGATCCGGTTGATCGCCACTGACCAATGCTTCTCAATGAAACTACGTTGAACTTGATATTTATCGAATCAAATGTCAGTAGATGATGGAAAGAAAAAAGCATAGCTACACAATGTAAACAAAACATTTTAACTGATCTATTTATTTAACTGATTAGTTCTCATTGAATTCACAATTACAAAACTAGCGGGTGTGTGTGTGTCATTTAGTCATCTTAGTTGGTCTGTTTATTTTTCGTTGTTCTTTGTATTGATTATTTTATGACCAATGATTCGACATACTAAACGACAATTCAAATATCCAGGCAGAAATTTATAAATTCAGTTTTTGAAAAGACATTCATAACTAATGATAAACTCTTAATAAATTAAATCTATGTATAACACCTTTATTCATGTCTATGGAGGAAAATCAAATTACCAATGCTTACTAAACAGATGTATACTTCAATGGTTAAAATCATGGGTCAGTTGAAGCTAGACCACCATGGAAAACCTGGAAGCACTGGATGGCCATTTCGTCCCAGTATGGGACTCCTCAGCGGTGCGCACTGTAAAACCCATCAGATGTATACTAAGATCTCTGCAACTTTTTTAGTTTTTAAATTTTATACTACTATTAGTAGTTAAAAATTAAACGCGAAAATTTTCTCGCTCCTTCATTCTAAACAATGATAAATGAAACATAAAACTCATTGCAAAATAGAAGATAGTGTTTTTTTTTCTCTAGAAAAACAACTCATTAAACAAATATTTACAGAACTTTAGAAATTTTTCAAGAGTAAATATGGAAAACAAGAGAAATATTAAGATAATAAACCAAAAGACAAAACAATACAGATTGAAATTAGCATTGATAATTTTCATTTGAATAGTTGATGTGTTTTTTTTTGGAAAAGTTAATCGATGATACTGATAACGATGTTGATGATGGTGACATTGTTGTTGATGTTATTGTTGTCATATACTTGTTCCTTGAATTCATAACAGA
The DNA here is from genome assembly GCF_000699445.3 of Schistosoma haematobium. NCBI lineage: Eukaryota > Metazoa > Platyhelminthes > Trematoda > Strigeidida > Schistosomatidae > Schistosoma > Schistosoma haematobium. The sequence goes on from NC_067201.1 coordinate 1,626,591, forward strand.
TAAAACAGCTAAATCATTAAAATCATCAGTATCTTGACGATTACGAAATCCTTTAGCAAATGGATTATTATTAATCTTTATACGTATCACATCTGGATTTTGATAAGCTGTAACTGTATAGAATTGTGTACCAGGTATTATATAAGAACCAATTAATTCTAATTGATTAGATTGACTAGATATTCCTGATGAACTAGATGTAGGATGATAATAATTTGATTGATTATCCATTAAATGATTTAAACGAACAACAGAAATTCTTGGAATATAATAATGCATACTGTTGACATGAATCTGGTTTATTGGGAAAGAAAACAAAATAGTGAAGTGGAATTGAGAATTGACAATTGAGAAATGTGTTATTTCCAAATAAGCAGTAACACATTACTTGAACGTTTAAATACTTCATATAAATGCATAAATGCACTACTGAGGAGTCCTACAATAGGACGAAACGGCTGTCCAGTGCTTCCAGGTTTTCAATAGTGGTCTAACATCAATCGATTCATAATCTCAATCAACAACTTAATCATCTTCATATCCCTGTACTGATAACGAATAAAGAAGAATTTTCGAATCTTGTTGTCCAGCTTGCTTATTTACAATTGATGGATCATTGATTAGTGACCGATCTTTAGTGATGATTGAATTCTATCAATCAACCTGCAGTGTAGCTAGTGTTATATCTTCTCATCAATTCTATGATATTCGTTCCGCTATAACAGATACTAATCTGAATGACTTGGCATCACATACACTACGCGGAAATGTTAGGTGTCTGGAAGTAGTTAACAGCGCTGTCTGCTGAATACAATCAACCACCTAACAGCTGACTGATTGTTGACTTACATAGAGTAAACGGGGTTATAATCGCATTCATTCTTTGTTTTCATTTAAATCCCAAGTTTGTTGTCGCTCTTATAAATTGTATTCTATTATCTTATTCACCCTAATGTTTAGCTTTCTTTCTTTCCTCAACGTATCATCAATATTTTTCTGGTTAGCGTTGTTTTGCGAGTTAGTTTTCTACAGGATGATGTCGCAAACCCCATGCCTAACCCTCCTTCCCTACCTGGGTTTAGGACCGGCAGTAGCCCTAGAGGGGCTCCAGGTGGAGTCCCATTGAATAGAATTAGAAAGAAAGGCCCGGGACAGAGTAGGTTGGAGATTGCTGGTTGGCAGCCTATGCTCCATTAAGAGTAACAGGTGTATATAAAAAGTAAAAGTCAAAAACTTATCATCATCAAGTTAATTTGAACTTTTCTCTTTTGTTTGATAAGTTGAAGCTAAATTCTTATCATAGAAGGTCACATGTTGTTCATCAGCAGTTAACAGATAGATGATAAAATTAAGTATCTATAGGCTATAGTTAACAAAACTACCTTTTCTTCATTATTGAAAAACTTAAGCTTTTAACTCTGAACAGGGATGGCGTTTCAAGGGGAAACAATTAAAACTTTTAGAAGTCAAAAGAAAAAGACAAAAACTTAATGGTAAGATTATAGTTTATGGACGACCTTTGAGTGATACTAAAGTGATCCTGAGAGTATCCACCTAACAACCATGACTAAATGAAGGTTATAAACCTGTTTGAAGAATTAGATTTATGATTTACAGTTGATGGTTAAGGGTTAGGAATTAGATTTAAGGATTTTCATCATGAACTGACATCAGTTATAATGCTAAAACGTTATTTTGCCAAATGGATGAATGAATTTCGCGTCTAAATTCAAGACCTGTTATGTTTTATCGGATTGGTTCGTCCATAAATTGTAGTCATGCCGAATATCCTGTTCACTAGTATTGGTCATATATTTGAATTCAGTTAGATTGGAAAAATGATCGTTACTAGTATAGGGGTTGTGGAGATTATTAGGTTTTTGATTGAGATCATGAACCGATTCTAGTGAGAAACCGTGATCAGTGGAGCTAATCCATGTCCGGTAGAGACAGGTATCTACCTCAGTACAATGGAAATTGGTCGCGTAATTTCGTGGATTGGTTGATATTAAACACTATAACCATTGGATGCCGGCTCAGTGGTCCAGTAGGTTAAGCGTTCGCGCGCGAGACCAAAGGCCCTGGGTTCGAATTCCGCTGACGGGATCGTGGATGCGCACTGCTGAGGAGTCCCACAATAAGACGAGCCGACCGTCCAGTGCTTCCAGGTTTCCAATGGTGGTCTAACATCAATCAGTTTATGATCTCAATCAAAAATGATCATTGTTGAATGATTTCTGTCAAAATATATATATAGGCTATTCTTGTATGTAATAATCGACTTAATCTTCATTAGTCAAATATGAGAATGGATATTTGAACATGTATATTTTCTATACTCATTGATCTCAACAGGAAATGAGCGGAATAAAGAGAAAGAAGCGAAGAGGACAGAGAGAGAGAGAAATTGAAACGAAACGAAATGATGCGTGTTGGTGGTTGGGGGGTGCGAGCCAACTTCATTTAGTCAAGCATTAGTCGATATTCATAGTCCAACAAAAATAAGCTACAGATATGTCATGAATAGGATAAGAAGTGTACACTCACATACTTTAAAGGTTGATAAGTGAATCATTAACCAGATCAAAATGTGACACAAAAAATTAAATGCGAATAGATCAACCTATCAAGAAGCTAGAATAAAGGATATGGGGTTACCATAGTAACTGACATTACATCACTTATATATATATCTATACATTGAAGAAATGTATTTTAAGTAAAGAAGAAGAAGAAGAAGAAGAAGAAGAAGAGAAGCAAAACTTACCATATTTTTATAGGGTTTTATTTCTTTAGTATTTGTAATTTTAACCCGAGTAAAATTGACACCAGATTCCATCCAATATGCACCAGTTTTAGGGGATTCTTCTTGAATATAATATTTACCTTCTAAAAACAAAATAAAGAAGATAATCAATATTCATTGTTTTATTTTATTAGTTTATTTGAACACATAGAGGGGGGGGCACCAGATATACATATATATGCGCCACACAAAACAATGAGAATGGAAAGAGAAAAAAGAAGGTAAGGTGCGGATGTGGAAAAAAAGAACAATAACGACCACAGATTAGTGTATCGTATTGTAATAATGGGAGAAACGGAAAGGTGCAACCAGAAGAAATTCTTCCAGTTAAGGAAGATACAACCACTTTTTATGAAGGAAGTAAAAGAAGATTACAGCAGGATCGCTACTGGCTTCTATTCTGAGCTATATCTGATAACGTCTCTAACCCCAGACAAGGAGTCGTGAAGGACCAACAGAAGCCAGGCCTTTATAGCTTTCTTTCATACCACGACACTATGTCATACACTGACCACCTCTTCGCTTCTTCCAACAAGTCTCAGAGTCGGCAAAATAATACACGACGTGGAATTCTCTGAGACGACATTCGTAGAACATGTCCAATCCACCGAAGTCGATGTTTCTAGATGTTGACATCAATTGGATTATTGTCTCATTAAAACATATAGACAATCTAATAAATAATCTAAATAAACATCGGTGAGAGTCTAATGTATAGACGAACCAATCAGGTATAAGATAAAAGATTTCGAATTCTGGTACGAAATTCACTCATCCATTTGACTAAATAGAATTTCATCATTCTAGCTGATATCACAGTTCATGATGAAAACCAGAAATCTAATTCCTAACCCTTAACCATCAACTGTAAATTATAATTCTAATCCTCCTGTAATGTTTCATAACCCTCATTCAGTCCCACTTATTAGATGGACACTATCAGGATCACTATACTGTCACTCAATAGTCATCTATAAATTATAGATCTCATCTTTAAGAAGTTGTAATACTTACCTAATGTATGAGAATGATTTAATACTTCTGATTGACTACTAATAATCCAACGATCACCTTGATGTTTAAATATATGTGGTTGTATTAAAAGCATATCCAATAAGAAAATATATTGATCATTTGGATTTAAACCAAATACATACACTGATAATGATGGAAATATTCGTCTAAATAATCATTGAAAGAAATAAGAAAGATATGAAATAAACATCATGATGAAATTCATTGAATCAATGATCATTTTCATAATAAGAAATGGGTAAATTCTAGTAGTTAAATGGATTACACGATGGCGGACAGTACTAGGTTCGAGTGCCAAAAGTGAACATCACCTCTGAGATACAGGTACATCCAATTGACGAGTTTCAAATAGGAAGAAATGTTTATTTTATTTATTTTATTTTAACATATAGATATTGGTACAAGGAGGCACCAAATACATATGCGCCACACAGATCTAATTTGATATATATGAGGGCTGTGATACTGACCGGGTGCCCAAACCGAAGCAGGTGGTTTTCTTAGGGGACCACACCCGGAACCTTCGACCTGAAGGTCTGATCCACAAGGCAGTGGAGCATCATAAGCAGATTCAGTCTCATGGAAGCTGGTGGCCAACAATTGGTTCATACGCCATTTGTTCCCGCATGATACTGGGTTCCATATGTACCTTTGGTTTGGAATCTGGTTAAAGCGCCGGACATTCGCTTTTCGTCCTCTCATTTTCGTAAACAACACCCGTGGTGCGAGAAGGCAGTGAGTAGGACTTCCCTGGCAGAGGCTATATATGCGTGGCCATATGAGAGCATCCTGCAGCACCAATCTTTGTTCTTATTCTCTTTAAAACTAGTTTATGTATGGTTAAGTGATTGGTTACATTTAACTATTAACTAGTAAACTGTAAATTTCAATACTAATTTGATGTTAATGTCCAAATATTCAGATCACTGCAGCAATTTGGAAGACTCTGTCGGTCTCTCACATTGTACTAGCATTCCATGTACCTAAATACATGGTCGCTCTGCTTGTCAGAAGGAGGCATCAGACTCGTGACTTCTGAAGGAACTCGGCTTTCACCATGAGGCGTCATAACTCTTCTAAATGAAGACCTTCTGACTCCCAGAGTAGAGTTTAAAAGGGTTGAATAATATTTTCTGGTTGGCGTTTTTTTAGCGAGTTAGCTTTCTACTGGCTGGGGTCGCTAACTCCATGCCCAACCGTCCTCCTTTATCCGGGCTTATGACCGGCAGTAGCCCCTGGAGGGACTTTTGGCGGAGTAGTCATATAAATCACTTATACCTTGTTGAAGTAAACATAAATTTCATAGTTTACAGCATCGATTGAATTTAGTTAGATATTAGTTGAAAACTATGAACTAGTATATAAACATAACTTGATCAGTTACCAAGCGATCTCATTCTAGGACAATAACGATTGTGTTAGCCCATTTTAATAAAATATTACGAAAGTATTTGTAAAATCCATACAGAAACATAATTTAGTATTTGGAGTTAATGTTCAAGGAACTCTTGGCATTCATCAGCAAGGTATGTCTATAATCTTGAAGGATCTACTAACCCCTGATAGATTCAATCCAGTGTTAATCAGATTCACAGTCAGAGACGTTACTACTAAGCTATTCAGGTCACTGCTGATATTTTATAAGAATGTGATGTATTTACAATTGATTGACCAATATCATTTATGTAAAGTCCTTCAATACTGATCATAATCGATCAATCAAGTAGTAATAAGATGATTAGTCTCGACATTGTGTACACTATGTGAAATTATAAGGTGAATGTTAGAGATAATCTACGTTCGATAATGTGTGATTGAGTATACTGAAAATAGATCCAAACTATCATAATCATTTGTTTGTTTATATTTTATTGCTAATGATCCATTCAAGACTAAAATGATCAGCTATTATTAATGAATAGACTCTGTTTATACTTGCCTACATTTACCTGTATCATACAAAGTGAATAGGTTAGTAACTGGATTAATAACCAACTCATTGATGTTTAAAATGATGAGTAATAGGTATCCATGTTAGTGTATCTAAGTACTAAATTCGAAAATTGAATCATATATTACTCTTTACAATTGATTAGTCATTGGGTAATGATCAATGCCATGTATGTTAGGTCCTACTTAGTGTTGATCGAATTCTATCAGTCAGATTGCAATATGTTCACCAGTCTAGGTGACTTGACATTGTGCACACTATGTTGAATTGTAAGGTGGTGGTTGGAGGTAGTCAACAAGAAACCCTCGACCTAAGTTTCATACTACTTGGCATTTATCATCAACAAAGTGCAACTGTTTTATTTTCGAAGGAACTGATTCTTCCTAACATTAATTTTCAATGATTTCACTTGGTTACTACTCCTATAAATCTATGTATTTAAACAACACACACACACATACACTTTTGGTTGCTATATCAACTAACCTTCCTGTATTTGTAGCTATCATTTCAGTATTATGTAAATATATATCTGACCAAATTTTTTGTTCTTTCAATTGAAAATAAATATGATTATTATTATTATTATTATTATTATCCTTATTGGTAATACATATCGTTTGAAATTGTGCCATTGTATTTGGTGGATTAAATTGATTCAATATTTCATGAATTTCATTACATGTTATAAATGGAAGTAAACTACTTAATTGTTCATTAGTAATATGAAATAATTTGGTTAATTTTGTTGTCGTTGTTGTTGTTGTCGCTTTAGATGGTTGTTGTTGTGAGGATGGTGATGATGATGATCGTTGTTGTTGTTGTTGTTGCTGGGGTAATATTGATTTTAATCGATTTTTATAATTGATTGTTTCATGATTTATATGTTTTTTATATTGTTTTCTTTTTTGTTCATGATTATAATTATCATAAATATTGATATATTGATTATACGATGGAAAATAAGATCCATTCAATATTTGTGTAGAATGTTCTTGAAAATATTGATTATCATTTATATTTTCTTCATAGATAGTATTAAATTGATTATTGATTATTGTTGAAGGAGGATAATTATCCCAATTATATTGATTAAAATTTGATTGAGATCTTGTTATTAATGGATAAGAATTTTCTAATGAACATAATTGACAATTAAAATATTGATTTTTTGTTTTATTAATTAAATAATATTGAGATTTAGGAGATGTTGTATCCACAGGTAATTTTTCATTATGATGATCATGATCATTATGATCACGATCATGATCCGGATCATGATCATCATAAGTCAATGGATATGTGATTGGTTGTTCATTATGATGTATAGATGTAATATCTTGATTATTGATTATATTATTATTATTATTAATATAAGTAGTATCTAATGATTGAATAGGAGTATGATATGATGTATTATATGGATCTATATTGAATCCTTTTTGAATAGATTGAATATGTTTAGTCATATCTATAGTATCATATGGTTCTATAATATGATCATAGAAACTATTATGAATTGGATATTGATATAATATTTCATCTAATTGATTATATTGAACATTATGAAATTCTTGAAATGTTTTCTGTTCAATTTGTTGATACTCTATCGGTTGCTGTTGTTGTTGTTGTGGTGGTGGTGGTGGTGATGGTAGTGGTGGTAGTGGTGGTGGTTGTTGTTGTTGTGACTGTTGCTCTTGTTGCTGTGGAATATTCATATCTGTTGAACAATTTGTATAAGAATAATGTACATATTCATTATGTTTCCATGACGGACTTATACAATTACTATTAGTTAAAATTGATTCACAATTTGTTGTTGTTGCTGTTGCTGTTGTTGTTGTTTGTGATAATTGAGATAACCAATCTATATGAGTGTTATATTCATTTGATGGATTAAAATAACTTGATAAATTATTAAATGTTTCAATACTTGATGATGATTCACCAAAATTCAATTGTGGACTTATATCAAATACATCGAATTGTTTCATAGTTTCATGTTCTTCATGATCTTTGACTTCTACTTCTACTTGTTCTTCTTTTTCTTTTTCTTCTTCTACTTCTTCTACTTCTTGTACTTCATATTGTTTAATGCTATGATTATACTGAAGTTCTGATGAACAGGATGGTACATGTCTTAAATTATAATGGAGAGAATTTGTTGACATATTGAATGGATCATTCATATTCTGAAGAGAAATGATTTTTTCATGATTATTCATTTGTAAATTATTTAAAGTAGTCGGTGTGGAATATGCTGAAGGATAATGAAACTCCATGAATACAATGATTATGATTCGTTTGTATTTAATTCTATAAAAGAAACAAAGAGAAATGTTAGATGACTTCAGTGTAATGTGATCAGTTGCAATCAATATTCAAGAAATTCAATGGATAAGATCATGTGTCATTTGAATCTAGACCACCCTCTCCCCTTGCAAGACTCGAACCGAGGACCTACTGGTTTCGCGCACGAGCACTTAACCACTAGACCACTGAACCAGCCGGCATCCAACAGTGTTAGTGTCTAACTTCAACTGATCCACGAAATTGTCCCACCTTCGTGGATGTGCACTGCTGAGGAGTCCCATGATAGGAAGAAACGGTCGTTCAGTGTTTCTAGGTTCTCCATGGTGGTCTAGTCTCAATTGACTCATGATCTTCACCATTGAAATTACTATAATATCCACAAAACACATCTGATATTAATCAATATTCAATAACTTGATAAAACAACTTGATAACAATTTATCAAGACAAATGTTCCTGATGAAGTTTTGTTCTTTGAGTTGAATGGTTCAGCTGTGTAGTTTTCATTGTTCTTCTAAATGATATAATCAGTTAAATGGAAGCTTTTCTCATTCAAGTCTATAAAAACAAGTTGTGAATGATATATATGAAGAAATTTGAATATTTCACTTCTATATGAAGTTCATAGTGATGATGTTGTTCAGAAGAATAATGAAAGCTTTACGATCAAACCATTTAGTACAGAGAATAAAAACTCTATCAAAATTGTCTAACTGAACTATAAATCTTCTAACCAATCATAAATGATTGAATTAGAGATGCTGAAATCACGGTACACAATGTATTTCAACGAGTTTCCATTTCTTACTTCTTGGACAATCCTGACAATAACAATATTAAGTAGACATCAGTTAAACTGTTAGCAAATCAGGAATCGATATCTGCATAATGTACATTCTTTGCACTATATATTGATTACAATGAGGACATCTCTGATTGCATTGTTTTTTGATCACTTGTAAAGTAAAACCTCCTAAACTTTTCACAAACGTAGCTGAATAGGTTATGCAACTAGCAAACAAGAAAAAAACCCCGATAATATGTTGAATATATTCAGATGATAAGAATAAGTAACCCAGATATTCAATCAGATCGCCGAAATCTATCACTTGCCAATATTTCTCCGTAGTCATTTACTCAAAATACCTCAACTAATGTTTTGGTCTAATGCTCCCATCAAGAGAATAAAATTAAAATGAAAGTGTGAGAAATAACATGATCTTAGTTACTATTTAGTAATTAGTTACTGTATAATAAATAATCAAACTACCATAATGAAATCATAATACGAATACTCTTTTTGTATCATGTAGAATTCTTAAGGTGTAATTAATGAATTCATTGCCACCCCCACACCACCCCCATCCCACCTCACTCCACCCCCTTCTCAAAAATAAAGAAGAAACTAATACCAATGCATAAATAAACAAAGTTTTAATTATGACCCATAGTCATTAATAATTCTACTTATTATTATTATTATTAATTACCAGTTTTATTTCTTTTTTTTGTATTTACTCAATTCCAGAGAATAAAAAACCAACAACAACAACAACAAAAAAAAGAAGGAACCTAGTTACTAAGTTACCAAAGAGAAAATAGTTGCCTAATAGTTACAGGTTTGTCATAGTGATCTAACATGGATCAATTCATGATCTTAACCACACACACACACACACACACAAACACAGACACAGACACAACTAAACACAACCCTATACTGATAAATAATTAACAGTTTGATATTTCAATGATAGGGGATAACTATTGATTAGAATAGTTTGCCTTTTTCTGTTCAACATTTTTACAGGATAGATACAATTATAATTAGTACTGTGTTACGTAATCTGGTCATCAATATGATGTGATCACTTTTTGTTTACTTTTCCTAATAGGAGTGAATAACATTTTTCTAGTTTTAAATGAAATTCTTTTGATAACTAGTAATCATGTTTTATGATCTAATCAATCATGATCTCGACTGTCGGCATTACTATATCCTGGAATTCAAATGAGAAGCAGTGATCAGTGGAGTTCAGTCGGGTCAGTTGTGAGATAGTAACTCACTGATAACATTTATGGATGCGTCACTCAATTTCGTGCATTAGTTGAAGTTAAACATTAACACTGTTGGATGCCGGCTGGTTCAGTGGTCCAATGGTTAAGCGCACATGCACAAGACTGATATGTCCTATGTTCGAATCTCATGAGACAGGATCGTGGATGCGCACTGCTGAGGAGTCCCATAATAGGACGAAACAGTCTTCCAATGCTTCTAGGTTTTCTATGGTGGTCTAGCTTCAATTGACTCATGATCCCAACTATTTCTAAACTGGATGAGAATAATTTAATTTGATGAATTTGATTCATGATTGTGATTATCATCTTGTGGTGTGTGCTACTGATATCGACAGATATAAGTAGTATGTATCATCAATCGGAAGTGAAATGCCTGGTGGCAGAAAGTTAAGAAGATCGAAGAAGGAGAGAATGAGAACAAATAATGATTGATGAGGATACGATAGAACAATGAATTCTGAGATAATTGACTGATACTTTGTAAATGAAGTATTTACCAATCATAATTTGGATGTTCAAATACATTGGATTGTCCTTACTTATGTTCTCGTTCATTACATTACTATATTCGGAAATGTTTATCAGGATAAAACATCTTTTTGGACAATCAAGATAAATTAAGATAAGATATAAATCTCTTTTTCAACCATCTTATCATTTCATATACCCCCAAATGCCGTAGTATGGCCAAGAGTGGGACAAGTTAGCTCTCCTTCTCGAAATTCTCTCACATAGGCACATGCATACAACCATTGCCAGGGATATCATACTCATTGCCTTTTTGCATTGGAGGTGTTGTTTACGTGAGTGAGAGGAAGAAAACCGAATGTACGGCGCTTTAACTGAGTTTCTGGTTATGAATGAATTCTCAAAGTGATACTGGTAAATTAAGGTTCCAGTAAGTAAATAGATTAATGAAGTTCAAATCCTTTAACATTTGAACTCATATTAATGTATTCGTTTATCATTAATTAGATAATTACAAGTAAAGTGAAGTTTAAAGACTAACAAACCCTTCAGTCTATGTATAGTTTCATGTACACAAAAGTGTTATTTAACAAAGAGATAAGTAGTTAACTCAATTTGAATAGCCTTTTTGTCAAGTATCTTTATCAAGGAAAAGTATTATTCAAAGGTTAATTACTGTAATAGACAAACATTTGAATTCATTACGTAATTAAGCAAAATAAAGAAAATATTAGAGATTGTAGTAATTTAACCATTGAATTCATCAGACGATTTAAGCTAGACTATCAAGGAAAACCTAGGAGCACTTAACAGCCGTTTCATCCTACTATGGGACTGGGGAGTAGTGAAATCTACTATCCCGTATGCAGGATTCGAACTCAGGACCTATCGGTCTCGCGAACGAAAGCTTAACTTGTAGACTACTGAACCGATAGCCAACGGTATTAATGTCTAACTTCAACCACTCCATGAAATTGTCCCACCGTCTTGAATACACACTGCTGAGGAGTCCCATACTAGAACAAAACGACCGTCCCGTATTTCCAGGTTTTCCATGGTTATTTATTTACATAGATATTGGTACAAGGAGGCACCAAATACATATGCGCCACACAAATCTCATTCGATATGTATGAGGTCTGTGATACTACCCAGGTGCCCAAACCGAAGCAAATGGTTTTCTTAGTAGGCCACTCCCCGAACCTTCGACCTGAAGGTCTGATCCACAAAGCAGTGGAACATCGTGAATTTAACAATTAAATGGGTAAACATGGGTAAAATAACTAACTGTATTACAATTATACAAGTAACCTGTGGTGTAGTCAAGTTATTCACCTTCCCCATAAAAAGTTTAAGTGAATAGATTATTTAATATAAAAATAATAAACTTTATGTTACCTTGTTTGAACAAGATAGACTTATTAAAATTCCCTTAATCAAAATCCATAGCATTTTTATCATTCCATTTGGGATATAACTATAATACCCGATTTCTTATCATTATTGAATCATGGATACATTCGCTTTTGAGATCTTCATTGGAATAATATCTATCTTATAGAAATGGAGATAAGTAATACAATTGTACAATTAATTCTATTATGTTGCTATGCTTCTCTTTTAAATATATATGTATATATATATGTCAATTAAATGGAATAGATTATTTGGGGGGGGGAGGGGAGAGGGTTCAACGAATACTTTTCGAATGTCCTTTTTTTGTCATCGATTTGTTTTATTTTATTTGTTTCTTTATTTTCATTTAAGAAGGTCAATCAATTAGTGAATTAATTAAAGAATATTTATTTTCAGATGGGATATTATAATAATTTCAATGGTTAAGATCATGAGTCAGTTGAAGCTAGACCACTGTGGAAAACCTGTAAGCACTGGATATCCGTTTCGTCCTATTGTGGGACTCTTTAGCAGTGCGCATCCACGACTTCGCTTATTGCGAGATTCGAACTCAGGACCTACTGATTTCACTCGCGAGCACTTAACCACTAGATCAATGAGCCAGCCAGCATCCAACAGTGTTAATGTTTAACTTCAACTGATCCACGAAATTGTTCAACCGTCGTGGATGTGCACTGCTGAGGAGTCCCACAATAGGACGAAACGGCCATCCAGTACTTCCAGGTTTTCCATGGTAGTCTAACTTCAATTGACTCATGATCTTAACCGTTGAATACTTATTCATTTATTTAATATGGAAAGGGATGAAATATGAAGGTTGTTCAAATTCTAGTGTAACTTATTAGACAATGGTTGTTGAAGATCAAGAAGTAATTAGTACTTATTTCGTCCTACTATGAAGTTATTCAACAATGCTTATCTATCATCTTTTCAGAGGTCAAACTCTGAACCCTAGAAAATCTTGTGGAGAATAATTAATCTTTAAAATATTAATTGTTGATTAGATGCTTTACTACAATGGATCAGTTGATTAATGGTTAAACCATTGCCTTTCTATTATTATGATTAAAAAACAATGCATTCACCTCATCAACCACATAATGTTGATAATACTTAATCCAGTTCATTGAAACAAACTTTTTAAAACAATACAAATGTCAAGACAGTTCTACCGTATAAGGCGGAAACATGAAGAACTACGAAAGAAATCATCCAGAAGATACAAGTGTTTACGCAAAATACTTCAGATCCGTTGGCCGGACACTATTAGCAACAACGTACTGTGGGAGAGAACAAACCAGATTGCAGTGGAGGAAGAAATCAGGAAGAAGTGCTGAAAGTAGACAGCACACACATTGAGGAAAGCACCCAACTGCATCACAAGGTAAACCCTCACATGGAACAGTGAAGGCCAAAGGATGAGTGAAAGACCGAAGAACACATTACGCCGGGAAATGGAGATAGATATGAGAAAAAGTGAACAAGAATTGGATGGAACTAGAAAAGAAGGCTTAGGACAGAGTGGGTTGGAGAATGTTGCATTGGGAGTGACAGGCGTAAGTAAGTAAGTAGTGTAAAACAACCACTATGATTCAACTTTTCAGTTTACAAGAAAGTAAACAAAACAGAAATAAGAAAATCCTACATAATTAACATGACAGATCCCTTTGATAATGAATTAATAAACGAATATGATAAGACTATGGACAACTTTTGAGAGTAACACCAAAATGACTTTGAAGATACTCATCTCCTTATTAAACTTAAATGAAGATTATAAATCAAGGCGAAATATTAAACTGATGGTTAACACTTAGATTTACTTTATTCATTATGAAATATCAAGATGATATTTAACTAGATGAATCAATGAATCTCGCGCCAAAAATTGAACATCTTTCATCCTTAAATCTGATTGATTCGTTCATAAATGCCTCGTTTCATGTTCCATATTGAAATTCTCTTCCGTTATATATTTTTGATACTCCATTACATAATATTCATAATGATTGAACAAGTTATTAATCATTTCATAGATTCATTAAATGATTATTGATTATTTAATATAAATAATTGATTATTTATTATGATTATTGAATAATTCACTTGAACTATTGAATATTGAATAATGTTTTAATTATAATCATTCAATGTTCAAGGATTGTGTTCTACACTAATTCCTTCATTTGTAAAGTGAATATTTACTTGAACAGTTAATATATGAAATGATACAAATGGTTTACTTGAATATCTGAGCCATCTATTCTTACCATTTAAAGATTTCAACAAGTTATCTTACCTGCTTACCTTGCTTACTTGCCTTGCCTTGCTTGCCTTGCTTGCGCCTTGCTTGCTTGCACTTGCCTTGCTTGCTTGCTTGCTTGCCTTGCTTGCGCGCGCTTGCGCGCGCGCGCGCGCGCGCGCGCGCGCGCGCGCGCTTGCGCTTGCGCGCGCGCTTGCCGCCGCGCGCGCTTGCCTTGCTTGCCTTGCCTTGCTTGCTTGCCTTGCTTCTTGCCGCACTTGCCTTGCTTGCCGCGCTTGCTTGCTTGCCTTGCCTTGCGCTTGCCTTCGCCTTGCCTTGCCTTGCCTTGCCTTGCGCTTTGCCCCGCCGCTGCCCGCCGCGCGCGCGCGCGCGCGCGCGCGCGCGCGCGCTTGCTTGCTTGCACTTGCTTGCTTGCGCTTGCTTGCTTGCTTGCGCTTGCTCGCTTGCGCTTGCCGCTTGCTTGCCTTGCCTTGCCTTGCCTTACTTGCCTTGCTTGCCTTGCCTTGCTTACTTGCTTACTTACTTACCGAAAATATATTGTTGAATAAAGTCATTAATAATAGTAATCATACATTTAATAATTGAGTAAACTACTTTTACACAGTCTATTAATTTCATAAGCCTCAGTTTTATATGGTATTATGAGTATGTTAAATTATTGTAAAAATGTATTGTAAACCCTTTTCAAACTAATCACTTCGTATAGTAACCTAATTTTGTTGTTGTTAGAGCTCTCATTGTGTAAATTATGAACTGAGTCATAAAACAATCAAGTCAGTTAATGATAACCATCTCAGAACTTGGTACATCCTGATACATCCATTCTCAGTTGATAAACTATATCATTAAGGTTCGATGTAAGTAACAAGACAAATGATAGAATAGTAGAAATGGTTATAGTATTAGTATAAGAGGAAACTATTAGTTCATATTAACAACAATTTTAAAGGTTGATACTTATCGGATAAGGAAAATGTCAAACAGTTTATACATTATCTATATGAGGATATGGAGATTGTTGAGTGTTTGATTGAGATCATGAATCGATCAATGCTAGACACCACCATTAAAAACTTAGAAGGACTGAATAGCTGGTTTGTCCTAGTATGAGACTGCTATGCAGTGCTCAACCACGATCTCTCACATGGGACTCTGACCTAGGTCTTTGAGTCTCGGGTGTGAACACTAAGCATATAGATCACTAGACCGGAATCCAATGTCTAACTAAATTGCTAGAATAATTAATCTTAATGAGGAATAGTATTATGTATACGCTTATAAAATGCAACAGAGCAGACAATAAATAAGTCTTTTCATTTTACAGGGTTTTAAGGTTCATTTTAACTATGTATTGGTTTGATCTACACAACAGCTTCTAAACCGATATTTGATGCCTCAGTAAAATTGTGGATAGTCTTGAATACTTCCGCGATGGGAGTGTTTCTTACAAAAATAAGAGGATAAAAAGCAAATGTTCGAAGTTTTAACCAGGTTTCTGGATATAGAGGATCCATCTAGAAAAGTTGAAAAACCGTCATTCCAAACCAACAGTTTACACGGACTTCTGGATTCTAAGAAAACAAATGATGTATGAATCTATTGTTGGTAACGGACAGCTATAGGACTGTATCTCCTTACGTTGCTGCACTACTTTGTGGATCAGACCTTTAGGTCAAAGGGTCCGAGTGTGGCTCCCTAAGAATAACATCCGGAAAATATTCCAGCCCTCACACAAATCGAATCATTTATATGGCGCATATCTATTTGGTACCTCCTTGTACCAATATTTACGTCTTTAAAGGTACCTCCTTAACTTTATACATTAATCTACTGAATAACGCGATTACATTAAAAAACACATTGATCAATGTTACACTTAAATCTTAATATAAACGTCAACACTAAGCTATAGATTTATATTCAACTGATAAGTTTGAAATTATACAAAAATGTTTATATAATTAACTTCAATTTAATGATACCTAGTCACCATGTAAACCATTGATTTAATATTGATCTTAATTTAAGAAAAAAATTTATATAGGCCCCCAAATGCCCTGGTACGGCCGAGAGTAGGTAGAGTTCGCTCTCTCTGTCGAAATGCTCTCACATGGCCACGCGTATATAGCCTCTCCCAGGGAAGTCCTACTCATTGCAATTCTCGTGGCGTGGGTGGTGTTCACGAAATTGAGAGAACTAAAAGCGAATGTCCAGCGCTTTAATCGGGTTGATGGATATAGAGAGTCCACTTAGGGGAGTTGGAAAACCCTCATTCCAAACCAATGGTGCACATGAGCTCCAGTATTCTGAAGGAACAAATGGCGTATGATCCAGTCGTTGGTCACCGGCTACCATGTGACTGCATCTCCTTACAATGCTCCACTACCTTATGGATCAGAATTTCAAGTCGAAGGCTCTAGATGTGGTCACCTAAGAATACCACCTGCTTCGATTTGGGCACCCGGCCAGTATCACAGCCCTCACACATATCAAATGAGCTTTGTGTGGAGCATATGTAACTGGTGCTCCCTTGTACCAGTTTTTATGTGTTCAAATAATAATAATAATATAGAATATACATGAAGAAGTAATGAAGAATTCATTTGCAAAATGAACTTACTTCTTATGTAATAGATGATCACAATTGATGTAAATTATTATTCCAATGATTATATAATGTAATTACAATGAAAGAATAAGAAAAAAATTCCACGTTTTGTTCACAGAACTCAAATATTTTTTTTGTGTAGATGATTCAAAAGAGATTTTTAAAAAAAATGTTTCATTATATATATACGTTTTTTTTTCTCAAAAATATATCCATCCCTCCCTCCCTAAGTACGTTCCCCTCCTTCCCCCCTCTCTCCCTCTATCCATCTCTACTTGATTTGAATCAGTGTCCTCCCCCCCTCCACCGTCATCCTCCCTTCCTTCATTACATGTTCAGTTTTTTTTTATTTATCATAATTATTATTCTAATGTTGTATCGTTCTCTTTCTTCTTCTTCTACTTCTCCTTCTATTAAATTATCAGGCTAATTCATAAGTGGTACAGAATAAAACTGTTGTGTTTTTTTTCGCAAATTTTCTTCCATGTACGTGTATGTATATCCGAGATATTTTTGTTCTCCCCCCCTCTTTTGTTTTATTTACTATTCACTATCTTTTATATAAGTGGTTACTTAGATAGAGCTCATTCTTCTTGTTCTACCTTTCTTATTCCATTCTCTTCTCATAATAATAGATGAGTTCATTATTCCTTTTAATCCGATTGGTTCATCTTTAATAATAACGATTACATCATAACTGTAATATGAATATTGAAGGTATTTTAATTATTCAACATTCACATGCAGCCACTTCATCTTTCACACACACACACACACATAGATATACATGATGTACCATAACAGACAAGAAATAACAGTGTTGACATAATGATGATCATTGTTCAATCAGTTCAAGAGTTAAGTTCCTTTTTCAAGTGGATTTTAATTATTTCAGTAAGTAGATCAATCTTGTTGATGATGATGATGATGATGTCAATGAGGAATGAAATGACAGTAAATGAAGAGTATGTATGATATAAAACTGTAGTAAACAAGTGATGAACAATCTAAAACTTGTATTAGTACTGATTATTAAAATCTAATCGTAGTTTGAATAGTCTATCGAATAAATCTATTGAAAAGAT
Organism: Schistosoma haematobium; assembly: GCF_000699445.3. Classification (NCBI taxonomy): domain Eukaryota; kingdom Metazoa; phylum Platyhelminthes; class Trematoda; order Strigeidida; family Schistosomatidae; genus Schistosoma; species Schistosoma haematobium. The sequence continues at coordinate 1,644,615 of NC_067201.1, forward strand.
CTTTGATTATATATTAAAGTAAAAGGTTTCATTAGTTGATTACATTAAGTGAAAGTCAATGATCAACTTTAGATCTATAAATTTTTATCAGTATAGTGATTGTGAAGATTGTTAAGATTTTGATTGAGATCATGAATCGATTGATGTTAGACCACCATTGAATATTTGGAAGCACTGGACGGCCGTTTCGTCCTACTGTGGGACTCCTCAGCAGTGCACATCCACGATCCTGTTAACCGGATTCGAACCCAGGGCCTTCAGTCTCTCGCACGAACGCTTAGCGTCTACACCACTGAGTCGGCATCCAACAGTATTAATGTCTAACCTCAACCAATCCACGAAATTGTGCGACCATCTTACATTGTATTGTGGTAGACACCTGTTTCTACCCGACACGGATTAGCTCCACTGGTCACGGATGAGGTAAGACATTAACACCATTGGATGCCGGCTCAGTAGTTCAGTAGGTTAAGTGTTCGCGTGGGAGACTGAAGGCCCTGGGTTCGAATCTCGTGAGGCAGTGCTGAGGAGTCCCACAATAGGACGAAACGGCCATCCAGTGCTTCCAGGTATTCAATGGCGGTCTAACATCAATCGGTTCGTGACCTCAATAAAAAGCTATAGATTTTTCATTATTAGGTTTACTCAATTGATTTAAGTAGATCTATTATTATGTAAACAACTTTCAGATTCAATTCAGTTTCCTTTTCCAACCGTTCATTAGCTTGTTCTAGATAGCAACTAGTATAATGTAATTTTGCTTAAATAAATACATTGTATCAGAAGGAAGTTTATGTGAAGATTTTATTAATTAAATAGTTGAAATCATGAGTCAATGATGACTAAATCATCATGGAAAATCTAGAAGCATTGGACGGCTGTTTCGTTCTAGTAAGTACTCCTCAACAGTACGGATTCACGATTCCATTCCGCACGTTCCAACACTATAGTAAATTATAAATATTCTAGTATCTAGGTGACTAAGTTTTGTAAGTATTTCTAAAGGGTCTAAAATCTCTATGACATCTAATGTTTGGCAGTTTGCAGTTGTTCATTAATGTTAATTTGTATATCAGTATATGTCCGCACAAATTAACAGACATCTCAATAGACCCAATGAAGCCATAACTGTTATACCCATTTTAAAAAAATTATATGGATCTTTCTTAAGACGCAAACTCTTTACTTATTGTTCTTCATCCTAATTCAACCTCGTGTATTCGAACTGTGAATAATCATATTTAGGAATAAAGCGACTCACTTACTTACTTACTTACGCCCCTTACTTCCAGTGGAGCATAGGCCACCGACCAGCATTCTCCAACCAACTCTATCCTACGCTTTTGTTTACAGTTCTCTCCAATTGTTGTCCACTCTTTTCATGTCTGTCTCGATTTCTCGACATAATGTGTTCTTTGGTCTTCCACTCATCTTAAGGCCTTCACGATTCCATGTGAGGGCTTGTCTTGTGACGCAGTTGAGTGCTTTCCTCATTGTGTGTCCTATCCACTTCCAACACTTCTTCCTGATTTCTTCCTCCACTGGGATCTGGTTTGTTCTCTCCCATAGTCGGTTGCTGCTGAGAGTGTCTGTCCAACAGATCCGAAGCATTTTGCGTAAACAGTTGTTAATAAATATTTGTATTTTCTGGATGATTTCTTTCGTAGTTCTCCAGGTTTCTGCCCCATACAGTAGAACTGTCTTGATATTGGTATTGAAAATTCTGACTTTGATGTTGGTTAACAGTTGTTTAGAGTTCTAGATGTTGCTGCACCTGCTTTGCCGATCCACATCTTCACATCTGCATCAGACTCACCGTGTTCACCAATAATGCTACCAATAAAGTGACTACTACATTCCATATTAGAATTGTAACTTTATTTCATATTCAAGTATTTACTAATGATAATGATCAATTAAATTATTTATTTTCATAGTTCACATTCAACAAGGAACCATTCTTTTATGTTCTACGATAGAATACGTTTTTTTCTTTTTTGATTTTCTAGCATAAAATTGCATATAATTACTGCTGATGAATCCTACAATAGGACGAAACAGCCGTCCAGTGCTTTCAGATTTTCAGTGGTGGTCTCACATTAATCAATTCATGATCTCAATTAAAAAAAGATAATAATCTCCACAATCCTAAACCGATAGATATACTGATAACCCCATTATATGTATCCTACATACTTCTGAGTTTGATTAGTTTAAAAGAAGTGAATTTCAAGGTAATAATTTCTTGTATATCATAGTATATACAGATTTGATTCAGATTTACAAGCAGATATAGAAGAGAGTCAAGGAATTCTGATCAAATGTTATATGAATGTTTATTTATATTTGGATTATTTCAAAAGATTTCAGTCAAATATACTACTTAAAAGTGTCTATATTTCTTTTAATCACTCCTCTTCGAAACATTTTTTGTTGACAGAAAAGAAAACTCTTATGTATTACTAAGTTACTTACTTAAATCCGTTACCCCTCATGAAGGAGCATAGACCACAATCCAGCACTGTCTATCTAACTATGTCCTGAGCAATCCTTTTCAGTTCTTTACAGATGCTATTCATCCTTATTATGTCTGCTTCCCCTTTTGCATTTCCGTTCAGGATTTCAAGTAGGACCTTGCATCGTGATGCAGTTTGATGATTTCTTCACTGTATGTCTAAACCACTTTCAAAACGTTTTGCTGATTTCGTTTTCAGTTGAATGTTGGTTTATTCCCTCCAATAGTAGACTGTTGCAGATCGTATCCGCTCAACGGTTATTGTGTATCTTGCATAGAAAACTGTTTATAAATATTTGTACCATTTCCATTATAGTTGTGGTAGTTCTCGAAAATTCAGCTATGTACAGTAGAATGAACCAACTTGATTTTCATATTTAAGATTCTCTATTTGATATTGACTTGCATATATGGTTGTTCTGAGTTCTATATATTGTTCAAGTGTAGAAACATTGTCTTTGATTTGCCAACTTTTGTCGAAGTTCATCGATGATGCAACCCATATCAGTGAAATATTTCACCTCTTCCAGTGTTTTCCCATCAAGTGTGATTAGATTATAGTTTGATATAGACGTACAAAATACTGTCATCAAGTGATCACTGTTGATTTAGTAAACGCGAATTACTGTTTCTAATCATTTTACTCTTGTATATTCTCCTCTGTAAAACTACATTATAATTCATCCATATGAAGTGAATACATATCTTACAAGGTATTTTATTATCAATATAATCATTAGATCAGTGGAATTTGATATCATCGTGAAATTTAGTACTGGAAGTCGTCGAATTTATCAAGATTGATCCTTATAAACAGTTACTTTACACGTTAGATAACTCAAGGAAATCAATCAAAATCCATAGGCCTAGGTTTCATGTCATTCAATACAAATTAGTAAGGTGTACTTGTGGTTGAGAGCTTATGGTTCCTGGAAGATTCGATCCAGTGTCATTCAGCTACAAAGACGTTACTACTGAGCTATTCAAGACATGACGAAGTTCTTATGGAACTGAGATGTATTTACAATTGTTTGATAAATCAGTAATGACCATTGGCATTTATATCAAGCCTAACTTATACAACTAAGAAATAATCGTAATATGTTAATAAGACGTTCTGATGTCAGATAGATTTCTAAATCCGATGAACCATAAACACTTACACTCAGAAAACTTCATATTAATTATTTAATATAGTAAACTACTTATTACCAAAGATGGCAATCATCAATATCATATTAAGAAATAATGAAACAGTCCAACTGAGGAGACCCAAACAGAACGAAACGCGTGTCAAACCGGATTCGATTGCTATCCACTATCCATCTTTGCGTATAGTGTTTATGAATTGAGACAATATTGAGGTAATACTTACAGTATGCACATATGCTAATAAAAGACTGATCGATTGCCGTGCTAATCGTCAATGGCTAGATACAAGTAAACAATATCAAGTGAATTTAAACTTCACCCCATTGCACATGCATCTGGCTATCAGAACACTGTGGCTTAGTAGATAACGCGATGAAGTTTGAACAGAACGATACTGGATCCGTGTCCTAGAGTGAACATCAAATCTGTGATGCAGGTACATCCATCTGTTCAGTCCCACATTAGACGAAACCCACGTCATGGATTTCACTGCTAGTCACTATTCATTTTTGCTTAGACATAATGATAGTTAAATACGATGGATGAATAGTTGTGTAGTCTATAGCGACTCACGTGCTAATGGGTTTATTTTCATTTAACCCAGTTAAGCCCTTTTTGTTAACTTATTTAATGGACAAAGTCATCCATGATATAACAACTTGTTGTACTATCTTTATTATTAATGCTTGTATGAAATACATACGCTTGAACATTGTTTAGCGCCTACGCATGTATTCATTCTGCTAGCTTCATTATTAACTGCTTAATCTATTCGCTGACTCATCCATTTTCCTATATATATATATATATGTGTACATTTGCACCCATTTACTACAACAACTACTACTACTACTACAGCTACTTGCTACTGTTACAATCGTAGTTCGCTTGCTCATTCATTTTGCCTCTCTGCTGTCTGGTCCGAATTATCTACTAAATAAACTGTAGTAGCTGCTTCTCTTTGCCTTCTGATTTCAAACATCGTTGAAGATTATACGATAACGGTTCGAGGGTGATTAATTATAGAAGCACAGCCACTACAGAATTGGTAATCCCGACGTGAGAACGGAAAGCGAATTTTGGCGAAATAATCAAATCTCAAAAATCCGATTCTTTTCATCTCAATTTGGATTATCAAATGAACTATAATTACAACTGTGGATTTATATTATTATTTTAATTACACTTACATTATTTCGCAAACATTATTAAACGTGACGATTATAATCATAATAAATAACAATTATCCATAAACAATTGATATATTGGTGCAATTTAGTAAGTCTGTTCCATTTTATAAATTGTGCCATTATTTTTATTATCATTGTTTTTGCCCATCTATTTTTCCTTGTGACTGTTAAGTTATTTTCGTGTGCTACTTAATTTTTATAAGCATGTCTTATGAAAACACAGTTTCAAGCGTACAGCAAGCCTCGTCCGTGAGGTCTCTTAACCTCCCTGCCCCTTCTTTTAAAATAACAGACCCAAAACTCTGGTTTATAAGACTTGAAAATTATTTTCTCGCTAACCGCATTTTTTTGCAAAAGGATAAGTTCGGCCTGACAAGCACACTACTCCCAGACGAAGTAGCTGACAGCGTTCGAGAGGCACTAGCAAAACCAGACACAGAGAAACCATACGACGTCCTAAAAGAGGCAGTAATTAAAACTCTCTCTCTCAGTGACCAACAAGCCGTCGAACAACTCCTTAGCCAAGTACAAATTGGAGATAGAACCCCATCACAGCTAAAAAATTATATGAAAAGTCTACTTGGCGATAGACACATTGACAATAATCTCTTTTATCAGCTGTGGCTCCGCCGGCTCCCGGCAAATATACAGCAAATCCTAGCTGTGGGAGATACGGATGCTGATTTAGACAATATAGCAAAGATAGCCGATAGAATATACGAAAGAAGCAAGCAAGCAAGCCCTCCACTACACAACGTGACGGTAGACAATAGACTTGATACTCTACAGAAGGAAATAAATGTTTTATGCCGCAAACTCACAGAATTAACGCAGAGAGAAAAACCACGAAGGTCATCGCGAGATCGCTCGCGTGAAAGGACCCGGTCAACTTCTAGACGACGCACAACTCCCGCGATATGTTGGTATCATCAAATGTTCGGCTACAGGGCTAGAAAGTGCCTACAACCTTGTAGATTTAACAGGGCTAGTAACCGATACCCACGAGTATCAATGGCAACGGCATCAACGCACATAATGCCTGAAAATAGTCGCCTCTTCTATATACAAGACCGAACCACTGGCGCACAATTCTTAGTTGACACTGGAGCGGAAATTAGCGTAGTACCTCCATTTAACGAGGAAAGAAAAAACATTAATCCGTCATTAGTGTTAAGAGCAGCAAACAAATCAGATATTAAAACATATGGTAAACGGAAATTGTTCCTAGATTTTGGACGTGGCGCTTCATACCGTTGGAACTTTGTCATAGCAGACGTATCGATGCCCATAATAGGCATAGATTTCTTATGTAACTTTGACCTGCTAGTAGACTCGAGACGACACAGACTTATAAACGGCAGTCAAACCACTTCGATAAGAGGAATACTTACGGAAGCCGTTTCAATGAACCTTGTGATAGATAAAAGTCGTGGTGATCCATATAAATTGTTGTTAAGGGAGTTCCCTGAACTCGTAAACGTAACATACAATAAAGCGGATCTCAAACATTCTATTCAGCATCACATCGTAACGAATGGTCCACCAATCAAAGCAAGACCAAGAAGGTTAGATCCCAAAAGACTAGCCATCGCAAAACAGGAATTCGACAAGCTAACGAAGCTAGGCATTATAAGGCCATCGAGCAGCCCGTGGGCATCCCCGCTACATATGGCCCCGAAAAAGAATGGAGAGGTTAGGCCATGTGGAGATTACAGAGCACTGAACAAACAAACCGTAGCTGACAGATACCCTATACCGCACATCCATGATTTCACCTACAGTATTGAGGGCACTACTATCTTCTCGAAGATCGACTTAGTCAGAGCATACTACCACATCCCTGTTGCCCCACAAGACATACCGAAGACAGCAGTAACAACCCCATTTGGGCTATATGAATTCCTGCGTATGCCTTTTGGACTGACTAACGCAGCACAAACCTTTCAACGGTTTATCGACCAGGTCATTAGAGGTTTACCTGGAGTATACGCGTATATCGACGATTTATTAGTAGCTAGCACCACTAAAGATGAGCATATACAACAACTACGGCAATTATTTATACGACTCAGAGAACATGGTATTTCTATAAATATTGAGAAGTGTGAATTCGGAAAGGAATCTTTACAGTTCCTAGGTCACAATATAACTTCTCAAGGCATCACACCAATAGCAACAGAAGTCGACGCCATCAAAAATTATCCCCTACCTGACTCATGGAAAAAGTTACGCCGATTTCTCGGGTTAATAAATTATTACAGACGATTTATCCCGAATTGCGCGTCAATATTGCAACCACTAACAGATGCATTACGCGGAAACGCACGGACATTCCAATTATCACCAGACGCGATTCAAGCATTCGAGAACGCTAAAAAAGCACTAAATAAAGAAGTGACACTAACTAGACGAAAGAGCGAAACACCGTTAGCTATCATGACGGATGCATCAGACGTAGCGGTAGGAGCCGTTTTACAACAATTAGTAAATGGCATATGGGAACCGCTTTCATTTTTCTCGAAAAGATTAAATCCTACCCAAACGAGATATAGTACGTTTGGAAGAGAATTGTTAGCAATCTACTTAGCAATAAAACACTTCCGTCATATGGTTGAGGGCATAAGTTTTACCGTCTATACAGACCACAAACCGCTAACAAAAGCATTAAGCGCAAAGCAAGACAATTATTCCCCGAGAGAGATCCGACAACTAGAGTTCATTTCACAGTTCACGTCCGACATACAGTACGTTAAAGGACAAGAAAACGATGTGGCCGACGCATTGTCACGAGCAACGATAAGCACACTTATGGCAAGTGGAATTGATTATAACGGTCTAGCAAAGTTGCAGGAGAGAGACATCGAGCTAAATAAACTCAGATCCGGAGGTTCAACATCATTAGTACTCGAAGAGGTGCGGTTTGGTAACACGAAAGTAATTTGCGATACATCAACAGGCCGACCGCGACCATTTATCCCGAAAACGTTGCGACACAAAATATTCGAAAGCATGCACAACATGTCGCACCCAGGAATAAAAGCCACGATAAAGCTGATTAGTGAACGATTCGTATGGACAAACATGAATCACGATGTACGTAATTGGACACAAGCATGCATGAAGTGCCAAAAAGTGAAGGTACATCGTCATACTAGCTCTGCAGTAGGTCCGTTTTCGCACCCAGACACTAGATTTGAACATATACACATCGATATTGTAGGACCACTGCCCGTTTCAAATGGATACAACTATATCTTTACATGCATCGATAGGTTTACACGATGGCCGGTAGCAGTGCCGATAAAAGACACCTCAGCTGAAACGGTAGCTAAAACCCTAGTTGAAAATTGGATTTCTTACTACGGTGTACCAACGATTATCACAACGGATAGAGGAGCACAATTCGAAAGTCGACTCTTTCAGCAGCTTACTGAACTCCTCGGTATTAAACGAATCCGAACGACGTCGTACCATCCAATGGCAAACGGAATGGTTGAACGCCTACATAGGCAATTAAAAGCGTCCCTTACAGCCGTCATCGTTAACAACGATTGGTCTAATAAACTTCCCCTAGTAATGTTAGCTCTAAGAGCAACAATTAAACAAGACATGGGGTGTTGTCCAGCCGAGTTAGTTTACGGAACTACTCTACGATTACCCGGAGAATTCTTCACTTCAAGTAAAAATGTCCCGACTGATGTAACCGGCTATGTGCAACGCCTGAGAAAGCACATGAGCGATTTAAAAATAACACCTCCCAGACCACAACAACGACGGGTATTCATACCACAGGAACTGCATAACAGCTCTCACGTATTCATTAGAAGAGATAAAGTACAACCACCTCTTCAACCGAGTTACGACGGACCATTTAAAGTGATAGAGAGGACAAATAAAACGGTTACCATAGAAAAAGCTGGGAAGACAGATGTAATTAGCATCGATCGAGTAAAGCCAGCTTTCATTGATAGCGATATTCAATCAACAAGTACAGACTCCTCTAAGATGGTCATACCAGCGAAACACGAATCCCAAAAATCAACAACGTTAACGCAACAAAAAGACAAGACTCCGATAACAACAAGATCCGGCCGCAGAGTAAGATGGCCCCAACATTATGTCGCTACAATTTTCTATTAATAATAATCTACTATTTTAAATATTAATTATAACTTCTACCTCATCGTATACGCATGCATTATTAAGCTCATGTTATGCGCGATAAAACTCAACGTATCTTATGTACCCTTACACTTATGCGTATAATTTCTGTTTAAAATGTAAAGACAGTACCACATTCCTTCTATTTCTTGCTATTATTTTATGTAACCTCACGGACAGGCGCAAATCAAATGTACAGCACACACCAACTTCATCTTAATTTTGTACAAACCATTTTGTTTCAAACGATTGTAACTACCCTACTCAGTTTGCTATTTTTTTGTGCAAACACAGACATTTTTCCATATATCTTTGTTTGCAGGGGGGAGCTATTATAGCGACTCACGTGCTAATGGGTTTATTTTCATTTAACCCAGTTAAGCCCTTTTTGTTAACTTATTTAATGGACAAAGTCATCCATGATATAACAACTTGTTGTACTATCTTTATTATTAATGCTTGTATGAAATACATACGCTTGAACATTGTTTAGCGCCTACGCATGTATTCATTCTGCTAGCTTCATTATTAACTGCTTAATCTATTCGCTGACTCATCCATTTTCCTATATATATATATATATGTGTACATTTGCACCCATTTACTACAACAACTACTACTACTACTACAGCTACTTGCTACTGTTACAATCGTAGTTCGCTTGCTCATTCATTTTGCCTCTCTGCTGTCTGGTCCGAATTATCTACTAAATAAACTGTAGTAGCTGCTTCTCTTTGCCTTCTGATTTCAAACATCGTTGAAGATTATACGATAACGGTTCGAGGGTGATTAATTATAGAAGCACAGCCACTACAAGTCATTGACAGATGGATGCAAGTTAGATATTAACATACATTGGATTCTAGTCAACTCCCTGGTCTACAAGTGAAATATTCACACTTGTGACCAAATCTCCTGAAGTCGAATCCTGAGTCCAAGATCGTGAACTGCACACTGATGAAGAGTTCTACACTATCGAACAAAACAGTCGTTCATTTCTTCCAATTTCTTCAATATTATTGATAATAATAATCATTCATTAAATAATCAACCATTTCATTGTTTTAATAATCACGCAATAATAATAATAATAATGAAAATCTGTTTTTATCTTAGATACAATCAGTAAAAAAGAAAAGAAAAGAAAAGAAAACACTTTTTGTTTCTCTTATTTCTAAATGGATCAAAATTTATCAATATAATAAATAATAATATACTTTTATAATTCAATTATATTCACCAATTTACTCTCATTACATGGGTGTACACACACCCACACACGCACACATGCACACACAATTCCGCACACGCGCGCGCACGCGCACATGGGCGCAATATTTGAATGATTTAAGCAAATATTATTTCATATTTATGACATAATTATATCGGGTATTATTATTATTATTATTAGTTGTGTAAATTTAATTAACACTAATTTAAAGAAAAAGTAAAAGAAGAAGAAAAAGAAAAAGAAAAAGGAAAAAGGGGAAAAGAAAGAACCCAGTAATTTTTCTCTATTTTTATTACTAAGTGATAATTTGCTATGAGAAAGAAAGAGGGAAGGTTGTGAAGTTTATAATAATTTTTTTTTGGAAATAGTTGAATTTATGAGTTGATTAAAACGAAATTACCATGGATAATTTGAAAGTATTGAATGATCATTTCATGGTAGTATGGGATTCTTCAACAGAGTGTATCCATGATCTTGTACCAAAGTGACTCGAATCTAGAAGATTGGGTCTCGATTGTGAATCTACAATTCTAAACGCGGGATTCGAATTCAGGAGATTTGGTCACAAGTGTGAATATTTAACTTGTAGACCAGGGAGTTGACTAGAATCCAATGGTGTTAATATCTAACATGCATCCATCTGTCAATGACTACACAACTATTCATCCATCGTATTTAACTATCATTATGTTCAAGCAAAAATGAATAGTGACTAGCCGTGAAATCCATGACGTGGGTTTCGTCCTACGTGGGACTGATCAGCTGGATGTACCTGCATCACAGATTTGATGTTCACTCTAGGACACGGATTCAGTATCGTTCAGTTCAAACTTCATCGCGTTATCTACTTAGCTACTGTGTTCTGATAGCCAGATGCATGTGCAATGGAGTGAAGTTTAAATTCACTCGATATTGTTCACTTGTATCAAGTGATTGATGATTAGGACGACAATCGATCAGTCTTTTATTAGCATATGTGCATAATGTGAGTATTACCTCAATATTGTCTCGATTCATAAGCACTATAAGCAAAGATGGACAGTGGATAGCAATCGAATCCGGTTTGACACGCGTTTCGTTCTATTTGGGTCTCCTCAGTTGGACTGTTTCATTATTTCTTAATATGATATTGATGATTGCTATCTTCGGTAATAAGTAGTTTACTATATTAGATAATTAATCTGAAGTTTTCTGAGTGTAAGTGTTTATGGTTCATCGGATTTAGAAATCTATCTGACATCAGAACATCTTATTAACAGATTAAGATTATTTCTAAGTTGTATAAGTTAGGCTTGATGTAAATGCCAAAGGTCATTACTGATTTATCAAACAATTGTAAGTACATCTCAGTTCCATAGGAACTTCGTCATGTCTTGAATAGCTCAGTAGTAACGTCTTCGTAGCTGAATCACACTGGATCGAATCTTCCAGGAACCATAAGCTCTCAACCACAAGTACACCTTACTAATTTGTATTGAATGACATGAAACCTAGGCCTATGGATTTTGATTGATTTCCTTGAGTTACCTAACGTGTAAAGTAACTGTTTATAAGGATTAATCTTGATAAATTCGACGACTTCCAGTACTAAATTTCACGATGATATCAAATTCCATTGATCTAATGATTATATTGATAATAAAATACCTTGTAAGATATGTATTCACTTCATATGGATGAATTATAATGTAGTTTTACAGAGGAGAATATACAAGAGTAAAATGATTAGAAACAGTAATTCGCGTTTACTAAATCAACAGTGATCACTTGATGATAATATTTTGTACGTCTATATCAAACTATAATCTAATCACACTTGATGGAAAAACTCTGGAAGAGGTGAAATATTTCACTGATATGGGTTGCATCATCGATGAACTACGACAACAATTGCCAAATCAAAGACAGTGTTCCTACAGTTGAACAACATATGGAACTCAAAACAACCATACATGCAAGTCAATATCAAAGTGAGAATCTTCAATATGAAAATCAAGTTGGTTCATTCTACTGTACGCAACTGAAACTTCGAGAACTACCACAAGTATCATTGAAATTGTACAAATATTTATAAACAGTTTTCTATGCAAGATACACAATAACCGTTGAGCGGATACGATCTGCAATAGTCTACTATGGGAGAGAATAAACCAACATTCAACTGAAAACGAAATCAGCAAAACGTTTTGAAAGTGGTTTGGACATACATTGAAGAGATCATCAAACTGTATCACAATACCGTCGCTATCTTAGAATCCTAAAATGGAAATGGTAAAATTACAAGACAAATGAACACATTGTATTGAGTACTTGAAGTAAATATGAAAAGAATGAATTAGAATTTACAAAAAGAAATGGGAAGTATTGTCAATGACAGAGTGGAATGGAAAGTCTCGTTAAATGGTCTACAATCCTCTACAATGTAGGATGACAAGCGTAATTATGTAGTGACTTCTCTTTTCTTTAATTATTATTATCTTTTAACCATGGATATGTGAATTATTAGTTTTAAAGAGAAAAGTTTTCTCTCTTTTTTTTCTCTCTTTCTTTTCTCCTTTTTCTTTTGTAGGGAAAAAAGGGATGTTTTAATGATCCCTTTTTTTAATTGATCCTATTTCGATGTAAAGTATAATCATTCCCTACTGTTTTCTTGACTAAATGAATGAATGAATGAATGAATTGATATAACCATTAGACTATCATCTATTATCCTTGATGGATAAATTCACTTATTCAATTTAATTATCTTAAATAATAATGATTACGTAATTGAATGTATCATCATTATCATTATCATCATCATTATTCGAAGCCTCATTCAAGTCATCCGAATCATCATCATCATCATTCAAGTCATCCGAGTCAATAATAATGGGGTTAAAAATTATCAGTTTTGTTTTTTTATAGAATAATAATATGACTTCAATTAGGTTGTAGATCCATTTTATTATTACGGTCTCTGTGTGTGTGTGTGAGTGTGGGGGGGGGTCTGTATGTGTTTTATCTCCATATATAAATTACTGTTATACATTAAGGGAATGATAGAGCACGTCAAATCTTCTATTCATATATGGTATGAATCTATCTATCTATCTATCTACTTACCTATCTCTATATAAATGATGATGTGTATTGACAAATCAACCATGACAAGTATGTATGTGTTTTATTGTGAAGATGAGAAACATTGTTCACACCATCTATCTATTTACTTAACAAATTGAATATGATTATAATAGTTATGATCTGATAGGAAAGATATGGTCATCAATTCATTTATAATAAAATATTTACTGATTAAAATCATGAGTTAATTGAAGTTAGACCACCATGGAAAACCTGGATAATAATCATCTGCTCACTAGTGACTGATTTCAAGAGATACACCTGGAGTTCTGATGAGAAGCCGTGACCAATGGACTTCAACCATGTCTGTTGTGAGATATCAACTTACTGAAGACAATGGTGTACAGTGGCGCAACTTTGTGTATTGGTTGAAGTTAGACATTAACACTGTTGGATGCCGGCTCAGTAGTCTAATTAGTCAAGCGCCTGGTGCGAAACTGATACATCCTGGGTTCGAGTCTCGCGGGGTGCGAGGTTGTGGATGCACACTGCTGAGGAGTCCCACACTAGGATGAAACGGCCGTCCACTGTTTCCAGGTTTTCCATGGTGGTTTACCTTCAATTGACTCATTATTTCAATTAGTGAAATTTCTAAAACCTCCACAAAACCCTTTCTGATAATAAAGTATTTATCTTAAAATAACAGAATATCGATAAACTATTGAAATTTAAGCAAATATTCAATGGATATCAATAGAGAGTTGTGGAGATAATTAAGTGTCGCTCAATTTCGTGGATTAGTTGAAGTTAGACATTAACACCGTTGGATACCGGCTCACTGGTCTAAATGTTAGGTGCTCGCGCGCAAAACCAGTAGGTTTTGGGTCCGAATCTCGCAAGGGGTGAAGTCGTGAATGCGCACTACTTAGTAGTCTCACAATAGGACGGAACGACCGTTCATTGATCCCAGGTTTTTCATGGTGGTCTACCTTCAACTGACTCATGATCTTAAATATTGAAATTAATAAATTATTGGTTGAGGCAATGAACTGATTGATGTTAGACTATTATTGAAAAATTGGAAGTACTATGTAGCTGTTTCGTTCTATTTTTGGATTCATCAGTAGTTGATGATCTCATTCAATAGGTACTTCATCTTCAAAATTACATATACAAAGTTCAGTGACCTGATAGACAAAATGTCTACTTTAAATAGTTGAACTTGAAAATCAATCATCTGCTCTTTACTGATGTGTTGGGGATCATTCTCTTCAAGTGAAGTTGAACTACCCATTTCTGTTCACCTAACTAAAATTTCGTGTTATATTATGGTTCACATTCCAGCGATACATGAATATGGATTTCCAAACTAGGACGTAACAACTGTTCAAAGCTTTCTGGTTTCCATTGTTTGTCCGAATTAAATTCAACAATTTTCATAAACTTTCTATCTCACTACGCCTGTTACTACTAGTGGAGCATAGGTGACCGACCGAGATTCTTCAACCTTCTCTGTCCTCGATTCATCTTTCAAACTGTTGCCATGCGCCATCTATTCCTTAGATGTCTGCTTTAATGCCTGTCAACTTGTGTTCTTTAATTTGCTTTGAGTATTCTAGATTAGGGCTTGTTTCGTGATGTAGCTCGATGATTTGCGTAAGTGTCATCCATCCACCTAAAGCGTCATTTCTTATTTTCCTTTTAAGCTGGAGGTCGATTTATTTTCTGACACAATAAGTTATTTACTGGTGGTATCTAGCCAAAAAATCGGGAGTATCTTGGGTGGACAACTTTTTTGATGATGGTTATAATAGTCCTCCTATTTTCAGCTCCATACAATAGGATCGCTTTGACTTTTGTATTACAAAATCTGACTTTACTGTTGACTGACAGATGTTTTAAGTTCCGGATGTTCTTCAACTGTAAGAATAATATCATTGGTTTGTTAATTCGTGCTTTATATCTGCATCAGATACGTAAAAGTTTCCATCTCTTCCAGAATTTTATCAACTGTGATTCAGTTACTGCTCATTGTGCTGTATTACAGGACCTTACTTTTTCCCTTATGAATTCTGAGACCTACTTTTGTGGAAGCAACTGCTAAAAAATATTTATTAGTATAGGGTTGTGGAGATTGTTAAGTTATTGATTGAGCCAATGAACGGATCGACATTAGACCACCATTGAAAACCTGGAAGTACTGAACGGCCGTTTCGTCCTATTGTGGGACTCCTCAGCAGTGATTATCCACGATCTCGCTCGCGAGATTCGAACCCATCTAACATTATTCGGTTCATCATCTCAAATGAGAATATTTATTTTAATTTTATCCTTACTACTGTTTTTTCTCAGTATTATGTTTTTGGTAATTCTCAGAACGAAGTACTTCAACAAGTTTCCGTTTCTTAGTTCTTGAACGATCCTGACGATAAATATTGAGTGATCGCCAGTTAGATGTTAGTAGTTTAGGAATCGACATCTAAATAATGTTCAATAACCACGATGTCTCTGATTACGCTCTTTTGTAACTTGTACAGCGAAATGTCGCAAACTTTTCATAGACGCACCTCAATAGACTATGCGACTAATACGCATCATGATGTGTTAAATCAAACAAGCAAAAGGATAATTTGTTGAAATTTTCAGATGACAAGAACAAGAAACTAAGATATTCAAGCAGGCCATCTCTTCATCTGAATTTATTAATGTGTATAAGACAGAAGAACTAGGTTATCTGTAAAGATTAGATTATTTAACAACGTCCAAAATGTCTATTCTATTTCATACTTTTCCTAAGATTTAAAAGTTTTCATAAACTACAATCAGCCATCAGAAACAAAAAAGGTTAAGAATAAGTAGCTTTATCTAACATCAGTCTTCACTTGGCATACATTTCTAATCTGTCGTTCATTTGTGAATTGACAATGTACTCTATTGAAAGACGATCTTGTAGTGTGGCGTCAAGTCGCGGTTGACTATGCTCATCACTACAGGAAGACTAAGTGCCAGTTAACTGATAAAATCCCCCGTAGGCCAAATATCAGAAGGTAGTTGACGTCTGTAGTCGAGATGTATTTGTTGGCGATCTCAAAGTATCGAAAGAATACCGAGATCGTGCCAAAGGAGTACAAGTGTGGTTACTGAGCGTAACCGAATCCGTGCAAGGTCACAATCAACGGAAGGAATAATGTATGTATTTTGGTACAGTTAAACAAACACGTACAGTAATACAGTCCCTGGTATAATTGATTATAACAATAATTGTTTCCATTATACCAATCACGTTCTCTTGATAAAAGTAGGTCACTATAATCATCTCAGATATACCGTAAAATAACTTCCATAAAGTTCTTTCTGTTCACATTTTCAAAGAACATTCATATTGTCAACATAATTCATGTCTATTCACTATTGAGTAATTATGATTGTAAGAGGCTTTCAACTCTATAATATAAGAGTACTATTGTAATGATAATGATTATATTGTTTATTGTTTCAACATTCAAGTAGTTCCTTTATTGACATTCACAATTACATCATATAATTTTATACTTCACAAGTATTCTGATCAACATCTATTCACAAATAGACACTTATGTATTATGTAATCATATGTCAATTGATCTGAGCAAAAAAATGTAATCAACTTCATCTTCTCATTATTCTATGGAAGTCTATCATAAAGGGACTCATTGTAGAAATGATAATATAAAATGACATATTAAATAATGATTACTTTGAGATGGTGGAGAAGGTTTTTAGCCCAGGTGGAGTTTTATTCTCTGAACTAGATGATCCTACAGGAAGTTGGACGCGGTCCGGATAGCTCAATGATAACGTGTCTGACTATGAAGCTGGGTGACAAGGGATCAAATCCATCAGGGAGAACCAGTTCCCTCAAGATCACAGGTACACCTTGCTGACGAGTGCCAAGTAGTACGAAACCTGGGTCCAAGGTTTCCTGTTGACCACCTCTAACCACCAACTAATCTCAACACAGTGCACGCAATGTCGAGTCACCTAGACTAGTGGCCACATATGGAGAAATTCGAACACTTCATTTCTGTCTGAAGTTTGTGCTAATGATGATGTCGTTCAGAAGAACGATGAAAGTTCCACGACCAAATCATTCAGATCAGAGAACAAAACGCCACCAAAATGATTACTTTTCATATAATCAATAGAGAATAACTTATACTTTATAGATGATTAACAATGATGTGATTGAATTGTAAATTCATCAAATGGTTTGTATCAGTAATCAAATTTAGTTATCGGTATTGGATTGTACATAAATTAATGGTTGCCTCTGGTTGTTAGGAAAAGCATCAGCCTTGTGACTTCTGAAGGAACTGGGCTTTCACCATGAGGCATCGTTAATCTTCTAAATGAACACCTTCTAACTCCCAGGGTACCGTTTAAATGGTTTGGGTTATTTTTTCTGGTTAGTGAGATAATTTTCTATGGGATAGGGTCGTTAATCTCACCCCAAACCCTCCTTCCTTATCTGGGCTTGGGATCGGTAGTAGTCCCAGAGGGGCTCCAGGTGAAGTTAATATTGGAATGTAGAGATTGTTAAATTTTTATTGTGATCACAAAACAGTTCACGTTAGATATTTAATGAAAACAAGGAAACACTATTCTGTCAATTTGCCCGAGTGTGTAACTCTTGAACAGTGTGCACTCATGAACTCACCTTCAGGAATCGAGCTCAGGATCATCAATCTCGTGAACAAACAATTAACCTTTAGACTATTGCAATAGGCTCTAAGGTTTCAAAGATCTAACTTCGACTAATCTGTGATTCAAAAGCTTTCATGGCTCTAAGCTAAAAGACCAATGTGAGGGTCGTGAATAAGCGCTTCTTAGGAGTCCTATACTAGAACGAAACAACCGTCAAATACTTACAGTCTAACTTTGATCGGTTGATGATTTAAACTAAATCAATTAATCACTACGACTGAAACTTAGTAAGGTTAGCATCGATGTTAGTTATTTACAAATCTATTTATTTTAAGGAGGTGTTATCAGTAAGATATATTTGGAACCTAAAATGGTTGTGTAAGTGATTATCATACAAAACCGATAAAGATAATGAACAATCGATTTATTGTGACTGAAGGTCCTGAGCTCGAATCTTTCGTGTGTGATCATGGGTGTGTGCTATTCAGGTGTCCCATACTAGGAGGAAACGGCTGTCCACTACTTCCAGGTTTTCCATGATAGTTTAGTTTTAATTAACTCATGAATTCAACTATTAGATATTAGAAGTATCTAACAGATCAAACTTTCGATATCTTATTATTATAATCCTTTCATATCGAGTTATTATTTTGCTATGTAGAAATAAACTGTATATCAATGGGAGGTTATTTTATTTTGATGAGAGAAGTTCACAAAATTAATTAACATTCAAAGCATAATGTAGAATAGAATTAGTAGCATGGAAGGATAAGACACTGAACGTATCGTTCTTGAACTCAGAGTTCGTATTTGAAATGGTAAATCCCAAACAGACTCTTTTTGATGTAACTATTTTGAAGGAGAACCCATTTGTAGAGATATGTTATTGAGTAGTAGTCAATGTCATATTTATATAATCTTTAATATTGAGTTGAGTTCTTACTTACACCTGTTACTCCTCGTAGAGGAGCATAGGTCAAATATTGGCACTCTACATCCAACCCTATCCTGAACAAGCCTCTTCGGCTCTTTCCAGTTACAGTTCATCCTTTTCATATCTGTTTCTATCTCTCGATGTCATGTGTTCTTCGGCCTTCCACTTTTCCATTTCCTTCAGGTTTTCGACTAAGGGCTTCCCTCGTGGTGCAATTCGATGATTTCCACAATCTATGTCCTATCCATTTCCAACGTCTTTTCCTAATTTCCTCTTCAGTTGGACGCTGGTTTTTTGTCTCCCACAGTAGAATGTTACTGATGGTATCCGGCCAATAGATGTATGATATCTTGCGTAGACATCTATTTATAAGTACTTGTACCTTCTTGATAATAGTTCTGGTAGTTCTCCACGTCTCAGCTCCGTATAGTAGAACTGATTATGACTTTGATACTGACTTGCATACAGTTGTTTTCAGTTCCATATGTTCTTCCACTGAATCTTATCAATCAATTAGTTAACTGAAATGTGAATATTTCGATGATAATGTCTCTTTTATTACATAACATGGATTCGTAGCTCATAAGTTCATTCAATCCTCTTATATTTGAAAATATCCCTTGTTAACCATTATCAAATAGGTTTGAATTGTTTTTTCTAGTTAACGCTTTTTTTTGTTAACGAGTTAGTTTTCTATGGAATAGGGTCGTTAACCTCATGCCCATTCCTCCTCTTATATCCGGATGTGTGACCGAAAGTAGTCCCTAATGGGCTTCATATGGAGTTATTATAAAATACGATGAACCGTAAACTTACAACTTTCTTTTTATCGGTGGACGGCCGTTTTGTCCTAGTATGGGACTCCTCAGTAGTGTGTATCCACGATCTTACTCCCGGGACTCGAACCCAGGATCATACTAGGATGAAACGACCGTCCAGTGCTTCCAGGTTTTCCATAGCTGTCTAGTTTCAATTGACTCATGATTTCAATCTAAGAACTTTCGTTTTATTCAAATATCCCTAACTATTTAACAATCATGTTTATAGGATGAAGTTGAAAGCGTTTCAAATGTAAATGACACACGTTTACTAAATTAAAATCACTAACGATTTATGTTTATAAAAAAAAGACTAAATGACCAATTTATTATACAAATCTCTATACAATCCATTGAATAGATAGATATTCTTGAATAAATATGGCACACATAGTGCCCATTGATCAATCAATCAACCAATCAATCAGTCGATCGTTTGGGTAACTAATCAATATATCGATATTTAATATCATTGATAATCATAATCATTGTATTTAATTAATACATGAGATAATTTATATTATAAATAGCCAGTATAGAACATGAAATGTAACTATTATTTGTTTATGTTATATTTACATATTATAGATAGGCTAGAATTAAAGCATCATGATCATCATGATCATCATTATAAATTATCCTCATTATGTGAATGAAAGCGTAATGATCAACTAATCATCATTATTATTCTACTGATAAGATATTGTCATACAATGACATAACCCTAACACACGAGATCATTATGATAAGAGATCAATCTAAGTAATCCTAATCATCATAATCATAATGGTGATGATGATGATGATGATGATGATGGATATGTTTCTTAAATGGGATTCAATTAGATAATGCAATAATGTTCAATCATTTATGTTACCTTATAACTTACATTATATTAGTTGATCTGTCATGAAATCACGTATTTGAATGGGGCGAATTTAAGAATAAATCGTTACATTATTTTGGTTGTGTTAGATAATGATTCAGTAAAGCCTAGAACTCTTTGTGTTTTCAGTTAAATTATTATCAGAAAGGTGTGTGTGTGTGTGTGTGTGACAGTTGTGGATATTATAGTGATTTGTTTAATAGATAAATTCATGAATCAATTAAAACTGGAACACGATGGAAAACTTGAAAGTGATGGACAGAAGTTTCGTCCTAGTATGGGACTCCTCATTAGTGTGTATCCACGATCTCACTCCTGGGACTCGGACCCAGGATCTCCAGTCTTGCGTGTGAACGTTTAAACTCTAGATCACCGAGCTGGCATCTAATGGTGTTGATGACTAACTTCAACCAATTCACCAAAATTGCGCCAGCATCCACCATTGTGTTCAGTCTCGGTTCAGTGGTTCAGAGGTTCAGCACTGAAAGGTCCGAAGGTCCTCGGTTTGAGTCTCGCCAGCAGGATTGTTGATGCGAACTGCTGAGAATCGACAATTATTTCATTCAAACCATGACACATGTTAAGTATTGACAAAGAAGCTATTTTTTTCAAAATTAAACTAATTACTTTCAATAGAAAGTATATGATAAAAATAGAAAACAAGATTCGACCTACTGGACTGTAGGTTACTTACCTGTCTATCACAATGGCAAAGGTATATACACTCTTTATCTTCCCTTGAACTGTCAGAATAAAATTACTTTCTACCTTTCTTTCTAACAACTAATTCCTTCTTCATGTACTACATCCTTATATACAATCTTTCTTTCATAGATTACCACCATTGAAGTGACTACCTCTATGAATTCGGTGTTCATCTTGTTGTGTTAATGAGGTATGGCAACTTGGACCGATGCATATATGTGCCTGAATCTACGTTGTAGCTGACTGACTGATCCACCTAGCACTTCATTAAACAGCCACGAGATTCGATATTTTATTTTCACAGTATGTTTTTCCTTATCAGTACTTGTCGCTTGACTGAATTCTTTACATAAACTTATATGATTAGACATATATATATATTTCATGCCCCCAAGTGCCCTGGTACGGCCGAGAGTGGGGAGAGCCAGCTATTCTTCTTCAAACGCTCTCACACGACCACGTGCATATAACCGCTGACAGGAAAATCCTACTCACTGCCTTCTCTCCCCATTACTGTTGTTTACAAAATTGAGAGATCGACAAGGAAATATCCGGTGCTTTAACCGGGTTGATGGATATAGAGGATCCACCTAGGGGAGTTGGAAAACCCTGATTTCAAACCAATGGTGTACGTGGTCTCCAGGATCCTAAGGAAAAATAGTGTATGAATCTATTTTTGATCACCGACTACCATGGAACTGCATTTCCTGATGTTACTCCACTGTCTTGTGGATTAGACCTTTAGGTCGAAGGTTTGGGGTGTGACCCCCTAAATATCCACCTGTTTCAGTTTGGGCACTCGGGCAGTATCTCAGCCCTCATATAGATCGAGTTATTTGTGTGTCGCATATCTATACGGCGCCTCCTTGTACCAATGTTTATTACGTAATATCCTGTCAATTCTCATCATTAATTAAAGTGCTTATCTCTGACTTCTTAATTGTTCACAAGATAACAATTTACAATTTGAGGTTATTTTAAATTGATCATTCTTCAACATACAATATATTTACAATCACTTGATTACTATAGACTATCACCGTTATTACCATTATTATTATTGTCACATGACACACGCATTTAGGTAGACCTGATTGACATAGTTTGGTCATTATTGCTTTATTGTTCCGTGTTCCCTGTTTCCATCTTACTTTCTCTAGTTGTAGATAATTATCATTAATTCGATCTGGCACATGAAATGACCTTAATTACTCTCCGTTCATAAATCAACAGGCTGTCCATTTAAAAAGAATTAAAAGTTCCCGGCTGATGCATTGGACTGCTGTAATATACATGTTACTACCTAAACAATTACTGAACTAGTATACTTAAAACTTGTTTGTTCTACACGTCTAACGTTACTATTTATATCAAATTGATCATGTCCCTGTAAACTGGCATAAATTCTGTAATTATCATTTTCAGAATATATAAATTATTATTACAAATGTAAAGAACTTGTAGTTAGATCTAGTGGTTTTACATGGGCAATGAATTTTTCAAGATCTATTTTTCTTCTCTTTCTTACTTACGCTTGTTACTCCTCATGGAGGAGCATAGGTCAAACATCAACCTTGTCCTGGACAAGTCTTTCCAGTTGTTATTCATTCTTTTCATATCGGCTTCTATTTCCCGACGTAATGAGTTCTTTTGTCTTCTTCTTTTCCGCTTCCCTTAAGGATTCCAAGTGAGGGCATGCCTCGTGATGCCGTTTGGTGATTTCCGTAATGTATGTCCTATCCACTTCCAAAGTTTTTTCTTAATTCCCTATTCAGCTGGAAGCTGGTTTCTTTTTTAAAATCCAGTAATTTTCACTACAAACAATCATTCGTTTGAGCAAGAAAATCAATTAGTGTTTTGCAATTAAAAATACACCGACACTATCGGCACAAACTTCACCTCTATATGAATTTTGTGCTGATGATGTTGTTCAGAAGAACGACGAAAGCTCCACGACCAAACCATTCAGCCCAGAGAACAAAACTCCATTAACATCACCCACTTGAGCTACACTATCTCAAACGAACTTAATGTTTTTTATGATTCTTCTTTCAAACCAGGTGATTTCACTGATAATTAGTGAATGTTATAAACCACTGAATTGTATTATTATCTACAATAAGTTACCCTCTAACTTATAAGTTTCTTTGAGTTATGCGCAGAAAATCTAAGTGTCATTAGTCTTGATGGTAATGAGCTCATCAATGAGATGTGGTCTTGTAGGGCCTGTGAAATGTCATTGATCCATAGCTGGCAGTTGGGTGAATGAATATAGAACAGTTCATCGACCTCCGTCACGTTCAAGGACAACCAACGCGCACCAGTTAATCGTATGCCATAGAGTGGCCCATGAGGTGGTGGTCTCGCTGTCTTCTCTGTGTTCATTCTCACTAATATATATTTCCGTAATAACGTCTATTGTGATTGACGGTCTTGAAAACAGATATAATAACTTGATACGTCGAAGGGGTAATCCGCGTTACGTGTTCACATCGAGGTGTGAATTCGAAGTTAGCTTTTGGTCAAACCATCCTCATCTAACTCAAGTAGGCCTCCAATTATTTGACATAGATCATCTACGTTTGTGATCCACACTAATCGATTTCTCAATTTGATAAATACTCCAAGCAGTGACTTTAATCAGTCAACTCTCATTCACAACGAGATCAAATTCAAATATGCAATTTATTTTTTCATCATATATCTGATAATTAATTAAAAGTTATTGTGATAAATAAAATAACTAACAATTTTACTATTAAATTTAGTATAAAAATAAGGAATTACAAACTTCACACTATTTTCTTTCGAGCGAACTCAGAATACTACTTAAATAAAAATTAAGTAGAAAGTTAAATAATCACTAAAAATTGGCATCATTTTCCACCGAATCGATCTATGGAAAGTAAGAAATCAAAGTGAAATCAATTGCTGAGTGAGTCAATTTAATCAAAAATAACCTAAACTCAGTAAGCAAACAAATTAAAAAAAGGAAGATTGGATATCATTTATTTGAATTGTAGTCAACAGTGGAATAATGTTCGTTGCCCCTTATTTGAATCTAATTAGATAGGACAAATCATCGTTATTGAATGATTACTGTCGAAATATACGTCCTGATTATTCTCGTATATTTTTATCGATTTAACTGACAATGCTGAACAACGGAATTAAATAAGTCAAATATAGGGATGGATGTTTGAATACGTATACTTTGTACACTCATTGATCTGAACAGGCAATCAGAGAATCGGAGTGAATAAAGAGAAGAAGAGAAAGCGAAGAGAAACGAAAGGATGCTCAATGGAGAAAGCGAATGAGCCAACTCGATTTAGTCAAGCGTTAATCAATATTTATAGTCAAAAATAAGCTACAAGCATGTGGTGAGTAGAATAAGAAGTTTACACAGATACAATCACATAAGAACAGTCAAGGTTGATAAGTGAATAATTAACAAGGTCAAAATGTAGCTTGTGGAGAATGGATAGATTCGTTTGTTTAGAAGCAAGAATATGTTATATGGACTTAAAATAATGAAAGACACTTTGACTGGATAGGAGTATTCTCCTATTTTAGATTCTTCAGTTAAATAAACCTCTATCTCATTGATATCTTTTTTCCGGTTAGCGTTTTTTTAGCGAGTTAGTTTTCTACGGGATAGGGTCGCTAACCTCATGCCCAACCCTCCTCCTTTACCCGAGCTTGGTACCGGCAGTAGCTCTGGAAGTGCTACAGGCGGAGTTAAGACAGTTCTACTATACGAAGCTGAAACTTGAAGAACTACCAGAACTATTATCAAGAAGGTACAAGTACTTATAAATAGATGTCTACGCAAGATATCATACATCTATTGGCCGGATACCATCAGCAACATTCTACTGTGGGACACAAAAAACCAGCGTCCAACTGAAGAGGAAATTAGGAAAAGACGTTGGAAATGGATAGGAAATAGATTGTGGAAATCATTGAATTGCACCACGAGGGAAGCCCTTAGTCGAAAACCTGAAGGAAATGGAAAAGTGGAAGGCCGAAGAACACATGACATCGAGAGATAGAAACAGATATGAAAAGGATGAACTGTAACTGGAAAGAGCCGAAGAGGCTTGTTCAGGACAGGGTTGAATGTAGAGTGCTAATGTTTGACCTGTGCTCCTCTACGAGGAGTAACAGGTGTAAGTAGTAAGTAATATCTCATTGATAGTATTCATTATTTTCAAAGTTTGATTACTGAAACACATACTTGTTTGGATCTGTGGACGTAAAATGGCAGTAAACATGTACGTATTCGATTTTAGATTTGATCCATTCTCTTCAGTTTATTGATGTAAATTTCCTACACCAATAGTGGTTTATTACAACAAATTTCTCTGTGAAATGATTTCAAGTCGTAATTAATAGTCCATAACTGCGTTACTTATTTTCAATCCAAAGAGTTTTATAGGAGATAAGATAATACAATTGAATTATTTTTTCTGGTCAGCGTTTTTTAGATGAGTTAGTTTTATATGGGATGGGTCGCTAACCTCATGCCAAACCTTCTTCTTTTATCCGGACTTAGGACTGTCAGTATCCTCAGAGGGGCTTCAGGCGGCCTATGTTCCATTGAGAGGAACAGACGTAAACAAGGTAATACAATCAACGTTTGCCACCTGTTGTTTGTAAGATTTTAGAACTAAAATGTATTCATCAGCTTGCTTTATCAAAGGATAGACTGTAAGTAAAGTATCCTACTAACTTCAGTGTTTTTTAAAGTTTTTCAGATCTTTTTAAAACATTCTGTATGTAAATTTGTTTGTAACTCAGCATGCTGCTAAAGTTAAAACCATAAGTCATGGAGTTCTAATTCTAAAACGGATTGATCTTAAGCTCACTGTAAAGTTTAAGTATCCTTGAAGATTATATTCCTTATAGTGTGATGGAAGTTCGCATATTCCGAAAGTTCTGACGAGTTATGACTGATGAAGCTCAACCACGTTATGAGAGAATTAGCTGAATTAGGGATATTGAATCCAAGGTTAGTGGTTTAAACCGTAAAACACTAGCAATGGAGCGTGAATATCATAGATTCAGTTGATCAGTATGGTTGCGAGTACTTGCTTCTGATGAGTACCAAGTTATAACGAAACAGGTCTATCACCGCATCTGATTTTCAATGATTTCCAAGTCCATCATAGTTTGAAACGAAACATCAACTTTATTTTACACTGTCTTGCGTCAACACCTAAACTATGGTAGGAAGTGAAGTAGTCAAACGGGTCAACAAGTCTGATCAGCCCTAATGGGTCGGTATCTGACGAAATCTCTCCACGGATACAGGAAGCCCGTTTGGCTTTTGCCAACTTACGTCAACTATGACGAAGGCAAAATATCCGTATATCAAGTAAGGGATGAGTATATTGAGCAACAGTTCGTTCTGTTCTAATGTACGGCTGCGAAACTCCGCCATTAGAAGTAGAACATACTCGTAAGCTACTAGTATTTGACCACAGATACCTTACTAATATTGCTCGCATCTCTGGGATTACCGGGTAAGTAGTAGTCAGGTTAGACGCAGGGTATTAAAGAATGATGGTAAATCATCAGTTGATGAGGTTGTGAATCTTCATCGACTGAGATGGTTGGGTCACGTGTTGCGTATGCCTGAACACCGATTACCACGCCGTGCAATGCTAACCGGTGTTGGGGATGGTTGGAAGAAATTTAGGGGCGGCCAAACCAAAACGTGGCATCAGTGCTTGAAATCACTAACTACTAGTCTGAGCCATGTTGATAAATGCAAACTACTTGGTCGGAGTCCGCGTGATTATCGTAACCAATGGTTGGAGACTGTGGTTTACACGGCTCAGAATCGATCACAGTGATTTCGGTGTATAGACCCTCTGTGTTCCCTTAAACTATGAGATTGAAATCGCTTCATACCTTTCTTTCTACCAACTAATTCTTTCTTCCAGTACTGTATCCTTATATGCAATCTTTCTTTTATATATTACTACCATTGAAGTGACTACCTCTATGAATTCGGTGTTCATCTTGTTGTGTCAATGAGGTATGGCAACTTGGATCGATGCATATCTGTGCCTGGCCCTACGTTGTAGCTGACTGACCGATACTAATATATATGTTTAATGAAGGAGATTATTGATTTCAACTCACCTCTTCATCTTTAACAATAATTTGTAAGTTTGATAATTTCAATCTATCAGCTGGGTAAATAATTTGTCCATAATCATGTTTATATGGATTCACTACAGATAATGATGATGTAATACTTAGGTTAATAGAATTTATTCTGTTTCTCATATTCGTTTCGTCAATTTCTTTAGAACTTTCATCAGGAATTTTTATTAATGAAATGGAACATTCCGCATCACGTGAACAATTTCGATTAATCAATGATAAATGCTTAGCAATTGAATTTGAATGAAGTAATTGTTTATCTTCTGTGAAGTAACTACTGGGGGAAAAAAGGGAGAAACAGTGAACAAAACCAACAATTCATTATAAGGGTTAGTAAGAAACAAAATCGAGATGTAATCAAAATCATAATAAGCAGAGATGATGATCGGTAACGATGGGAATCAAGACGAGCGTTTCATCCTATTAAGGACTTACCAGCTGAATATATCATAGTAATCAGATGAATAGGGATATAAAGTGCATGAATGAATATAGTCAAGATCGATGTGTATTTATATGTTAGGAAGTAATAATTAGGAGGTTATGTAAACGTATTGAAATAAACAAGTAATTGAGTAATCGCTCAATATGATAAAATAAATAAGATGGTGGTTGGAGGTAGTCAACAGGTAACCCTGGACCCGAGTTTCGTGCTACTTGGCACTCATCAGCAAGATGTATCTGTAATCTTGGGGGAGATGAAGCTCCCTGACGGATTCGATCCCGTGTTACTCAGCCTCACAGTCATAGGTGTTACCATTAGGCTGCGACTGACCTCCTGTAGAATTGAGATGTATTCACGATTGATTGATCACTGAGTGGTGATCAATGTCAGTGCCATCTTATCTGAACATAGTGCACGCAATACTGAGTCACCTAAACTAGTGGTCAAATACTAGTAGCTTACGAGTATGTTCTACTCCTAATGGCGGAGTTTCGCAGCCATACATTAGAACAGAACGAACTGTTGCTCAGTATACTCATCCCTTACTTGATATACGGGTATATTGCCTTCGTCATAGTTGACGTAAGTTGGCAAAAGCCAAACAGGCTTTTTGAATCTGCTCAGAGATTTCGTCAGACTTAACTTTAAAACTTCGGGATCAATATCCTATGGTTTCTATTGTTTAACTTCAATCGATTTGCGATGTCTCTAAAACAACTCTCAATATCATTGAATATGAATAAAGAGAATTCAGTAAAGAAATTTTTCACTTTTTGATGAAATCATTTACTTAAGCCGTACATTCGCATTTATAGTGATTGTGGAAAACATATGATTGAGATCTTGAACCAGTTGATGTTAGACCATCACAATTGAAAACCTGGAAGCACTGGACGGCCGTTTCGACCTATTGTGGGACTCCTCAGCAGTGCGCATCCACGATCCCGCGAGCAGGATTCGAACTCAGGGCCTTCGGTCTCGCGCGCCAGCGCTTAACCTTAGATCATTGAATGAGCATCCACTGTTGAGGTGTCCCATTGTATGACGAAACGGCAGTCTAGTGCTTCCAGGTTTACCATGGTGGTCTAGCTTCGATTGGCTCATAATCTCAACTATTAAAATTGCTATAATATCCACAAAACCCCTTCTAATATTAATCGTATTTGTTAATGTTATTTGATTTTTGCTTTTAACATTCTTTCATATCCAGCCTCTTTGTTTGTATATAATTTATGTTACTTACTAATAAACAGTAGTTTAGTTTATTGCTTCCAGGTTTTCAATGGTGGTCTAGCTTCAACTGACTCATGATTTCAATCTGTGAAAATTTCTAAAAATCTCTACAAACCCCTTCTGATAATCATTTTTGAGCTTATTGTTTGTAATGTCAATTGGTCATCTTATGTAAAACTTCAAAGAATATGAACGAATCTGTGAAATTTAATAGTTATTTGTATGATTGTATGCTCATTTCCACTGGTTCATATCTAGTTCTGATGAGCTGGTTGAATATTTATCCCAACATAGTGTTCTCAATGTCAAGTCATTTAGACTAGTAGCCACATAACAACTTAGTCAATAGGATTCGATCTCCACCTAAGAAGGACTTGATATACATGACATTGATTCGTACACAAAGACCAGTCAATTGTAGATAATTTCGATATTTAGTGTGTATAGTTCTTGTTTCAATTTACTGACTGGCATTGTTGTGTTTGACAGAGCTACTGGATATGACTTAATTTATTGCGTATCTTGAAGATCAAAGAAAAGAAAATGAGAACAGAGAATGGTGAATATGAAAACGAAGGAACAATGAAGTTTGAGACGATTGATTGATATTTTGTCAATGAAGAATTCACTGTGTGGTTCTCAGATTTTACAAAGAAGTTCTGTAATTTTGTATTCAAATACATTTGATTATCCCCATTTGTGTTCTCGTTCACTACATTGTAGTGACCAACTTTTATCAAGAGAACGCGATCGGTATAGTGGAATCAATCAGTATTATAACCAATTGTACCAGTGATTTTTTTACTGTACTTGTTTGTTTAACTGTACTAAAGACATACATTCTTCGGTTGATTGTGACCTTGCACTCACTTACGTTTGCTCAGTGATTCCGCTTGTACTCCTTTGGCACGATCTCGGTATTCTTTCGATACCACAAGATCGCCAACAAATATATCTCGCTACAACCTCCAATCGCCTCCTGATATCTGGTACGCAACCTTCTTGTAGTGGTGATCATAGTCAACCGTGACTCGACGCCACGCTACAACACTAGCTGTTATAAACTGATACTTGGAAAGAGGTGGGGATAACTGAGTTTTGCAAAATGTAAGAAATAAAAAAAACACTGGTCTACCATTAAAAAGTTCATTTACCTTCCAAAAACAAAACAAAAAACACTTATTATAATCAGCAGTTAGACATTAACATCACCGGATACCGGCCGGCTCAATGGTCTACAAGTTAAGCGTTAGTGTATGAGACTGGCAGATCCTCCGTTCGAATCCCGAGTGTGAAATCATGGATGCGCACTGATGAGGAATCCTATGCTAGGACGAAATGGTCATCCAATACTTTCAGATTTTCAATTATTAAACAACACTTACTACTTGAATAAATTGATTCACACATAGATAGTTTGTGGAATTAGTGAGAATACGAAGAAAAGACAATGAATGTATTATCTACTACTGGACAAATACAAATAGATCACATTCAATTGAAATAGAAATTATGTAATTTAAAAGAAAATTAATTTCCTAATAGAAACTTACTTATCTGGTATCATTAAATTGTAACTTGTTAGTAGCTATTGATTAGGAAAGATGAAAGAAAACAAAACAAACAGTTTTGATCAGTTGGGTGAACTGTATGTGATAAGTGATAGATAAGCTTTAAAGTTTGAGATTATTTGTGAAACTTCCTTCCTTCTTTACTTCCTTACGCTTGTTATCCCACATCGTGAAGGAACATAGGCCACCCGCGAGCATTATCCATTCAACTCTGTCTTAGGTAACCGTTTCCAATTACGATTCATCCTTTTAATGTCTGCTTACAATTCCTGATGTATTGTGTTCTTTGGCTTCTCTCTTAACGGTTTACCTTCAGGATTTCAAGTTATTGCTTATCTGTTGATACAGTTTGGTGATTTCTGTAATGTATGTCCGATTCATTTCCATCATATTTTCCTAATTTCCTCTTTAACTGGATATTGGTTTGTTCCCTCCCACAGTAGGGTGTTGCTTGTGGTATCCGGCCAACGGACATTGAGTTTCTTGAGAAGACAACTATTTAGAAATACTTGTACCTTTTTGATGATGGTTATGGTAGTTCTCTACGTTTCAGCTCCAGATAGTAGAACTGTATTGACTTTCGTATTAAATATTATGACTTTGATATTGGCTTGCATACAGTTATTTTTACTTCCATATGGTGTTCAAGTGTACGAATACTGTCCTTGCTTTGCCGATTCTTCATCGTTGATGATGCTCATCAGGTTCCTGAAAGTTTCCACACCTTTCGAAGCTTCTCCATCAATTGTGATTCGGTTGATATTGATCTTTGTTTTGCCCTTGTGTATGTTAGAGCTTGTAGCTCTCCTAGGGTTACTGTCGGTTTCAAGCTCGAGTGAAGAAGGAAGGTCAGGCATAAGCTCAGTAACCCCATTCTGTGGAAAATAATCTTTCTAAAAAATCGCTAACCAGAATAAACAAACTAAACCAATTATTTGTGAAACCTATTTAATATAACGCTCAGATTTCTCATTTTACACTAAATGGATGCTAATTTCCTTAGGATTAACACTGAATGATTTATCTGCACATACAATGCAGTCCCTTTACATCAGACACACTACTAGCACGATTCTACTAGACATCAATACAACTCGTTTCAAGAACATGTAATTCTCTTGACACATCTAATGCCTGTCAGACTATTTACCAGTCTGTTTAAGTAGACCATCAGTCACTTTCTTTCATCCACACAAGGTTTTTTGAATTTGGGTTTAGTGAACTGATGCTTCATCGTAGTGTGAAACCGATTAAGAGTGCATATCATGACGCTTACAGGTGTTAGGTTTGATTTCTGTTTGAGATCAGCAGTGTACACTAATGAACAATTCATAACTACAATAAATCAAATATTTACTACATAGGACGAACCGGCCTTCCAGTGTTTCCAAGTTTTCCATGGTGGTCTAACGTCAATTGATTTATGATCTCAACTGTTGAAATTTACTACTATAGTTGAATTTATGAGTCAATTAAAGATAGATCACTATAGAAAACCTGGAAGCACTGGACGACCATTTCGTCATAGTATGGGACTTCTCAGCAGTGAGCATCCATCATTCCATTCGCGGAATTCTACAGAAATTTAAACTCAACTTCATTCATAGGAGTTTGTTTCTCATAAAATCATATAATTACCCCAATAAATAACTTCAAAAATCTTTAAGACTGTTGAAAATACTTCCATCAACCATTAGATCTTTTGAAATCTCTAAGAGAAATCTGGATACAAACCAATTATTTAGATGGTAGTTGGAGGTAGTTGACAGGAAACCCTGGTTTCGTGCTACTTGGCAGTCGTCGGCAAGGTGTACCTGTAATCTTGAGGGAACTGGTGCTCCCTGGCGGATTCGACCTCGTGTCACTCAGCTTGACAGTCAGAGACGTTACCACTGAGCTATCCAATTCGTGACTAACCCCCTGTAGGACTGAGATGTAATCAGGGTTTCCTGTTGACTACCTCCAACCACCATCTAAATCTCAATATATAGTGTCCGCAGTGTCGAGTCACCTAGACTGGTGGCCACATTGCAACATGATTGATAGCATTCGATCTGCACTAATAAGGACTAGACAAGCATGACATTGATCACCACCCAGTGATCAATCAATTGTGATTACAAACCAATTATACTTTGTTACCATGAATGAACAACCACTAGTTTTAGAGTCTTTTTCAAGAGTTCCTAGAACCTGTAAGTTACAACAATAATAATAATAACCACCACCACCACAACAACAACATCTTATATCATTGTGCCTTCATTATTGTTGCACTTGTATGAACATATCTGCTTGAGTATTGTTTACCGCCTTCATACATATTCATTCGGTTAGCCTTAGTATTAATCGTTGAAATGAT
This sequence comes from Schistosoma haematobium, assembly GCF_000699445.3. Taxonomy (NCBI): domain Eukaryota; kingdom Metazoa; phylum Platyhelminthes; class Trematoda; order Strigeidida; family Schistosomatidae; genus Schistosoma; species Schistosoma haematobium. Next base: position 1,677,744 of record NC_067201.1, read on the forward strand.
TTAATAAATCATACATTTTCCTACATACATTTTAATCCTGTTCATTGACTATACTCACTGGTTTACTTGCTCTTCAGCACTCATATATCATTCTTGCTTTGTGTGCCTATGATTTTGATGATCTTTATGTAGTGCGATCATATTCATAATCAAAACTTCGTATTTATCTTCTGATTTATACACTGTTGGAAGGGGGGGGGCATTATCTATTAACGGTTATCAGGATGAGTAGTATAATAAGTTTAAATGTCAATTCATGTTATTACATTTTAGTTAAAATTAATCGTTTCTTTGAAATTAAAAAAAAGACACTAACAATCTGAATAGTTTAATATTGAACTGAGAATTGGCCAGTTACTCGATTTCAGTTGGACCCTAACACCAGATCCTACAAATCTGCTCAAAGGGGAGGCGTTAGCGTGATACAATACTGGTTTAAAGCATGTTCCATGCACAATTGAGTTGATGCACGCTGACTGGCTAATTCATAACCAATCAGATCTAGTCAATACTTAGAGAACACTTGAGAATCCCGTGTAAAAAAACTGTACTGACGTTTTTACTATTGTGGTTCTTATTTCCACCTAACCTTGTTATTTGGAATATTGTAGCGAAGGACAACATGGGTGAGGACAACCAAATTGTATTAAGGACAAATTACAGAATTACTTGGTAAAATAGAAAAACCATATAGTAAATCGTTAATTTGCAAAATATCATTCCATCATATCAAACCGGACTGTGGCTGTTGCAAACATCAATCCACTGTCTCACATTTCATTGTTCATGCGATTTCTTACAAATTCCATTGTGTTCTCACTCTTCCTTTCTTGATCTTCTCCATCTTCTGCTGCCAGACATTACGTTCTTTTAACTCACGTTATATACTACTTATATCAATATAAGTAGCACGCACCACAATATCATCTCTTTCCTATTCAATTGTGTTCTGATTTAGGGACTTGTCGAGTGAATTGATGTCGAAGAATACTAAGCCATTGGAATAGCCGGGTTGTAACAAGGCAGGATTATAACAGTTTATCAAGAAGTAGCTTAGATCATTAACTTGGCATTATTGTTAAGTTGAATCTTCTCAATAATGTTTAAGACTGCAACTGATCAGTCTCCTATTGGTATATGCACATACTGTATTCTTTTTAATAGAGAATTGTAGCCTTCAACATATATATATATATCCTATATTCATACCCTTGTAATTGTATGCTTACTTGATTTCCGTGTACTTGTGTGTACATCCATCATTCAATATTTCATTCAATGTTCGTCTCTTTTACATTATGTATTATCTAGTTTGAGCTATATTAGCGTTTGTAATGAGTAGTATAGACGTGTTGAGATGTTTACCTTCTCTGCTTGATCTCTCTTTTCCGCTTCCAATTTTTATGTCTGTTTGAGTAAAAGATTATATAATATATATAATATATAATATACCCTTGTGGGCCAGGGTAATTTTACATTGGTTTTCAGGAGAACCAGACACCATCCGGACTCTCACGTAAAAACCCAAACAGTGCAGCTCAACCCCGTTTAGCAGAGGAACCAGACACCGTACAGGCCTTAACGCTACAATCTGAATGGTACAGCTCAATCCTGTGGCGCAACCACACAGGTACCAAGAACCCTGGTGGACCATTCGCACCATTCATATACACACTCACATCACGTGTATAGTTATTCCGATCAATGATCGCGCGATTCAATTATGCACAGCACGAACAGGCCAAAGTTGACCCATTCCGCTTACACGACAGTCAAACTCGTTAATATTAGCAATGGCGGCATGCCTTACAATGTCCCAATGACAATGGCCCTCGGGAACACTGAAAAGCAACCACCAGTATGAATGAAATCGGTTAACCAGCAAACCAATTTTTGCATGAACAGTCAGCAAAACTTGCCAAAGCAATGCCGAACCGTCCACAATAACAATGGCGAACCTCCAGCCTCATATGAGACCTTCAGCTCTATATAACCATATAGCTAATAGTGCATACAACACATGTATAGGGTAGTAAGCGAAATGGCCCAGCCTGAAGCGTTAGGGCCTAAATAACGCTTAAAACCCATTGTCTGATGCCGGAATACTATAATTAGACCACCAAGATCGTTTTTATCGCATTTGCGAAAATTTCATTTTTCCGACTTTTCAGACCCTGAGTTAGGGGTAGTATCCCTGAGTAAAAGATTACTTGAAGTATATTCATTCCATTCAGTCCGTCTTTTGCCTCTTATTACTGACATTACTTAAATAGGATTAGTTTAAAAGTAGCATAAGAAAGTAAACTAAAGGTCTATATTCATGGCATAATCAATCGTTTATCCAAAACAGAGTCATATCAAGGGGTTACTGTAAACTATTTCTAACTGTAGGTAAATAGCTATTGAAATAAAGTTAGGAGGAAGGTTGATTATGAATACAGTGGTCTTGAGTGCTGTTAGAGGTATGAGGGCGGTTTTCACTTCCCGGTTGCCCACACCGTGGAAGGGTTCTTCTGGAGGTACCTGAAAAGGAATTTGGATTAAAGGTGGTCTTAGTGACCTGAGAGCGTGACCGCAGTGCCCAAGGGACAACTGCTTGAGGTCGGTCACACACGACCTTGTTATGGGTAATTTTTGTGTTAGCTCCGTACTTATTGAGACCTTACCGCCGGAGACGGATATCATAATATTAAATGGTTATTAATATGACATCATTACAGATATTAGAATCTATAAAAAAAAAAGAATGCAACACTCACTTACATTTTCAAATTGACTATGATGTTTAACTTGGATTTCTCGTATGAATGTTGTTGCAGTGAATTTCATTCTTATAGGAGGTCCCTTAGAAGAATAATTAGAAGAATAATTGGTGATATTTATTCCGATCAATTGAACTTAATTAAAAGTTGTGTAATCTTAGATTTGGAATTGAATAATGATTATTTCACTTGTCTGCTTAAACAATGTAGTTCATTCCATTGTACAAATTAACACACTGTACTATTTGATGAAAGTGACGTAATGGGGATATTTTTGGTTACAGTATGTTTACTGATAAGATAAGAACACAGAACTGTTGGAATTCAGTTTTATTAGGCGAGAATCAATCAACTGATTCTAAGTTCTCTGATGTTTGAATGGTGGCTACAGTGGAATACAGGGTGAGTGTTTCGTTCTATTTTGGACTCGTCAGTTGGGCGTACCCAGTACCATATGATTTGAACGTCATCGCGCCATTCAATTAGCTACTGAGGACAAGTAGCCATTAGTTCGTGCGATGTGGTTAAGTTTAATTCATTTTTTGTATTTGTTGTTTGAATCTCCTCACTAATGTTTAGCACTGCAAACGATTGATCTCTTATTGATATATGTGTATCCTGTGAGGATTGCCTCGATATTGCCTTAAGTCACAAGCATTGTAAGTATCGACGGATGGTGGCTAGTAATGCAATACACCACGTACACTATTAGATTCGAGTCCTGTAATGAGCATCAACTCTGAGATGGAGGCATATCCAGCTGACGAGTCCCAAGTTGGGTAAAACATGTGTCCTGTAGTCCACTACTAGCCACTACCCATCCCTCCTTATAATGCTTGTGACTTAAGGGAATGTCGAGGCAATCCTCATAGGATGTACATACATCAGTAAGAGGTTGATCGATTGCAGTCCTAAACATTCGTGAGAAGACTCAAACAACTAATACAAAAATGAATTAAATTCTTTGATGTTTGTGTAAAACAACAATTGCTTTACACACTTCCATTTGTTTTATCCTATTTCTAATACAATAGTTTTAATTACACCTACTGTTTTGACTTGTCTTTAAGGACTGGTCTATATTTGGTTACTAAAGTGGGCTTTGGATGAATCTAAGAACTTCTCTTTCATATAGTACGTTTAATACTATTACAGGGTCTAATTAGTGTTGCTATGAAATCTGAAATGGTTCGCATTCTTGTGGAGATACGAAAAAACGATTCAACAATGAATTGCGATGCAGTTTACAGAGGTGATCACAGGTTTTGCAAATGTTTATCCTGTGGTGAACGTCACTTAAGTAATTTATATGTCCTTCGTCGTGCAAAATGCTTCAAGAATGGTAATATGGAACACATTAAGTCGATCTGTTAGGCTACAGTTTGTTTTGCCGCTAGTGATGATAAACCCTGTAGTTTGGGATTTACTAATTTAGGTGGTTCTAATGATCATTTATCTTTATCCGCGATTCCGAGGGGTAATTTACATACTGAGAAGTGGTTATATACACCTCTTGGTTTATGCCATGACATTTTGTTGACACAGGTAGTATATAGTCGACTATTTTTTTCAAGAACTTGAAATCTTTAGATTATAACGTTGTAGTGCTACCCACTGAAGTCTCATTACTGGGGATTACTGGACACAAACTTCCCATACGAAGGTGTTGTAAATTGCTAATAGGAGACAATAATTCTTCATATATGCCTTGTGAGTTTTTAGTTAGTGAAACAAGACCGTCAATACTAGGTTTGAACGATTTGGAAAGTTTTTAAATGAAGCTGTGTTTATTAGTATCTAAAAAATTTTGATGCTTTACTTAAAGATTTGATAGCTGCGTGTGTTAAGTGCAGAGGAGGGATGAAAATTCAGCCTATAAAACTTCAAGTACAGGGTGGTTCAGTCTTTCTTAAAATATGAATAACTCCTTATGGTCCTCGAGAAGTAGTACATATGGCCATGAGCGATTTGTATGCAAAAAGTGTGATTAAACAGATCCCGTCTCCAGCATGGGGCACTCCTATTGTTACGCCCTTGAAGTCTGATGGCAAGATGCGTAGGATATGTGGTGATTATAAATTGACAATGAACTCCTGTTCTTTGAAGCAAACGTGCACGATGTGGGAAGCTGAAGATATTTTAAATCGATCTCATGGTTCTAAGTTATTCTCGAACGTTAACTTAAATGGTGCTTATCTTCAAACTCCATTAGATCAATCTTCATCGATTTTTACAATAATTAATACTCCTTTTGGCCTATTCAAATACATCCTTCTCCCATTTGATTCAATTTTTCCTTCAAACATATTTCAGGAAGTGATAAATAATGTATTCAGTGATCTTAATGCATACCCAGTGCTGTAAGAAAATGATGCAATGCTAATCTGAAACGTAGATTTCTTGTCTATTTTTCAGAGCGGGATAATTTATCCAATGCCCCCTGATAATATTTTGTGCTTAAATGATCGTTACGCAAATCTGTCCTTGAAGATATTAATACTAGACATTCGTGCGTTGAGTAAATAAAATCCTTCGCAAGGCTCACATGTTAGTGGACGGAGATAAATGCAGATATATGTCATACAACAAACAGTTATAAAGGATTTAGGTATCATTACCAAGATTTGACTTGATAATTTCGAATAAATTGAGCATTGGGTAGATTGTTATAAATAAATATATTATTTAATTATAAAGGATGTTATAAGTCAAAAAATCACCCTTTGAAGTGAACTTTATGACCAGTATCGTCTGAGGCATGGCAGAGAATTCATGCGGACTAGTATGATCCATTTCTCGACAGACACTATGGACTTGTTGTCATTCATTCTTTTTCTGATTGACCCAAGTTTTATTTCTCAAATTAATCGAATTCTGACCTCACGATCCAAGTATTAAGAAACGTTTTCAGTCAAGAGAGGGTCTTTATGGATTAATGACTGATAATGGATCTCGTTTTGCTGCAGACACAGTCAGTACCTAGCTGAATTGTATAAGTTACAGACATCCGTCCACTGCTCCCGAGTACTCCTGTTCTAATGGTTGGGCAGAAAGTTTCGTCAGGGCACTAAAAACTGTTGATAATTCGTTTGTTGCCCCAATATTTGATGAGCTGGAGAGGAAATCGGACAAATTTTCATTGCAATTTAGAGATGATAAACACTCTATAACAAAAAAGACTACATCAAAGCCATTAAAAGCAAGGATTTTCCGTTCGAATATGGGGTGTTGAGAGTCTGCAGATGTTACATATTATTGTGTAAATGATCTTCGATCAACCAGGAGGATCGAGGAGAAGAACGTTGGAAAATCTGTAGTTTGAGTTCTAAATATCAACGCTTTAAGTACACACAACCGACATGTTGATCAAATACAATTCCAGGAACCAGGTGAGTTTGTTCCAATTTCGGTTGTTGGTTCCAATGCTAGTGAGTACATTCCAGTTCACACAATCTATATCAAATACACAGACGGACAGACACACGGCGAATATACGTTAATTTATGCTCATCTAGTTTTACTTGTGTTTAATTGCATTATTTCTGAAATTCTTAGTTAGCACACTAATTCTAAAACTTCTGATTATCGTGCGACAGTAATGGTAAGCATTGTATATCTACTTCATTAGTTGGGAGTCTTTGAAAAAATATATTTAGTTGGCCACAAAATCGTACGAGTTTGTTTGTATAAATAACTGTAATGCTAAGAAAGTTCCAGTTTATGAAGTTCTTATAGACTGTCTATATTCTTATTTTGGTTGGATATCAGCTTTTGTAATTATCAGGCTTTCACAAATTTGGAAAAGTCCTAAAGCATGTAAATTTAGGTTTTTGGTTCTGATGGGTTTCCAGAGTGAAATAAGTGTGGGGAGTATCACAAAGATTTCTGTTCTATTTATAAAAAACTTAAAAGAAAAATATTTGCTGTAAATACCACTGAAAAAAAGATTTCTGAGAAAATAAATGAAACGGAATTCCTCTGGTTGGCATATACTCCATTAAATCTAAGGGACTCGAACGATGGATCAGCTCTGCTCATCCATAGAAAATATAATTCACTCAGTGAAGTTGGAACTACATACATTTTACTTACTTTTATCCCAACGAAGCCATTTAAGACGGGATTTGGTTACATACAAAAATATGTTCCGATCTTATCTCTGCCTAAATTTTTGGGTATCATTACTCCTAAGTCCTTATGCTCTCTTCCATGCGTTCAAGAGCATAAGGACTTAGGAGTAATATTAAGTCATGACTTAAAAACAACTGCGCATTGCAAAGCAGCCGCTGTCAAAGGTTTTCGTGCGTTATGGTCACTTCGCCGAGCGTTCAAATCTTTTGACGAGGAAACGTTTCGAACTTTATATCCCATATATGTTAGACCACATTTAGAGTACTGTATCTAAGCAGCTAGTCCGTGTCTAGTAAAGGATACTAACTCCCTTGAGCGTGTCCAGCGTGTGGGAACGAAATTAGTGAAGGGTCTTTCTAGACTCCCTTACGATGAGCGCTTAAAACGCCTAAATCTTTTCCCCTTGTCGTATCGTAGGACACGAGGTGACCTTATACTGGCATTTCGTATCTTTAATTATGATTTGGGTGTTAATATGTCTTATCTTTTTGCTCCCTCCAGCACTAATAATCTCCGAGGTCATAGCAAGAAGGTTCATAAACCACGACCTAATAAACTTAAAGTGGGATCCCGTTTTTCTCATCGAGTAGTCAATCATTGGAACGCCTTACCCAAACAAGTGGTATCAGCCCCATCAGTGAATACTTTCAAGGAAAAGCTGGACCTTCACTGGAAAGCAATGTGTCAGGATTAACACAGGTTCATCAACCTACTATCCTTATTACTGAAGACTGAAGACTGTTCGCAAATAAGCAGACAATATATCATTATTCAGATGCTCAGTTAAAAGCCTCAGCATTTAGACTGTGAAAGACCGAAAAAGGAAAACTGGAGCAATCGTAGTTTGGTAGGACATTAGATTCAGAAATACAGTCCCATATCCCAGGCTCCCAACTTTGGGGAAAATCGAGTCGATTTTGGGGAAGCCGCTATAATAAATTTTGGGGAAATTTTGGGGAAATGAGAAAAAAAACCCAAAATTTCCCCTGACCTGGGGAAGTTTGGGGAAATTTTGGGTAAGTTTGGGGAAAATTTTGGGTAAGTTTGGGGAAATTTTGGGGAAATCCCCAAAGTTAACTGAAGTTATTGGTAATGCAACTGACTACTGAATTCTTGTAAGTAGTATAAAACAATATACAAAAGCACAAATACACTATGGTGACGTCTGTTAAAGCCTGCGAAGCCGGGTGAAAGGGGAACGGACACGATAGTTATATCATTTTGAGGAAGCTTCCCCAAACCTTTGGGTTTTCCTGGAAAACTGTTTTGACGCAAAAGCTTCTCGAAAGCCTATCGACATCACGGAAGACCTAGGAGTATGCTTACGTACATTTGTGAAGTTATTTACGACCGTCAATAAGACAAGTTTTTTTCGAAGAGAAGCTGCGCGAAACAGGCTTTGAAATTTTAAACAAGAAACAACCCACTCAGTAAATCTTTTGTGAAAGGGAAAAACATCTCCAAAAGTTTACGTATTACGAAACCTACTGGAAAGTTGATGGTTCTCCTCAGAAATATATCTCGAGTTTTAAGTGTACGCAGTCCCTTTCTGTCAACTTCACCAAAAAACTCTTGTGCATCACGTGAATAGAAGGCCAGTGATTTAACTATTGCAGAATTACCAGGGTCTTCACAAAGTTGTATGTTAATTTTACAACCTGTTATGTTACCTTAGTACTTAGTTACTAACCATTAAGCATATCATATGGCTTCACATTACGACGTTCAGACGAAAATACTGCTCTGAAATCGAAAGCTTCATCCATAAGTAACGGAAAACACGGTAATAACGATTTAGTCCTTTTCGAGGTATTGAAAAGCTCAATCAACAAATAAAGTTGATTATCGCTTGATAATCGTGTTCCGGGAGCGCATATCTATAAAGTTAACTTAAGATTTTCACTTTAAGCTTTACATAATGAACAATAAACTGAATGTCACACAGGTAGATTCTACATGGCATTTTTAAAAACGTCATGTACGTGTTCCTATATCTACCAAGGTTTTTCAAGGTTATACAGGTTCCAATTTCAGTTTCACTTTGGAGGCTTGATGGCCTTTATTAGTCCTGACAATGATGGTCTATCAGTTGATTCAACTTTCTTTTGAAAGAGTCGACGTATGGAGCCTGAATCACGTGCCGACGTAATGAATTCCGTTCGTTGATGATTCGATGGAAAAGTCGATAGTCAGCTGACAAGTAATTTGTTCTGGGCTTGTTCACGTCTTTGGAGAGTTCTTGGGAATTCTCTGTTTTAAAAGACATGAAAAATGAGGGCGTATCGGGTTCAAATCTATCACTAAGCGATTTGAAAACTGTAATCAATTCACCTCTAGTTCTTCGATATGACAACGGATTAGGTTTACATTAGCCAGTCAAGCATCATATGGGAGCTTCGCTAATCCAGGAATCAGCTTAGTTGCCGTTCTCTAAACATTTATTAAAGTTTCACAGCCTTTTTAAAGCAGGGGCGTGCCGCTTGTATGCAATATACAATTTGTTAATAATTAACTAGCAATAATCTATCGGTTTTCGTTCATGTTTCCTTTTTTTAGAAGTTGTTTCGAGCATTTACTAGTTTCCAACGATACAAATGCCGTGGCTTAACCAAATCACACGAAGTGCTCGCCATGCCCCAAAAGAACAGTGGTATTTTCCATAGTTGAGTTAATTTTATGGTTTTATTAGTTCATTACTCATCGAAAGTGCTGCTCTCAGCTAAAACAATAACAAGAGTATTGTTTTTTCAATAGTAATCTACCATCTGTACTTTTTTAGTACGCTGGTTTTTTTAATTTTTTCACATTTGGATTTGACAATTTACGGTGTTTCCCCTTCTTTAAGTTACCATATCTTGTTTCTGAGTGTCTTTATGTCTCCTTCTTTTGAAAACCCTTGAGTGAGAGCTGGACAGTGAAAAAAGCAATTGTCAACACCAAGGGTTTCGACACCTGGTTCTGAGTAATCGAGAATAACATCAATAGTGTGTCCGAAAAAGTCTACAGAGTCGACGTCGACTTGGTATTTGTGAGCGTTTACAGTGATGCCGTGTATGTCAGGTCCTTCAAAAGTAAGGTTGGATTAGTTTTTAGCCAGCCGGAGCTTGTAGGGAGCTAGTCGGTGTGTCGTTGACAATACAGTCGGTCCTGTAATCATGGTGTGATGTGCATCATTGTCGGCCACACATGGAAGTTTCATTCGCGTTCGGTATAGTTCAGGCTACCTATCGAGTATTTGTTGATAGTATGAATCGATCATGTGCCTTACTGTTAGTGGAGGCAATCTGTAACTGGGAAAAGAAGTTATGCAAAAACATAATTTTGGATTTCAATAAAACAACCTCCGTTTGCGTGTGTCACTATGTAGATTGTGGCATGGAAACCTCTGCAACGACGAAGATCCAGTGAAAGGGTTTGCATAAACTCACGTTAAAATAAACGTATCGCTTACCATATGAGGAGACCAGTTTCCTGTTTTCTGCCTGTAAGTTTAGAACTGCTTTGTGCAGTCGATCATTGGAATTTGTTGGAAGAACGTCGACTTCTGCGCCAGTGTTGACGAGGTAGCGAACTTTCGTAATCACATCAATGACATACAACAAATGTCTACATTTGCCGGCTATGATTGCCGTTAACACGTGCCGGCCGAGAAGTTTCCCGGAACTTTTTTCGTGTCGGTCGGTTTGGAGCTCGGAAAATTTCTGGAAGACTTTCCAAAGTGAATATGATACCAGCACCAGTCGAAATTATCCATTTCTCGTTGTCCGAAGACATGTAGCTTACGTGAAGTGCTTTTTAGCGAGGTGTGTGACCGTTTACGGTCGTTACGAAACTGAAGATAACATGTAAGTGTATGACATAATTCCGTGATGTCATTCTGGGTTGTATGAGGTCTTCCTTTGACTGAAAAAACCTCAGCATTAGAAGATTTCATGATTTCTAAGATGCAGTCAGCAGATGCAGCCAGATCATAATAATAATAATAATAATAATTTATTCTCAAATAACAGTTTGTTACATGAGGCATGCCAGTTTACAGGCAAGATCAAATTGATACAAATGATACAATATACACTGCATTAAATTACATAGCTGGGTTGAAAATTTATAAGACATGAATGTAGATTGTTCTAATCAGTTCTACAGTTGGCGCGCTTCACGAGAGTTGCGTTGCGAATGTGCGACTGATGGTCAAGAATAGGTCCATTGAAGGTATGAGCTTCTAGAAATCGCAATCTTATGTCCCTTTGGGATATCCAAGGCTTTAAGGATGGTGCAGGATGAAGTAACCTGTTCCATATATCAAGGGGGCTGAAAGAGGGAGCAAGTAAAAGAAAACACGAGAGGCAGAGTAGCCAATATTCATGTAGGAATGTTTAAGGTATGATTACTCAGTCTAATTTTCTTTTATTAAGGTATTTGTTAAGAAAGAGCATTTTAATAGGTTAAAGAAAATAAGCTTTAGCAAGGTGTGAGTGGTCATACAACTGACAAATGGAGACGATTCGGAAAACAGCTGAGAGTATAAGATTATGTGTGATTATAAAATAAAATATAGTGCTAGAAACAGTATTGTGATATACAACTGGCTATCTTCCTTTTATTATCGAAGCTATTAGAGCCCCTCTCGTTTTTTTTTTTATTTGTTTATTTTTCCAGGTTTTATAGGGTCTTGAGTAGGCTTCGTATATTAGCGAATTGTCTAGTTTGCTTGTAATAGGATTTCTGAGTAGGAAGTGAAACCAATTCAACGTTCGTAACACGATTTAAAGAGGTATTTTGCGTGATAAATCAGCTTCAATACCATAAGTCCGTGACATCCCTCTAAACCATAAGGAGCCGTAATTAAACAAAATGTTCTGCCCTACAGACATGGGTGGATTGAAGTTATCTCCCCACCTTCATGTTTGCTGGTCAGTAACGCCACCCTCCCTCCTTTTGTGATGTTAGGCTCTCTTACGTTTGTGGTAAGTATGATTAATGCTTTAATCAAAGCACATAGTTGGAATACACTGTCTCTACTAGGTCCATGTTACAAGCAAATCAGATATTTAAAAATTCTGTTTTATAGGTTAGATGTCCATATAGTATATCACACTGCTATGAAAATAACTAATGGTTTAAAGAAGTTAGGATTGATAGTAAATCAAAAAATATGAGAGGGTATAAAGTTGTAGAAAAAAAAAAAAAAAAAAAGAAAAAGATTTTAGGGTGAGAAAAATAAAACATTGAGAAACTCACAAGACTTTGTGGCCAAATTTTGAGCTTTGAATGATCGGCCTTAGTAGATCAGCATCCATAAGATTGTGCTATCTGTCTACTTGCAGTAGAAAAAAAAAAGCATGACTTTTAGGAAGAATAATGTACATTTAACCTGTAGAGATTTGGGGACTGAAAGCTAGGGTTAGGAGCATGAAATCATGATTAATAAACAATGAATAATAGGAAAGGATAAGCCATATATCCTGTGATTTGGTTATATTCAGATTAGTAACAGTCGAACTTGTTATAATCTTGTTCTTTCTAGATACTAGGCGGTCCGTAATAAAGTGCCTCATCGGTGGGCGGGAGTTCAAGGTAATGTTGAAGCTCTTTGGAGTCTAGAAATAGGTTTATTAGCTTTTTGAATCTGGTAAACGTATCACAGTTACGGGTATGCATTGGCAGCCTGTTCCACAATAAACTGTACCGTACTGTAAAGAACTTACAACGCATTTGTTTTTGGTGTTTTACGGTAAGTAGTGTATATGCGTTGTTTCTAAGTCTATAGGCTGGGTCGTGGGTAATAGTCGGGCAGGAGGTTAGAAAGGAGAGCCCATATATCGCTTTGTAGAGAAATATTAAATTGTGTTTTAGCCTACGGTGCCATAAAGGTTCTAAAGATAGATGCTTACATCTGTCTGTGTAATCGAGATTCGAGTTACATCCTAGTAGTTGACGTGTGAAACGTCTTTGAACATTTTCTACTCTTATCTTGTCTGCGATATTCATATTAGAGAAGACAAAAGAGCAGTATTCAAGGGTGGGTCGTACACATATTTTGTAGAGAGTAAGTTTACCCTCTGTTGTGAAAAAGTTTTTCATTATAAAACCAATTAGCCGTCTAGATTTAGAAATAATAGAGGAGGCATGTTCTTCAAAGTTTAGGCTTCCTGTGTATTTAATTCCTAAATCGTGTACTGATTCGAGTGTTTGGACTATACATTCATTTAAGTGAAGTCGCGGTTTATAGGGATGCTTTCCAAAGTGCATGATCCCGCACTTGTTGAGGTTAAATGGTAATTGCCATTTTTCACTCCATATAGTTAAGTTATTGAGGTCCTTTTGGATCTGGGATACACTTTCGCTTAGTGTCTCAGGCTTATAGCTGTATACTATTTTAAGATCATCAGCATATAAGTACGGTTTCCCAAATTCTATGGTGTTACATATATCGTTTATATACATAAGAAACAAAAGTGGCCCTAATACGCTTCCCTGGATGACTCCACTGGTGATTGGTCTAGGGGACGAGAGACAGTCATTGTACTTTACCATCTGTTTACGTTCTGTTAAGAACGAAGCAAACCATGAGTGCAGTGGGTTGTGTATTCCGAAGGACTTTAGTTTGACGAGTAGCCTTTTGTGTGGGACCTTATCAAAGGCTTTCTTAAAGTCTAGGAATAGGACTGATACAAGGAGTCCGCTGTCTCGTTTCAGAGTTATATCATTCAGGTAGTCTACTAGGCATGTATCGCATGATCTGGACCTAAGAAATCCATGCTGGGAGGTCGACAAGAGGTTGTTAGTTAATAGATGTTGGACTACAGCCGCCTTAACTACTTTTTCCATTACTCTGGATACCACTGAAGTTATGTTTATGGGCCGGTAATTTTCAACGTTTGCTTCAGGTCCTGTTTTAATTTTGGGAATGATATGTGTAGTTTTCCAGGCAGTAGGGTAACACGCTGAAGAGAGTGATATCGCAAATAGTTTGAGAAGCAAAACACACATATCATCACCTCCACGTTTTAGCATGCTAGATGGAATACCATCTGGTCCATCAGTGTAGGAGTGTTTCAATGTACTGATTGCTTTGGAGATATTTTGTACACTGAATTCTACATTAGTAATTTCACAGGGAGTTACTGGGATTGGTTCTGAATCATTAAATGGTTTTTCGTTAGTTAGTGAGAAACAAAAATGTTCACTGAATAATTCTGTGATAAGTTTGGGATCTTCGTATACTTGTTTGCCTTTAATGAATATACTCCCTCTCGATTTAGAGCGTTTAAGTTTATTTTGGAGTAGTATGGTGAGTGCAGAGGAGTTATTATTAAGTTCAACTGCACGTTTTTCCTGTGCTACTGCTTTTTGTTTACTTATTGCCTCTGTTCGGGCAAGTATTTCTGTCATCGTTACTAAAGAGGAAAAGTCATTTAAGTTGTGGAATCGAGTACAATGTCTTTGAAGACGTCTTCTTGTACTGACCGGTATATAGAGATCTTTGGAGAACGTAGGTTTACAGTATTCTAAAGGTGCGATGTTGTTGATGATACTTTTGATGTTGTGATAAAATATATTGGTTAATGTGTCGGTATTGTTTGAGGTAAAGAAAGTTCTCCAATCAGTGCTTCTTAGGTAATTGTGGAAGTTATTCCAATCAACCTTGCGATAGTTTCTACGAAGTGTTACGGTTTTACTTCTATCGGTTGTGGTTTTTACATTAAGGCTGCATATGACAATGTTATGATCACTACCTGGGAACTTTTTTCCAATATACAAAGTATTGGGGATGAGGCCACTGGTAAAGACTAAGTCTAAGATGTTTTGATGTCTGGTAGGGCTATCGACATACTGAGTCCATTGTCCAAGCTCTAGACATTCAATAAATGATTCATAACGTCTCGGCGCTTTGACTGGCAGCCAAGAAATTTCGGGCATATTGAAGTCACCACAAATGAGCTTGCCTGTGAATGAGAGGGATGATGCTAGCGTGAATACCTCCGATAATACTGCTATTTCATCTATTGATGCGTTAGGTTGACGATAAACACAGCCGAGCAGTAAGGTAACGGAATTCGACGGCTTTAATACAATCCATACCGAATCCTTCAGTGTGTTTAGTTCAGGCATATCACATAGCAGTGAGTTCAGGCTAGAGTGAGCGTAAATAAGGCATCCTCCGCCTCGTCCATTCAATCTATCGCTTCTATATAGGGAATAGTTATCTAGAGATATGCTTCGGTCGGAAATATTACTGTTAGTCCATGCTTCAGATATCATAATAACTGATGGTTGATATATGGATACAAACAGGGCTAAATCCGTCTTTTTGTTGCAGATCGATCGAGCGTTGATCAGACATATATTAAGCAAGTGGCCTACTAAGTTAAAATGGGTGAGGGTATTTCGGATAAATTCGTCGTAACCCTCGCGAGTGTAAGATGAGTTTGATGTGAGGGATTGGATGTTCTTCATTAGCTCGGTATTTTGATAGTTAAACTTATTGGGAGATGTATCAAATGAGCTGGTGAAGTTGATTGGAGAGTTTACCCAGGAGGAAAGGGTGGGAGTACTCTGTGATGGAAACTGTACGGAGGAAACAAATTTATGTTTTGCATGTGGTTTGAAATAACCTGGGCTATATGCTTCAACAGAGGTGTCACTAGGGGTCTTATTCCAAAAAAATCTTGTACAGGCCTACTGTGAAGTGTATGGTTATTTACAAAATAGTCTTGATGGTTAGACTCGTAGCCCCTGTTATGGCTATTCACGTTAGCGCGAGAGGGGTCTGCTACGCGTAACTGGGAGGAGTTGCGACTGTTGTTATACATGGGAGCCGTTGTTATGTGATGGGTCGGTACTAAAGGGTATGAGAAGTTTTCTTTTTGAGAGTAATTACAGTTGCGATCCTGGGGAATGTAGGTAGGGTGTGGAGTGAGAAACCTATTATTACCGTTCTTATTTATGGTTTTAGGCTTCAGGGGGTGATTTGGGTGGCCAGTTCTCTGGTAGTTTTCGTTAGTCTGCGTGTAAGAAGGCTTGCTACGTTGAAGCCCACCACCCTTTTTGTAACTTGGAGGTGTTGAAGGCAAGTTATACGATAGCAGCGGGGAGAACCTGTTCACTGTTCTTGGGATACCTATAGAGCAGTTGGGTTCAATCTTACGTGTTTCCCTATTCGGTATCATGAGTTTTGTCTTCCCATCCTTTATTTTCAGAGCAGGATTCTTTCGTTGTCTTTGTGAGATGAACTTACGTTCATTCAATTCTACTTGTGGAATGTCTTTAGGAGGACAAATTTTCAAGTGTATAGGTTTAGTTGCACATGTGTTGTTACATGACTCACATTTTAGTACATTACTGAATGAACAGCTGGGATTAGTCATGTCGTTATGGTTTTTGGTGTCAGTTGGGGTCCGTATCTTATCCAAAGGTTTCTGATCTGTAGACTCATCTAGATCAACAGAGTGATCAGCCGTATGTGGAGTGGTGTCATGCTTAATGTTCGTGTGTTTTAAACTATTTGCTGTGTTGCAAACTGTCTCTGGCTGATTATTAACTGTAACACTCCCATTCAATTCTATCGCTTCGCGTCTTCTTACACGACGTTGACAGGGCGTAAGGTCTGGAGTGACTTTTATATTTTTGTATGGAATTAGTGAGCTAATGTTTTTGCTCAAATCAATAAACTGCTTAGCATCGTTACAACAGCCAAACATAAACAAGAGGGGGCAAGTCGATCTGTCTGACTTTTTTCTAAGGCGGATGACTTTGCAGTTAACGTTCGGCATACCGCATGCTCTAAGGCAAATATCTCTTAACTTAGATGGGTGTGTGCGGTCGGGGAGGTTATACACAACTGCATTGAAGGAGGACATTACTCTCTTCGTCACTTCTCCAGCCACAAACTCCAAAATACACTCAGCTTTAGTGAGTTGCTCAAGGTTTCTGTCTGTATCAAGGCCCCATATATGAGTGAGGGGTGCTAATTGCTCAAGTTTGCCGTTAATTTCGGATAGAGAGTTTTGTAGCTGTCGGATGTCATTACTATATCTATCAGTATTTTGGTGCGTATGAGGTGGACCATTGGACTCTTTAGTTTTTGAAATTTTAGACTTAGGCCTTGGTAGCACATACTGTTTAGTAGACTGTGCTGACTTTTCAATGCACGTAGGTATAGTGTCTTGTATGTCAACCAGTCTTACCGTTGGCATACTGCACGTAAAGATAGAGGGGCTGCGACATGGAGAATCTGGTGACGATAGAGACATTTGTGTACAATGCACATATTTTTCAGTAGTTAAAGGTTCGACATTGTCAAGCACTGAGTCGTCAGTTGTAGGGGTTACAGATTTGGATCTTTTATTTGGCTTAGAAGTTGGTGAAATTCCTCTTTTACTGGAGTTATTGGACATGATATGAATATAAGTGAGCACAGTGCTCGTTAAATTAAATATAATATCTGAGTATTAGTTGTTATTAAGTATTAACCTGGTTAATACTAGGATTAGAGACTGTGAGTATATAATAAATTGCAGACCTATTTACGACTTAAGTCCGCAATAGGCACAATACGAACTGGTAATTGTCCGTCGAATAAAAATAAGTTTTTTTCTTATGTTTCGAGGTGAGATGTTCCCGATGTACAGGATAGGATGATAATCACAGTATAATACACCGTACAAAAGAGCAAGTCGAAGAATTCCTAAACCACGGCGTTGTTTCGAAACGGCTCAACTATTTTGTTTTCAGTGAATCTATCCACTCCTTACTACATTTACTGAGATGTAACAGCATGTTTGGGATTGTTTATAATATTTAATGACTCAACATTTCCTACCTGAGCATAAGAATAAGTATGTGTCACAGACATGAGCAACTATCTGCCCATCGACGTTCAACAATGAAGTTCTGGACTGATTTATCAGAACAGTCTCCATTTGTCGATAAAACGTTGTGTTCGAAGCATTCACAAATCCTTTAATCTAAGTGTTGATAGTCTACTCACGGTGACCGAAATTTCGGTTCATTTGTTAAGGGCTTTCGCTTTTATTCAGAGGGTCGTCACGTTTAAGGAAGCGTAGTTTTTGTTCGGCGAAAGTGAAAATTGGACAGTTTTGCCGTTTTAAAGAGGAAATTATCGTCTAGCGAATTTCGGAGTTTTCTGAAACCTAAGGTTTGATACTGCCCTTGTTAGTCACGAAGTAATACAATATGCTGCTAGTCACACATGGTCGTTTCCGATAGTTAAATAAATCATTCAATGATTTAAATAAAAAAATCGAGTCGTGTAAAGTAAATCCGCCTGCTGTTGTTCTTAAGCCCAAATGAAGCATGATTTATTAATTTACATGTACTTGCTAAAGCAAATACATTGAAAGAACAGAAGAAAGAATACATATTTGCATTTTCATGCATGTTTCAAAGACAGTCACAACAGCACTAAACAGTGCAATAGCTCTGGATTTAATTGGCACGGAACGTAATTTCAGCATTCCATGTGCCTTCAAAACTATTAACAGACGGACCAGTAACGACAAACAGTTTAATTTTGATTTACCTGTTCAGAAAGAGACGAAAATCAAATAATCGCTACCTTGGTAAATTACTTTTTGTCATTATCATCGTTATTATGATTATTTTGTTTGTGTTCATTTTGTTATTATTATTATTATTATTATTATTATTATTATTATTATTATTATTCACAAACATCTTATGGGTACATAAGTGCTGTGAAGAAACCATTTCCGGTTTCTTCAAAAAATGCAATAATACACAACTATAATCTACAGCAAACTGATTCTGATTTTTTGTACATCAAAATCCTCACTTTACTCATAGATTGTCATTTATATTGTTCTCCGAACTTATGCAAACTCTTTATGTCCTGTTCACACATTATGTAGCCCGTTTAATCGAATTCTAATCCCAGTAATCTTATGTAAACCTTTCATAATCCCTAAAATTATTACACAAGCTACCTTATCTGTTTCTGGGTATTATTTGATTACCCCTTCAGACGTGTTTGTCAAATCCTTTTTATTCTCATCACAAACTGTCACAGATCTTGAAGCTGAAAGTCAGTCTTCGAATAATATGTTATAGTTCCCACAGCCAATTGTTGAGGTCGGAAACCAACGAAGGATTAAAAATGGTTCAAATTTGTTAACGACATTGGTCAAACGCGATGGTTTGTATAGAACAGCGGTAGTTTTAAGCATTTATGGGTTTTGCGGATTTCCAAATTTGTAATAATGTCAATAGACTTGGACTAGAGGATGGTTTAGTGGCATTCATTAGTTCAAGTTTATCAAAAAGCGATAGCGAGTAATAACGTTTTTGCCGTATTCAAATAAATAAAGAACGAAATAAACGAAATATAACTGAGCTATCCTTTATACAGCTGGTAAGGACATCAGTTGTGAAAACACTAAGTGAAAACCGGCTGTAAAACACTTAGCGATTGTAATCGTTAAAAATATTTACTAATTTCTCAAAATAACACCAAGAAGGTTCCGAATTAGCAACTAAAATTATTCTTCTAGAAGAAAAATCACTGGCAATTTTAATTTAGGCTAATAGAAGTAATGTTACACGTAAAAATGTAACCAACGAAATGCTGCTGCAAAGAATGTATGGATGGATGATTTTCATAAGTGTCAACACGTCCACAGCAAAATGGTTTCGTCAGGGTTAGTGAAGTGCTTACATGTAATATATGATCCCCTCGATAGCTGCGATCATAGTTCATCTTGATGAGTCTAAGAAACTGGTTTAACGCACAACCAGATGTCCACCCTTTCCATTTATGTTGATATACCGAAGGTTAGTCAGACTCGTTATGGAGACATGTCGTGAGGAGGAAGGCGAAATATATATATATATATATTGCCGTGATTTATTATGACCACTAACATTTTTTTGACTGGTTTTTGATTTATTCGTTGTGTCCAAGCTTTGGATTTGGTTTATTAGTAATTTTGACGATGAATTTCGGGTCTTCACCTTACATTTTGCATTTTCACTCTGGAAACCTAAATACTGTGGGTTTGTTGTGAACTTATTTTATCATAATCATCAAATGAGAAGGCTTTCTAGTACTTCTTAACAAACAGATAAAATTTAGCTATTCGGATCTTAAGATTTCTGTAACCATGTTGTTTAATTGGAAGTTTCAAAGGGATTCAAATGACCGTGATTCATAAAATGTGAAAGTTGGAATTTTCGGATACAACACAAAGTTATCCTATCTTGTGACTTATTGAGTAGACAGGCTAAGGGCTGCCACTTCGAAGCATAGCACGTTGAACTCATCAGCAGCGTATCACAAAGCTGAAAACATGTTTTCAACCTCACTTAGTCTTCTCTACTCTACTAAGCAAACATTTTATGTATTAACTCAGGTTCTTACTCTATGATCAAAGAGTTAGCAATCGATAGAGAAGGAATGGTATAAAGAATGATAAAACTATGATAATAATTGCTTTTATTACTACCACTTACGAAAGGCTCATTAGTACGTATATGCGATGAAACTATTTCGGATTTCGTCAGAGATGTAATTTTACACAAGTTTCAGTAATATTTACATAATAATCATCATATTTAGACAAAGATCGTAGAATTAATGAAAAAAACATTAAGTCAACCTCGAAGAAAAACAAAAACTAAAAAATGTATGAAAAAAACAACGTGAATAATTTTATAGATAAATTTATTAATCAGAACAAAAGATAAACAGTAATATATATGGGTCATTGTCTTCACTAAACAGGATTATATCATCTGCATATTCTAAGTCCATGAGTTTATCTCCTGGTAGTAGACCAATGCTCAAAAATTCAGTCGATGAGAGTGTTATATCCATAGGAAGGTCTATGATGAAGTTAAACGAAAATGGAGAAAGCAAACAACTTTGAAAGACACCACTTGAGGTTGTAAAAGCAGATGACATTTCGCCATAAGCTGTGACTTGACTAGTAGTGTTCGAGTAAAAGTAATGTATATAGTGAAAACTGAATCAAAATAATAAATAAATCAATAAAAATGATATTGGTCAACTCAGTAACACTGAATAGTAGGATAAGTGTATATATTCGTTAATAGTTTAGTACTATATAATGAAAGAATAATTGTCAAATACCAAGTTATTTGGGTCATATACACTTTATGTTACACCGGCTGTCTTGGCGTGAAATTGTTGCTGTGTGTGAAAAGAAGATTTAGGTTATTTATGAAGCTCAAAGTTTTCCGTGTTTCTCCTGAGAGGTGGAAGACCTCAGAATCGAGTCAACCACCGGGAGAAAAAGAAAGAGGGAGAGTAAGCAGCGTCATCTGACACCGATCATCAGCTGTCCTTCATGAAAGACTTAAAGGTGTAGTACGTTCAACGAATTCCGTATCATTTTGACGACATTTTCAGCTACTCAATCCATAATGTTGATGAATGCATCATAAAATCTACCTACTCACACTGTCAAACGCCTTCCAATATTCAGGTAAGTTAATATTTGGCGATCCATTCCATTCAACTGATCGCTCAGCTGTGATCTGCACTCTTGTCGTCTGGTTGGTTCACGGAATCCAACCTGTTGGGCATGTAACGAATCTTTCATCCGTTTTAGCAACATTAGCTCAGGTCTCTCTCCTTTGGAATATCGATGAGATGTCGCTTTTGTCTCGAATCTTACTGAATAGAATGTCGAGCGCGTTTGCAGACACTTCAGTCTCCGACTTCAGTGCTTCAGCTGGTATATTGTCACGTTCCGCTTCTTTTCCACACCTGACTTATCCGATGACCATCCTGATTTCTTCAATCTTTGGTGGAGCGTTTGTAGGTGCTGCTTCAAAAACCGGTATATTCAACGAAGTCAGAATATTCAGGTTTTCCTCAAAGTGCTCTATCCATTTTTACCCTGTCCTTTGATCCCAGTGATTGGACTGCCTCATTTCTCAGTGAGAGGTCCCTCTGGTTTATTATATCTCCCTGCCAGTTTCTTCTTTGTATCATAAAGTCGTTTCATATCTCTCTTGCAGATTTTTTCGCCGTCGTTGCTAGTTCTTCCACGTATTTCTGCATGTCAGATTTATTGATCTTTTTCGCTTGCTTGTTTGCTTCTGTGTACTCAACTTGTGCCTGGACTTTCTCTGGTAGAGTTCAGTTATTCTTAATCATTGCCTTCTTGTTTTTCCTTTTTTGAAACATGTCTAGGATTTTCATAGCGATCCGTTTCTTATGACTAGCTTCTTGTGGGCCGGAACCTCCTGACAAGTTAAAATTTGTGCTTACTTGATCTCTGTATATTTATCTTTCATGGTAATTTCTTCTTCTTTTAGTAGATCTTGCAATGTTTGGAACCTGTTTTTGAGAGCCATATGTAACTGATTGAGTTTGTCAGTAAAAGGAAGGAAGCCGGTATTGAACATTAGTGGTGATTTTGCCGAGGTTGTCCAGTGTTCCCTTATCTTTAGTTTCATCTTGGCAATCACCAGGTGGTGATATGAAGCTACTTCAGCTCCTCTCTTGGTTCTCACAAGTTTATTGTCCTTCTGGATACTCTGGTGAAAAATATATGATTTATCTTGTTCACTTTGGTGTGATTCGAAGAAACACATATGGCGTTTTTGAGAAAAGTTTGTGTCGGTCCTTGATCACTTCGCTATAATCGATTGCAGATTCTTACAAAATTGATCTTAATCGGCATTGTTGCTATCATTAGTGAGTGCATAACATTGGATAGGATTCATTGAGATTCTCTCCCTCTTCGTTTCAAAAGATGCTTTGATGATCCTGCATCCATGAAATTCTCATCCAACAATTGCTTTACGTGCTTCTTTGGACAACATCAGAGCGACTCTCTGAGTGTGTGGAGTATTTCTTCTTTCATGATCAGAGTACATCAGACTTTCGTCTGGATCTAGCGTTTCTGTCAAGCTTTAGTGCAACACGTTTAACGGTTTCCGAGTATCACGAAGCTGTATCTTTTTATTTATCTGACATTTGACTGTTTGTCTCATTTTCCACATTGTACGGACGTCCCATTTACCAATTGAAATTGTTGCTGTGGTAGTACACTTTACATATTCGAGTGGTAGTCTTTTGAGATTTCATTCGGGAAATGAAATGCAATAATTTGGAGAATATGATGACCAGAAATATTCAAATGAATGTGCTGACTAGGAATTCCTCAAATTGTGATTCTTTCAGCAAACAGAAATAATTGCACATAAACGAATGTATTGTTTTGTGAATTCGAAATCAGACACACATCAAATACACAAGAATCGTTAATTTATACAAATGCCACACAATTGCATCTGTGTGTGATACAATGTGGCGCTTATTGATTAGTTTCTCCGTTAATATGACCGAATTCCACATTCTTTGTGGCTGTCTACTTAAACTTCTCTATTGTTTATCAGACGCTATTGTTATTCAGTGATATTCTGATAGAGTGATGTTAAATAAGCATTTCTGTTCCACTAGTGTTGTACTAAGCAATGTGCAGAAATGGATTTCGGTGCATATTTCTTGTCTGGCTAAATGAAACCTTCTCGATTACTGATCGATTTCTCAAGGTACATTGAAATGCAGTGGTTTGAACTGATAAATGTGAGCGAATTTCAATCTAAAATGATAACCCCGAGATTTAATGTGGCAGTGCGAATGGCACATGGAGCGAATCGAGGTTGATCAATATGTTGTGTTAAGTGGTTGGCTTTCAGATATCTTAAAGTGAGATATGAATAAATGAACTGAAGTACAGGATGATCATCAATCAGTTGAATAAATAAACTAGTGTATATTGTTGATATAATTTGAAAGGTTCACTTAAACAATAGAGAATTCATTACTTCCGGTCAGTGAGATGCTACATTGCTACGATTATTTCTGTTGCTACTCAACCTGTGAAACCGTTTGTCACTCCTCCCATTTTCAACTGAACTCAAGAAAGATAGTATTTACAGTGCACTGTGAAGTATGTAACATTACCAATTGAGCATTGGGTAGATTGTAATAAATAAATAATATTTTCTAATATTCCAATGAGTAGAAAACTAGATTTTCTGACGTTTCGTGACTTAGCCTAAGCCACGTTTTCAGGGAATATATAGCCAAATTAAAATTAATTCAAGTTTAAATACTACAGCTCAACAATAAGAATGGTTTGTGATCAAACAAAAAACAGGTCTGAACAGGTTAACGTCATGTCATTTCGGTCAAGGTGATTTATAAGTGATATGTATGTCAATTTGTGTGCATGTATGTGTTTACTCTTTAAGGGTGAAAAATAGTGTGACATTTATGGTGAGAAAGGATAGAGTTTAATTTGTAAGATGGAAGTGTGAACTGTAAATAAAATCAGACAAGGTTGCTAGGATAGATAGTCCAAGTAGGATGTATGATTGAGCCTTCTTTTCTATTGAGAGAAGTAGGATTAAGCATTATATAGAGCGTTTCAGCTAATCTCCTTTCTTAGTAAATGAAAAAACCTGTTTGCAATATTTTGATATTTGAAAATCAATGTGATGGTCGTTGAAAATGGCATGAGCTGCTATTGCCGATATAATTTGTTATTTATCCAGTTCCACAGGATTGTTAGGAGGTTTCTTTGTGTACCTAATATGTTCTATGGCTTCAGTTAAGATTTCACTAGATGACTCTTCAGTAAAGAAAGCATCACAATCGATACATCCTAATTTGTAGACGCAGTTCTGTGTAGACATGAAAGGGATATATTTTTTGTTATAAGCGAACCAAAGTATTTCGAAGTGCGTTCGTTGTTTTGTAATATACATTCACCTGCTGTGCCATGGTAGTATGTTTAAACTGCAGCACTAATCCATGGCATTTCATTCGAACTATTTTTATTACGCACTGGACCGTCTTGTTTTAATATACTTCTGATAATCTTCATAGGAAAATTATTAAATTGTAGAAAACTTATTACATTTCTTGTTCTTTTTGTTTGTCTTCTTCTGATCTGATGATCTTGTCAGGTCTTCTAATAAGATTTAAAGCTAGCGAGATTTTAGCACAGAAAGGATGTGCTGAATGGAAGTCAACTTTGTGATTAGAGTGTGTAGGTTTTCGGTAGATGGATAGATTTAAAATTATATTTAGATTTCTTTTCAATAAGCAACTTAAAAATGAGATGAAATTGTATGTATCCGTTTCGAAATAGATCTTAAATGGGTATTTTTTATCACAACAAATGTATCATTTACATATACATGCCAAATTCGTGGTTTAATGTCGTGGGCAAAGATATTTGACTCTATGTGCGCCATAAAAA
This sequence comes from Schistosoma haematobium, assembly GCF_000699445.3. Classification (NCBI taxonomy): domain Eukaryota; kingdom Metazoa; phylum Platyhelminthes; class Trematoda; order Strigeidida; family Schistosomatidae; genus Schistosoma; species Schistosoma haematobium. The sequence continues at coordinate 1,702,921 of NC_067201.1, forward strand.
GTTTGTCTACAATCGGACACGGAGGATCCCATTGCTACACCGAAAGTTTGTTTGTATAACACCCGTTAAAAGTGAATAGAGTCTAATTTAAGGAAAGTTTTAAGGGTCTCATGATTATACTGATGCTCAAAAGAAATCTGTCAGAAAGAGTATTGTCTTTCTCTAGTAAACCACTAACAAAGTCTAAGCGTTTATCAATAGGTATATTGGTGTGTGAAGAAACGACATCAAAGTTTACCATGACCTCATTCTTCTCGATAATTAATTCGGGTAATTTTGAATTAAAGTCATATGTATCTTTAAACATTTTATGTTGGTTAAGCTGTAGTGGCTTTAATATCTAATTTTTCCACTCACTGGGATATCACAAGTGTAATGTCAAGCAAAATTCCACAATCAGAATGTGGCTGTTGGTAATTAGTGATATTCTGGCAGATTGTTGGTAAGAATGTATTTCTGTTCCACTTGTATTGTACTTATCAATGAGCAGAAACGAATTTTTTTTGGCATATTTCTTGACTGGCAAAGTGAAACCTTTTCTCAAGCAAGATTCCACAATCAGCTACGTTGAACGAACTGCATTACTTGCTTACGCCTGTTACTACTCGTGAAGGAACATATGTCGCTCACCAGCATTCGCCATCCAACCCTGTTCTGGACAATCCTTTCAAGCTCCTTCCAGTTGTAATTCATCCTTTCCAAACCTGCTTTTATTTCCCGACGTAATGTGTTCTTTGGCGCTCCTCTTTTCCGCCTTCCCTAAGGATTCCAAGTTAGGGCTTGTCTCGTGATGCAGTTTGAATATTTGCGTAATGTATGTCCTATCCATTTCCATCGTCTTTTCTTAATTCCCTCTTCAGCTGGAAGTTGGTTTGTTCTCTCCCACAGTAGGCTGTTGCTGATGGTATCCGGCAAATGGATGTTGAGTATCTTGCCGAGACAGCTATTTATAAATACTTGCACCTTCTTGGTGATGGTTGTTGTAGTTCTCCAAGTTTCAGCTCCGTACAGTAGAACTGCCTTGACGTTCGTATTGAAGATTCTCACTTTGATATTGGTTGAAAGTTGTTTTGAATTCCATATGTTCTTCAAATGTAAGAATGCGACCCTTGCTTTACCAATCCTCTCCTTTACGTCTGCATCTGAATCTCCTTGTTCATCGATGATGCTTCCCAGGTATGTGAAGGACTCTACATCTTCCAGAGTTTCGCCATCAAGAGTGATTGGATTGCTGTTCTCCGCCTTGAATTTGAGGACCTTGGTTTTCCCTTTGTGTATGCTGAGGCCTACTAATGCAGAGACTGCTGCTATACTGGCTGTCTTCATCTGCATCTGTTCGTGTGTACGCGATAGAAGGGCTAGGTCATCTGCGAAGTCCAAATCGTCTAATTGGTTCTGAGCTGTCTATTGTATTCCATGTTTTGCTTCAGATGTCGAGGTCCTCATAATCCAGTCGACCACCAGAAGAAAGAGGAAGGGAGAGAGTATACAGCCTTTACAATTGATTGATCACTGGGCGGTGATCAATCTCATGCCTGTCTAGTCCGTATTAGTGCAGATCGAATGCTATCGATCATGTTGCAATGTGGCCACCAGTCTAGGTGACTCGACACTGCGGGCACTAGGTATTGAGATTTAGATGGTGGTTGGAGGTAATCGACAAGAAACCCTGAACCCCGGACAGGAGGTTGGTGGCAGCTCGGATAGCTCAGTGGTAACGTCTCTGACTGTGAAGCTGGGTGACACGAGATCGAATCCGTCAGGGAGCACCAGTTCCCTCAAGATTACAGGTACACCTTGCTGACGAGTGCCAAGTAGCACGAAACCCGGGTCCAGGGTTTCCTGTTGACTACCTCCAACCACCATCTAATCTCAGTAAACAGCCTTGTCTGACTCCGTTCCTTACTTGGAATGCATCTGTCAGCTGTCCTCCATGTACGACCTTGCACTGTAGTTCGTCGTATGAGTTCCGGATAATAATGACAATCTTCTCAGGAACTCCGTAGTGTCGAAGAAGTTTCCATAATGTCCCCCTATCTACACTGTCGAATGCCTTTTCATAATCAATGAAGTTGATGTATAGTGATGAGTTCCACTCAACTGATTGTTCGACGATGATCCGTAGTGTTGCAATTTGGTCTGTGCAAGATCGATCCTTACGGAATCCAGCTTGTTGATCTCGAATTCGGGCGTCTACTTCATCTTTCATCCGGTTCAGCAAAACTCTGTTAAAGACTTTTCCTGGTACTGACAATAGTGTGATTCCTCTGTAGTTTTCACATTTGCTCAGGTCTCCTTTCTTTGGAATCTTGATGATGTGTCCTTCTTTTCAGTCTATCGGCACTTGTTCCTCCTCCCAAATCTTTTTGAATAGAAGATAAAGCATGTTTGTAGTTACTTCGATATTTTACTTCAGTGCTTCAGCTGTTATATTGTCGGGTCATGCTGCTTTCCCGCTCTTGATTTGTCTGATGGCCATTCTTATTTCTTCCGCCGTTGGTGGATTGACATCTTCAGGAAGATCTGTGTGCCCTGCTTCGATGTCGGGTGGATTCATTGGAGCCGGCCTATTCAGGAGTTCCTCGAAGTATTCTACCCATCTGTTCCGCCGTTATTGAATTTCAGTGATTGACCTGCCTTCATTGTCTTTGACCGGTCTCTCTGATTTACTACATTTTCCTGTTAGTTTCTTCGTTGCATCGTAAAGCTGTTTCATATTTCCTTCTCTAGCAGCTTTTTCTGCCGTCGTTGCTAGTTCTTCCACGTATTTCTTCTTGTCGTCTTCAATGCTCGTCTTAACTTGCTTGTTTGCTTCTATGTATTCAGCTTGTGCTTGGACTTTCTATGTTCATGTTCGGCTGTTGTTAATTGCTGCCTTCTTGTTCTTCCTTTCTTTGATCTTGTCCAGTGTTTCTGTAGAGATCCATTCCTTATGATGGTATTTCTTTAGACCGAGAACCTCTTGACACGTTGAAGTTAATGCTTCCTTGATGCCTTTCCACTTGTCCTACATAGTAGTTTCTTCTTCCTTCAGTAGATCCGGTAAGGCTTGGAACCTGTTGTTGAGAGATATCTTGAATTCATTGAGTTTGACAGTATCTCGAAGGAAGGCTGTATTGAACATTTGTAGTGCTGTTTGTTTAGTTGTCCAGTTTTTCTCTAGCTTCAGTTTTAAGTTGGCCACAACTGGGTGGTGATCTGAAGCTATATCAGCTCCCCTCCTGGTTCTCACATCTTTCATTGTCCTTCGGGACTTTTTTCTTGATGGAAATATGATCTATCTGGTTCTCTGTAGTGTGGTCCGGTGAGATCCATGTAGCTTTGTGTATACGTTTGTGTGGAAATATTGTGCCTCCAATGACTAATTTGTTGAATGCACATAGATTTGCAAATCATTCTCCATTTTCGTTTCCTTCTCCCAGTCCATGTCGTCCCATGATATCTTCATATCCGGTGTTGTCTATTCTGAATTTGGCATTCGGATCTCCCATCAAAAGGTGGGGTTCTATCTTGGGCAATTCTCTATGATTGACTGCAGCCGCTCGTAAAATTGATCTTTAATGTCGTCACTGCTATCACCGGCGGATGCATAGCATTGGATAATATTCATTGTGATCCCATCCTTCTTTGTTTTAAATGATGTTTTGATGCTTCTGGGTCCGTGATTCCCATCCTACACGTGCATTTCGTGCTACTTTGGATAGCATTACAGCAACTGCCTGAGTGTGCAAAGCATTTTCCTCTTCATGACCGGAGTATAGAAGCATCTCTCCCGTATTTAGCCTTTGGTGTTCAGCTTGAGTCCAATGGGTTTCGCTGATTCCCAGTACTACCAAGTTGTATCTCCTCATTTCCGTTGCTATTTGACTGGTCTTCCTGGTCTCCCACATTGTTCGGACGTTCCATGTACCTATAAAAAGTTTTGCTCTGGTTGTTAGAAGGGACATTGGCCTCATGGCTTCCGAAGGAACTCGGCTTCCACCATGAAGCGTCATAATTCTTCTAAATGAAGAACTTCTAACTCTCAGGGTGGAGTTAAAATGGTTTGAATTATTTTTTCTGGTAAGCGTTTTTTAGTGAGTTAGTTTTCTACGGGATGAGGAAGCTAACCCCATGCTCAACCCTCCTCCTTTACTTGGGCTTGGGACGGCAGTAACGCTAGAAGAGCTACAGACGAAGTTACGAACTGCATTAAGCTGTCACTTCAAAATTCATGTGAAACGTATATTGTCAGAACAGACTAATCTAACCATGTGAAGGGTTCTAGAATGAAGGTCGCTTTCAGATAGTGGAAACACATCCAAAACATATCATTTCAAGTTTGCTGTCGTTTGACTTATGTTTTTTATGTTATGTTGCCTTGGATATTTTAGCAAGTCGTTCTAACACATGGATTTATAGCAACTATCCTACAACCAATTTCGACTGCAGTTAATTTTAGTTAAGTCTTTTCACTAACTTACATAACAGGCAATGCTATATATCTCTGTATGGTTATGATCACTAAAGTTCAAGACAGACTCTAGCTAAAATATTCATTGCTTAAATATTGTTCGATGCTTCGTTCTCCTCTCCACGTATATATGTGCTCAAACCCTGCTATTAGATTTGCTTTGCAGTGTCTTGCAAGGATGATTGATTGACAAAGCAATGCCAATGCATCAAAATCTGTTAGTTTGTACCACTCACATACAAATGAAACAAAGTGATCAGTTTATTATATCGTGCGAAACGTTTGCCGTTTGTTCAAACTTCTGACGGTGAGATATGTGCCACCAACAAGTTATGTCACCTGCTCTCCCGCTTCTAAATTGAGATGATGAACCATAATATTGGAATTATAACGAATATTGGTCACTTAAGTTTAGCACTGAATTACACTGCCATTATGTTGAGATATGTAAATTTACGTAACCTTCTTAAGGCAAAATTTGGTGAATTCCGTCTCGTTCCTATAAACAACAGACATATCTTTGACTAATCGCTAAAATTGCTTAATTCCAGCATCTATGATGTCACGTCTCATACTGTTAAATATTCATTCCATACAAAAATCTGTATGTGCATTTCTGTGATAGAAACTCGATAGCCAACTGTATGTAGAAAAGATAACACAATAGATCATCACCCACACCACAATTCGACAACACCAATCTCGCTGTCATAACATCATCGGTGTTTTTCAACACTTATCTTCTCATGATGTGGTGAGACACTGAAAAATATTGGTGACTTCCTATCGTTTTGCAGGTATTGTTAATATTCAGACCGTTCAGCACACTGAGGTGTTTCACTGAAACGCATTGTTTCGGCGTACGATGTCACAGAACAATCCTATTCAACAGAGATAAAGCGGTCTTGACATCTAGAAACATGCAACATATTTGCAGTCAGGATTATTCAAATACCACTAAAATCTACCAACTAGGTTCAAAGTACAGAATTCTAATAGACGTTTCATCTCATTTTTATTTGTCGTAAAACGCGTTTATCACACATGAGTGGGATAGTGAGAAAAATCTAAAACAACCATGAAAATGGAATTGCAATTACTGAGCAACAGAGTTAACTCATTTCGTACAATGTAAATAGTGGTGAACATGGATTGTGTCTAGAACATTTAACACTATACGTATCATATAGGATGATCCGACTTCACCTAAAATGTTATGTTATCTGACCAACCATTCTAACATTGTATGACAAATTGAGAGTTCATCAATACTGAAAATTGTTCATCGACAATGAAATTTGTATGTGATATAATATTGTGTGTAGTAATTGACTACTCCGTCAATATGGCCGAATTCCACATTCTGTCTACCTGAACCTCTATAAGGTGTACCAGAGAGCAATGCTAATTGGCGATAAACTGGCGTGTGTGACTCATGTCGTCAGAATGATGCGAACGATTGGAGTGCGTAATGCGTTCGAACTTTTTCGACAAACATTCTCTTTTCATGTATGGTATTTCAGTAAATCATCCGTGTATAAAATTTGTGTTCACGCTCTTCTGAGTACAGGTAAGGACATATATGAAAGACCTTACAAACAGTGTTATGTACGTCACTCTTATCGCGCTCAAGTTTTGACTTTTTCGATGGTCAAGGCGGAGAAATTTTTAAGCTGGTCTATTGTGCACATAAAAGCTAAGTCAAAAAAATGATTTCATATCCCACAAAATGAATACGCGCCAAAGACAGCTCTCATTTTAGTTCGGTTATTATCAGAAAGACAGGCATTGTAACAAAAAACCTAGGGTGCGAATCCACAATACTACTAAAGCGCGCCATTAATTTATTTTTCAATAGACATTTTTCTCACAACTAAAGTCGATAGAACGGAGTAAATCTGGTGTTCGTCCACACATTTTTTAAAGAAATCATCAACGCCCCGTAATAATATGGATATGTTTATGATATTCTCCAGTCAAATATTTCGAGATCGCTACTCTCCACAAAATTCGTCATCATGGTTTTGTTAATCTACAATGCAATGTGTCTTATCGCTCAACTCAAGTTTATCCACTTTGTCACTAGCACTCATGCATCTCGGCACACGTGTTTAATAACTCGAAACACTACGATAGTCATTCTTGAGATGGTGGAGAAGATTTTTAGCTCAAGTGGGTTATTTTGATGTGGTTTTGTTCTCTAAGCTGGATGGTTTGGTCCAGCTCAGCGAACAAAACTTCAACAAGAAATGATGATCACTCTTTTCTGCTTGCGGAACTCCTTCACATGAAAACCATGCACAACTAAATACATTCTCGTCAACTGTGTAGGAAACTTACAATCATTCGGATCGTCTATATTGTGAATATTGTTCAGGAAAAACATTAAGATCAAGTTAAAGAATGAGATGCGTAGATTACTCATTTCATTCATTGCTGCATTGAACGATGCTTACAGTGCCCTAACTGTCATTGTATTTAGTCAACTGTATTCGAAAATTCGGATGACATAATGCTGTTTACAATTGAAATATATGTGGTTGCTGTGGCTGGTTGCTTTCTACTACAAACGGTGAGTTTGTACATCGTTTCCAATCAAACGTACTTGTTAAGCTGAAACATATTGACTCATCCAAAGCAATAATGAAAAGACAAATAATTTTTATATTCTGTAAAAGATATCTCATTCTACTTATTACTTTATACGAACTTGCATATAAAATGGAAGAAAAATAACTTCTTAACCACCACTGGCTGACATTTTGATATGCTGAAATTACTTTAATTTGGGTGCTTCAGTATAAAGATTTGGACTATTTTGCATTTATAGAACCATTTGCTAGCACGAAAGATCAAATTCTAAATTTTCGTATTAGTTGTAAGCTAGTCATCGTGAAATCGACTTATCGTAAAGTTAAGCTGATGATACAAATATCACTAAAACGGGCCATTCAAATAGAGATTAAAACTGACTGTCATAGAATGGAATGAAGTGATTGGCACATCACACTGATTTGATGGCATTGTGCTCCTACAAACTAAATTGAAGATGTGTGATTGCTGTGTCTCACTGTTTCTAACTACAAGCTAATTATTCGGTTAAATCAAAATTTACATTGTTACTATGTCGTCAAATAATGAATGGTGGAAAACAACAATGATGAGAAAATAATATTTATATTTTGTAACAAATGTTTTTATTTATTTATTATTTGAAAAAAATCGATAAAATAATTGGAGGAACCATTTTTTTGCAGTGCACCACTGACTGAAGTGCATTTTACGTCGTTTTCTACATTCATCTTAATTCTGAATTTCTCCATCTCCTTTAATGATTTCATGGATTTTGTTAACATTGTTACCTTTCTTCTTCCCAGCATCATCGGGATTGTTAAGCTTGTCTTCATTTACCTCAGGTTTTTCGATAGCGTCATCGTATACGTAGTTAAACTCGTAGTCCTCATGTGTATTTTGAACTTGTAAATCATTAATCTCTCGTTCAGTTTTCTCAGGTTTTTCGATAGCGTCATCGTATACGTAGTTAAACACGTAGTCCTCATGTGTATTTTGAACTTGTAAATCGTTAATCTGGCCTTCAGCATCATCGGGATTGTTAAGCTTGTCTTCATTTACCTCAGGTTTTTCGATAGCGTCAAAATATACGTAATTGTACTCATTATCCTCATTTGTATCTTGAGCAAGATGATCGCCAATCTTGTCGTCAATGTTTCTGTAATTATGAACACCATCAAAAAAGTGACCTCTGTTGCCATTATTTTCAATATTATAGATACTTGAATCAACGAGCTGAATCACTGTAATGTGTGCCATAAACATCATGATGAGCATCTCGATATATCTCATTGTCAGACCGATTGTTCTCACGTCAGATGAAGGAATTGACAACTCTCTTCCTCAACTACAATAAAATATTTAGTCAACTATCGGATCGACTTTTATATACTCATACTGTCCAGATGACACTGATCGACACAGACAATAACACATTAACACAAAAGTTTGTGGTTGGTCATCGTTTACTTATTCATTGAACATAGTATACACCTACGGCCACAGTTCGTTAGCGCATTGGTAGATTGTATGTTATACACCATTCCATAACAGTGAAGAGCACAAATTCAACAGAGCGACGTTATGATTGGGTATATCTGGCATTTGGCAACAGATCAGCTCAGCTTACTCGATGTGTCTGATCAGGTGATTTTCACTTGGGATAATGAACATTGATGATAAAAACAGGCAACAGACGAGCGAAATTGGACTATTATACTGTTAAAATTGGTGATTTTTGTAAACAATTTTTCGTGGTTGAATGAATGTGAGTTGGAACAAGACTGATCTTAATATAATGACGCAATGCATTGTTCGCTACACTATAATCGAAATATCTAAAAACTTAGACAATGGGACTGCAGAAGGGTGTTGTAGTGAGTGAAACACGAACTCCATGATACATTCTGCCAGAAATGTTACAACCTGGAACACTGTTTGTGGTCATTCAATTGATGGCGGATTTTTAGCAATAATTAATATGTGCTGCTTATCACAGTGTGTTCATACCCAAACAAGGCATGACAATAAACATAATCTTGTATTCTGAAGAGATATCAATTCACTATCAATATAAGTATGCAAAGATTCTGAAAGCAGTGACCATAAAAAAGTAGTTGGTGCACTCTCTATCTTTCCCTTTTAGAAACATCCTAAACAAAAAGTCGGTCGATATAGGGAGTATAATTTTTCTAATTGTAGCCTTCTAGACTATGTGGTATATATTTAATTTAATTTGCACGACATTAGGGTTGGTATAACCCAAATTAAAAATGAATTTTTGTAGTGGCTTGTGGTGGTCGGTATTTGATATAATCCTTAAACTTCGTATACAGTTCGTCGCGATAACCGTTCTATATAACGTACCAACGGTATATTAATCAGAAGGCAAATACGAAGTGTCGATTACGTTTATTGCGAAACCACACACATATATCCAAATGTACAGATGTGTTAAACAAGCATAGAAGAGTTGTGCCGAAAGGCAAGCAAGCGAACGAGAGCCAGAGCAAGAGCGTGACGAGACCGTGCGAGTGAGTGAGCGATTGTGAGTTCAATATGAATAAAATGGACATATATATATACCATGTGAAATGAATGAGTAATCGAACCGAATAAGCGGTTAGTAGTAAGATTAGCAGAGTGAATAAATGCGTAGGCAGTAATCAATATTCAAGCATACGTATTTCATACAAGCGCAAAATAATAATAAGGCTACAATAAATTGTTATAGCGCGGATGGCTTTGTCCGCTAAATAAGTTAACAAAAAGGGCTTAACTGGGTTAAATGAAAATAAACCCATTAGCACGTGAGTCGCTATAATAGCTCCCCCCTGCAAACAAAGATATATGGAAAATGTCTGTGTTTGCATTAAAAAAAATAGTAGACTGAATAGGGTAGAAAAATGGCTTATACAAAATTAAGGTGAAGTTATTGTGTGCTGTACATTTGATTTGCGCCCGTCCGTGAGGTTACATAAAATAATAGCAAGAAATGGAAGGAATGTGGTATTGTCTTTACATTTTAAACAAAAATTATACGCATAAGTGTAAGGGTACATAAGATACGTTGAGTTTTATAACGTATAACATGAGCTGAATAATGCATGTGTATACGATGAAGTAGAAGTTATAATTAATATTCCAATAGTAGATTATTATTAATAGAAAATTGTAGCGACATAATGTTGCGGCCATCTTACTCTGCGGCCGGATCTTGTTGTTATCGGAGTCTTGTCTTTTTGTTGAGTTAACGTTGTTGACTTTTGGGACTCGTGTTTCGCTGGTATGACCATCTTAGATGAGTCTGTACTTGTTGATTGATTATCGCTATCGATGAAAGCTGGCTTTACTCGATCGATGCTAATTACATCTGTCTTCCCAGCTTTTTCTATGGTAACCGTTTTATTTGTCCTCTCTATCACTTTAAATGGGCCGTCGTAACTCGGTTGAAGAGGTGGTTGTACTTTATCTCTTCTGATGAATACGTGAGAGCTGTTATGTAGTTCCTGTGGTATGAATACCCGTCGTTGTTGTGGTCTGGGAGGTGTTATTTTTAAATTGCTCATGTGCTTTCTCAGGCGTTGCACATAGCCGGTTACATCAGTCGGGACATTTTTACTTGAAGTGAAGAATTCTCCGGGTAATCGTAGAGTAGTTCCGTAAACTTACTCGGCTGGACAACATCCCATGTCTTGTTTAATTGTTGCTCTTAGAGCTAACATTTCTAGAGGAAGTTTATTAGACCAATCGTTGTTAACGATGACGGCTGTAAGGGACGCTTTTAATTGCCTATGTAGGCGTTCAACCATTCCGTTTGCCATTGGATGATACGACGTCGTTCGGATTCGTTTAATACCGAGGAGTTCTGTAAGCTGCTGAAAGAGTCGACTTTCGAATTGTGCTCCTCTATCCGTTGTGATAATCGTTGATACACCGTAGTAAGAAATCCAATTTTCGACTAGGGTTTTAGCTACCGTTTCAGCTGAGGTGTCTTTTATCGGCACTGCTACCGGCCATCGTGTAAACCTATCGATGCATGTAAAGATATAGTTGTATCCATTTGAAACGGGCAGTGGTCCTACGATATCGATGTGTATATGTTCAAATCTAGTGTCTGGGTGCGAAAACGGACCTACTGCAGAGCTAGTATGACGATGTACCTTCACTTTTTGGCACTTCATGCATGCTTGTGTCCAATTACGTACATCGTGATTCATGTTTGCCCATACGAATCGTTCACTAATCAGCTTTATCGTGGCTTTTATTCCTGGGTGCGACATGTTGTGCATGCTTTCGAATATTTTGTGTCGCAACGTTTTCGGGATGAATGGTCGCGGTCGGCCTGTTGATGTATCGCAAATTACTTTCGTGTTACCAAACCGCACCTCTTCGAGTACTAATGATGTTGAACCTCCGGATCTGAGTTTATTTAGCTCGATGTCTCTCTCCTGCAACTTTGCTAGACCGTTATAATCAATTCCACTTGCCATAAGTGTGCTTATCGTTGCTCGTGACAATGCGTCGGCCACATCGTTTTCTTGTCCTTTAACGTACTGTATGTCGGACGTGAACTGTGAAATGAACTCTAGTTGTCGGATCTCTCTCGGGGAATAATTGTCTTGCTTTGCGCCTAATGCTTTCGTTAGCGGTTTGTGGTCTGTATAGACGGTAAAACTTATGCCTTCGACCATATGACGGAAGTGTTTTATTGCTAAGTAGATTGCTAATAATTCTCGTCCAAACGTACTATATCTCGTTTGGGTAGGATTTAATCTTTTCGAGAAAAATGAAAGTGGCTCCCATACACCGTTTACTAACTGCTGCAAAACGGCTCCTACTGCTAAGTTCGATGCGTCTGTCATTACTGCTAATGGTGCTTCGCTCTTTCGTCGTACCAACATCATCTTCTCGTTTAGCGCTCGCTTTGCGTTCTCGAAAGCCTGCATAGCGTCCGCTGAAAGACGGAATGTTCGAGTATGTCCTCGCAAGGCGTCCGTCAATGGCTGTAATATTGCTGCGCAGTTTGGGATAAATCGTCTATAATAGTTTATTAGCCCCAAGAATCTTCGTAATTTTCTTTGTGAATCGGGCAACGGATAATTACGAATAGCAGCAATTTCTGTCGGAACTGGCATGATACCATGTGAATTTATCATATGACCTAGGAATTGCAATGATTCCTTTCCAAATTCACACTTTTCCACGTTAATAGTGACGCCATGTTCTTGAAGTCTCGTAAACAACTGTCGCAGATGTTGTAGATGTTCTTCTCTGGTAGAGCTAGCTACTAGTATATCATCGATATATGCGTAAACTCCTGTCAAACCCCTGACGACCTGATCGATGAATCTTTGGAAGGTTTGGGCTGCATTAGTTAATCCGAATGGCATTCGCAAAAACTCGAATAACCCAAATGGAGTAATTATAGCCGTTTTAGATATATCTTCTGCCGCCACGGGAATATGGTAATAAGCTCGAACGAGATCGATTTTCGAAAATATCGTGGCACCTTCCATATTGGTAGTAATGTCGTGGATATGTGGTATCGGATATCTGTCTGATATCGTTTGCTTGTTAAGGGCTCTATAGTCTCCGCATGGCCTGATTTCCCCATTCTTCTTCGAAACCATATGCAATGGGGACGCCCAGGGACTATTAGAAGGTCTTATGATACCAAGCTTCGTCAACTTTTCGAACTCTCGTTTCGCGACATTCAACCTTTTCGGGTCTAGCCTTCGTGGTCTTGATTTAGTCGGTGGACCTTTCGTTATAATATGGTGCTGTACCGTATGTTTAAGATCTCTGTTATCGTATGATACCTTCGTCAGATCGGCATACTCGTTTAGAAGCGATCTATATGGCTCGCTTTTGTCTTTTGACACTACTAAATTCATGGATGCGTGATCAGTCGTCACTCCTCTTATCACTACTGAATGGTCGCCGTTCACGAGCTGGTTTCGTCGGGTATCCACTAGTAAGTCAAAATTCTTTAAGAAATCAATACCAATTATAGGTACGGATACATCTGCGATAATGAATTCCCAGCGGAATGAGGTAGTACGACCGAAATTCAAGGTTACTTTTCGCTTGCCATATGTTTTTATATCGGATTTATTTGCTGCCTTAAGCGTTAGCGCTGTATCGATATTTCGTGTTTCGTTGCTTACTGGAGGCACGACGCTTACTTCTGCTCCCCTATCCACTAAGAATTGAGCGCCTGTTACTCTATCCTGAACGTAAAATAAACGACTGTTTCTAGGAGCTGTTGTAGTTGTTGCGGCGTTTATCGACAATCGGTGTGTTCGTTTGAATTTACATGGTGATCTACAGTTTCGGGCTTTATCGCCGAAAGTTTGATGGTACCAACATATTGTAGGAGCTGAGCGTCTCCTAGAACGTGATTGACTTCTTTCCCTTGATCTACTTCGTGACCATCCTCTTTGCGTATCGCTCTGATTTAGTTTCATCAGCTTGTGGCATAAAACATTAATCTCCTTTTGTAATGCATCGATTCGTCCATCTATTGTGGTACTATGCCCTTGCGGACTCGTTTGTTTCATTCTCTCATAAATCCTATCGGCTATTTTAGCAATGTTGTCTATATCGACATCGCTGTCCTCAACCGCAAGGATCTGCTGCACGTTCGCTGGGAGTCGTCGTAACCACAACTGATAAAATATGTTTTTATCTACTTTTCTGTCTCCGATTACGCTTCTCATATAGTTTTTTAACTGCGATGGAGTCCTATCTCCTATCTGCACTTGACTGAGAAGCTGTTCGATGGCTTGCCGGTCGCTTAATGAGACGGCCTTAATCACTGCCTGTTTTAATGCGTCGTATGGCATTTCTATGTCTGGCTTGATTAAAATCTCTCGTACGTTATCTGCTACTTCATCTGGAAGTAGCGAGCTCGCGTGGCCAAATTTATCTCGCTGTGTATGAACACGATTAGCTACAAAGTAATGTTCAAGTCTGGTAAACCAAAGTTGAGGATCTGTGACCTTAAAAGGAGGAATAGTTACATTAATGGACCTCACGGACGGCGTTTGGGAAAGTTCTATTGTATCGTTACTTAAAGACATATTTATAAAGATCAAAAAATTACACAAATATAATGCGAATGTCACAGAGAAAAGTGAGTCGATAAAAACAATGATAAAAACAAATGGTACAATTTATAACAAAGAACGGACTTAATAAATTGCACCAAAGTATCAATTGTTTGTAAAAATATCGTTGTTTATTATGAATATTATCGTTATGTTCAATAATGTTCGTGAGATAATGTACGTATAATTAAAATAATGAGATAATAAATCCACAGTTATAATTATAATCCAAATGATAGTTACAATTGTAATCGAGTACGTTGGATTTTAGGAATTGGATTACGTCGTCGAAGATTGTTTCGTGTTCGCGCGTCGGGATCGCCAATTATGTGGTGGTCGGTATTTGATATAATCCTTAAACTTCGTATACAGTTCGTCGCGATAACCGTTCTATATAACGTACCAACGGTATATTAATCAGAAGGCAAATACGAAGTGTCGATTACGTTTATTGCGAAACCACACACATATATCCAAATGTACAGATGTGTTAAACAAGCATAGAAGAGTTGTGCCGAAAGGCAAGCAAGCGAACGAGAGCCAGAGCAAGAGCGTGACGAGACCGTGCGAGTGAGTGAGCGATTGTGAGTTCAATATGAATAAAATGGACATATATATATACCATGTGAAATGAATGAGTAATCGAACCGAATAAGCGGTTAGTAGTAAGATTAGCAGAGTGAATAAATGCGTAGGCAGTAATCAATATTCAAGCATACGTATTTCATACAAGCGCAAAATAATAATAAGGCTACAATAAATTGTTATAGCGCGGATGGCTTTGTCCGCTAAATAAGTTAACAAAAAGGGCTTAACTGGGTTAAATGAAAATAAACCCATTAGCACGTGAGTCGCTATAGGCTTGCCGATTCATTATTACAATGTTTGTATTTTAGGACAGTCAGCTTACCTGCTTAGGTTTCGAAATTATATAAACAGTATTATGAAAGCTGTGACAACGATTTCGGATTACCGTGGACTGCATTATTGACTCCAGGAGTTCAGTTTTCACTATTCTCAATCTAGATTCCTTCATCCGTACTGTGTTGTTGTTTGTAGATGCTTTAGTAAATCTTTCTTATCATAATGTGAATTAGTTGACTTTCCATTTGCTCGACTGAGAAGTATACATATGGAGTTGGACTCTTTTGTTTTGATGTACGTGTAAATGAGACGATAAGGGAATGAATCGGTAGTGTATTAGCTGAGAGTTGGTGGTTGGTGGTAATGAGATATTTGCAAAGAAATATATACCTTCAGATTTACATAATATAAATTGCGACTCATGCTAATACTAGTACAATCTCGTGTGATAGAAGAGAAGGGGTAAGGACTTAATAAAAACATGGACCACGTATTTTAATTTGGCTCATTATTGCGTGCGCTGGAAGAATAAAAACGGTAGATGTACTCTGCATCTTGTAAAATGTCACATTTATTAACTGCTTTAAAAACATTGTGAACCTTTTCAACGAACTTTTTGCAGACAATACTGAACTTCTAACACTACTGTTTTGAATGTCCTGTAAATGATGAGTGACAGAGTAGAATTTGTTCTTTCACCTATCTACATCTGTATGTATGAGCTACTTCTATATGCAGATTATCTTCAAATAGTGCACTCCTTTTCTCCTAACCAGCTGAACAATATGCGGAATTGCATCAGTACAGAGCTGAACTAAGTAGCTCTGTAATGCGCAAAATTGCAGTTGATGCTTAACACTGCTAAATGTAGATTGATACACTTTGGTGATAATTTACTCAAAGTAGATAATAATATAAGTTGCAAGATGTTATCTAAGTTACATACAGTAGTAGACCTAGATAACAAAACAATCAGTCTTTCTCAGAATAGATCTTAAAATAGGCCTTCAAGTCTTAACTTCTAGTTTTTGTATTTTTCAAACCCTAGAACAGCGATGTAACAAACTTGGACTCTACACTTTGTGGAAAGTAATATATAATTTAAATCTTATCCAAATTTTAAATTCAAAGTTCTTGATGAATTACTGTATACGTCCAATGAAGCGATTGGATATTTAGAAAACCCTAGTGGAAGTACTCATAATTCCTTGTCATAAGTCACACAATTTTGTTTGAAATATTCACTCTATAATAATAATATCACTATTATACTTCCAGAAAGTGACGTACTTTAAATAAACAGACAGTGAAATAAAGTCAATCGAATGCTTAGTTTACGGCATCAGCAGTTGAGCCTAATAAGAAAATACCTTGAATGCTTTTGCATAGATCACTGTACTTCACTAAATAATAGAGAGTTAAGTGACCACATTATGTCATCATGTCTAAACACAATCGTTATACTATAAAGGCACATATATTCGGTATCAAGAGTTCCAAATAATATCTTTGAACAACTAGTACTAGAGGCACTCAAATTTTAGACGAACATATTCAATTGAGACGCTGTGAAACATACGTTGAGAATGGCGAGAGAATGAGGATATTACAGTGCACAGAAATGTGTATTGGTCGCAGTAGTGGTGTGCGAGTTTCTAGTAGTTTAGCCCATCTTATTAACATCTGCTTTTTTCATTCAAGTGAACAATGAAGCAGTGATCTAGTGACGACAGCCTTAGGAACCGTCTAGTGACAGGGAAACATTGAAAGATTACTATTCTCACAATTCTCATAAGCCGCTGGTGATTTATTCTCCTGTTATAGTGTAGTTGTTGTGCTTATGATATAAAATAGCATAGTCTTGCCAAACCACGTGCTCGATAGTCAAAGAAATAAATCACGTTCTCCCCATCTATTCGAGAATTAGATACTTCTTTATCGTTTACTGAGAGGCGATATATTGTTTTCTGGCACAAAGATGATAGAGGAATGCCTCGATATTACTTCTTTGCTTTACACTTGCACGTTACATGCCAGCTGCCCTAATAAAAATATATGGGAAGGAACATCAGATTCGTTCCGCTCAAATCTCTTTAAGATTTTGGTGTTCATCTACGATAAACCCTCCCATTGTCACTCATTCTCAGTTTGTTCTCATCAAATCAGTGTGATGTGCCAGTCACATCATTCTATTTTATGACAGTCAATTTTAACATTTTTTTAAATGACCCGTTTTAGTGATCATTGTATTGAGCTGGACTAAACTATCCAGCTCAGAAAATAAAACTTCATCAAAAAATGATAGTCACTGTTTTCTGCTTGCGGAACTCGTTGCTTACAGTGTCCTAACTCTCATTGTATTCAGTCGACTGTATTTGCGAATTCAGATAGCATTGTGCTCCTACAAACTAAATTGAAGATGTGTGGTTGCTGTGTTTCACTGTTTCTAACTACAAGCTAATTAATGGGTAAACGAATTCTAAATTTACATCGTTACTATGCTTTCAAATAACGAATTCTCAAAAACAACAAAGCTGGGAGAATAATATTTATATATATTTATAATTTAGGTAAATCGATAAAATAAATGAAGGAACAATATTTTGCAGTGCACCACTGACTGAACCACTGATATGATGAAATCAATTTTCAAAAGTTTGTTTTCATCAGACATTAAATGTTTCTTAAATGTTTCTTAGACTCTCATTATTTTCTTTAGTTTTCCTGACTACTAGAATATTCAAGACTTTTTCTAGATTTCTCAGCTTGTTTGACTTCACTAATATTTTAAGATTTATCTTATTCTACAGTTATTCTTACAGAACTGAATATGCAATACTGACGTTTCATAATGTTTCATGCAACTAGTTCTGTTTATGAATTTAAATAAGGCCAAAACTAATATTTAGGCAGAATAATATGAATTCTATATATTTCGTGGTTTCTCGTCGGCTGCTTACAATCAAGTGTGTATTTGAATTTTACATGTAGTGTCAGTCATTATTTTAAGCCCATATATCTTATTCTAGTTTTTGGACAAACCATTCTATTCATTCTACTCGAGCCATACTTTGACATTGTCAATTATTCGCTTATTAGCTTTGACTGTTTTTATATGAGCGTATATGTGTGTACACTTCATGTTCCATGACTCATCACATGTCTGTGATTTATTTTGTCTGCCTATAAATACTGAGTAATGCCTGGCTTGAAGTGGAGTTGGCTTCCCAGCCATCTTCCATACGTGTCATTTTGCTTTGCTATGTTTCATTTGCTTCATGTACAAAATTTATGTATTCACAAATCAATTCTCGTTATTCGACTTATTTAATTCCGTTATCGACTAACGCGATTCAAGTCGACGATTATATACGATTATAGGCGATATCAAACATTTATACCATCTAAACAGGAGTCAGATCCACGGGCCGCCAAATACATTGAGATAAGATATAGTGTAGAACAATTGACATAAGTGAATGTAATGGATTGAAATCACATAGGTTATCAAAGAGAACTATATATATACATGTATGTGTGTAAGAACAGGTCAGAGGTTATTAGGTGTTAGAATTAAGGATGAATGATATAATAGTTGAGTGGAGTTCAGAGACAGATAAGATAAACTGTGTGATGATTGAAGAGGTGATGAACTATAGTATAAACTAGGAACCACAGAAATAACGCAATTGTATCAAAAATACTAGATAAGCACGAACGAGTGTACTGCATTTAGAATTCGAAATCAAGCATTCAACAAGTACAAATGAATCATCAGTTCGTTTAAACACCACATTCGTCATAACTTATATTGGAGTCTAGGTGTCTGTAATCAAGTGTACGTCTTCTTCTTAAGTCCATCCTGGGTCTGTCGGACAGTGTATTGGATAAGGACTATGTATTATCCAGAATTTACTCATTAGCTTTAGGATTAGCAACCAAAATTAAAACAGACTCACCTGGTTCCTGGAATTGTATGTGATCAACATGTTGATTGTGTTTATCTAAGTTACTGACATCTAGAATTTGCACCGTTGATTTCCAGACATCTTTCATCACAATCCTCGTGAGTGGTCGAAGATCATTTCAACGATAATATGTGACTTCTGCAAAATGAGGGCCATTATCAATCACTAACACCATGGGGACCTCTTCTCGACTGAACACCTTTTTTAATACTTGAATTATGAAGTCAGAATCCGGTGAAGTTGTGGAAAAAAATTTGGAAAAGAATCAATGACTACAAGTGCATAGTATTTGCCAAGAAACGGACCACAATAGTCTGCCCGAATTCTATGCCAGGCCTCAAACAATACTGGCCATAGAGTACACTTCGAAAGCTGATTTTTCAACTTATGATACTTTTCACAATTTTTTGCTGTACGACACATATGTCCATTTATCTCTGGCCACCAACACGTGGGCCTCGCCAAGGACTTCATTTTCTCAACACTTAAATGTCCACTATGAAGATCATTAAGGACAGATTTACGCAATGAAGGAGGAATAACAATACGACCATTTAAACACAAAATACCATCGGGAGTAGTGGATAGTTCATCTTGCTTTCGAAAATAGACAAGAATTCTACGTTTCACATTTGCATTCCAGCCTTTCCGTATAGCACTAATTATACATTTAATGTATCTACAAGTTTCTCTAATGAGATCTGAACGTTTCATTGATAAAGGTTGCACTAACAAGCAGTCTGGAGTATTAACAGGTTTATCTTGTAATGATTTTCGAGAAATGTAGTCAACGTATAGATTTGTTTGGCAATTTTGTGCTGAACCGTATAGACATATGCACTCAAAGCAATAATTCATCGTTGAACCAAAGCAGCTGAGGAACGTGCTAAGGACTTTTGAGGATGATAAAAAAAACTTAAAAGCTTCATGATCAGTAACACTAGTGAATTTCTTTCCGAATAAACATTATTGCAGTTTTTTGACAGCTCAAAACACAGCTAATGCTTCTTTCTGAGTCTGTGGATAGCCTTGTTCAGAAAGAGATATTGGTATGATTTAATGATTTCAACTTTTCGACAGCAATGATAGATTAGATGCTACATGTGTCAACAAAAAGTTTTGATAAGCACCACTTGACAGACATAGTCCATTCTGAATATAAAGTGAACTTTTAAACAGTGATACTACATGACTATTAGCACCACACAAATTATTGCGATTCGAATAACAGAGTTTTGTAGTACTTGTAGCAAAATGAACAATAGTTTTACAAACCAACTGGATGTGCTCCATCTTACTACAACTAAAGCATTTGGCGCGACGACAGACACATGAATTGTGTAGGTACAATTTACCACATGATAAAAATTTACCAAATCTGTGATCAACCCTGTAACCTGCTAAGCAATTCATTGCTGACTGATTTTATCACATTCCCATGAGAATCAAAACCATTATTAAACAAACGCGTGCTTGAATGACACTGAGTGTATTGTTTATCACGGATGCTCAGTAAGGTATAAGAAATTTTAATCAACTAGAAAATAAGCTCATTAACCGACTCATAGGCAGCAAACACTGTGTTAGTTTTTTGGAACCACCTCCTGGGTTTTTGAATCAACTCTCTTTCTTAATTCGGAATGTTTATCATAGCAATCAACCGATCACGAAGTTCAGTCTGCAGTCCATCTACACAATCGCATGTCGTGGCCTGTCGTCTTTGTGTGGCGGAAAATTTTGGTTGTGTTTAACTCTTTTTGATTGGTAATTAGGCAACCTTTCTACGATAGTGAGGTTATTACGCAATGTTTGCTGCTTCTTAGACTCGTGCTTTACATCTGATGTTGCATTGGCTTTTTTACCCAGTCGTTCTAACACATGCGTTTACAGTTTCTTAACGACAGACCTCATGTTTGTCATGCTATGAGAACAGTAAAACGAGAAACAAATAAACAAAAAACATGGTGCAATAGTTATATTGACATTTA
The DNA here is from genome assembly GCF_000699445.3 of Schistosoma haematobium. Taxonomy (NCBI): domain Eukaryota; kingdom Metazoa; phylum Platyhelminthes; class Trematoda; order Strigeidida; family Schistosomatidae; genus Schistosoma; species Schistosoma haematobium. The sequence continues at coordinate 1,723,877 of NC_067201.1, forward strand.
AACAGTTTAATTTGCCGTTACTTTTCCGGAATCCACAAACATTTATGAAATTTTACTCGTCAGTCTTTCATTAACTATGACCTGTTTCTCAATAATAGTTCTTCAGCTATTGAGTTTCGTTCATGTGGTTTATCTGAGGTTCCTTAATTGACTTGTTTGTGTTCTGCCTTCTAATTGACATACCATAACATCCATTGCAATAATTAAAAATCCAGTATTATTAACAACATTTTGTTGTTCAGTTCGTTGCTTGTTTTTCCTTTCTCCTTTTTTCAACCGCGAATGTAGCAAGCAAAAGTAGAATTTCGAACAGATGTAAGTTCCCCAACGCTAAAATTCGTGCCAGGTGTTGTTCTTAGACAGATTGTGGTAACTGTGAATTCATAGTTCACAAACACCACACAAACATGTTTATTAACTTGTTGGTTTATCTGTATGGATATCTTTTTCCTTTCTATTTGAAAAACCCATTATGTAATACCGTATCTGTGAATCCATGTTGTAACTTGTTGATTATGCCTGTAAGAACAGCTTGCACCCGCTATTTGTCGTGAGTGAACATGACACCGTTCATATACATATCCGATAGCTGAGTCAGACACGCCTACTACGATAAAGATTAGTGAGTTGACGTCTTTACTTTGCGGTGATATCCCTAAAATTTTAAAACGGTTTTCATTGCACCGTTGTCCACTTCGACAAAAAAGGTGATTCAAGAATCTCACAAGAGAAAAGTAATTTGATAGGAATCAACCAGTGTAAAATCCAAACTACGGTTGAACTTTTGGACAGCTGTCTGGATGAGTTAGATACGCGCCCTCGCCCTTTTGAAACCAAAACAAAGTAATTGAGTAAGATCACGGTTCTATAATTTATCATAAATTTAAGTGTACATTATTACCTAAAAAAATATAAACACTCAGATATCCTATCACAAATTGTTCAATTGATCAAATCTAAATTACAATAAGTAGGAAAGTTGATAAAGGATGTAAGAAAATTACCAATCACCACAAATAAATGTTATTCTATCCTGTCCGGATAGATCATGTACAGATTCGTTCAAAAGGTAATAATTGGTCCCTCTATAACACAGGGTGTTTTCAATTCTGGAAGAGTGCTTTAATTCACAGTCAAAATGCACAATCTCAGTCAACATAGGTCAGGCAATCAAAAGAAGGAACAAACCAAAATGGCTGCCGCTCAGACTTACTATAAGGTAAAACAACATAAGTGCAGTTCGGGAAGAAACACGGAGAATTAGTGATGTAGTAAAAACGAAAACTATAACAAAATACAAATATCAACCATTCAAATGTAGTCACAAAGTTAACAATGTACAACCAAGAGGATCAATGGGAACAAAGTACAAGTATATACATGGAGGGATTTTCACAAACACACAAAGCATTCAAAATGGATATTACAACCAGATCACTGTACATAGGTAGTTGCTTGATTGCGATCAGTTTTTAAGTAATTGAGAATGACCTTCACTCTGCTTTTTATAGGTCGGATAACTTGAGAACAATATTTTGTCAAAGAAAGCCCATTCCTTTTTTGCCAGTTTGATATTTTTGAGTGTTAACAGTGACGCCGTGTTTGTGCTGTCCTTCGAAAGTCAAGAGCGGTTGCTAGAGATAGGAATCTCCATTCTGACTTGCGACCAATCAGTCATCGACATACCTATGTACAAAGTTTAGACCTCGAAAGACGTTGCCGATGAATCGCTCAAAATGTTGTGGAGCATTTCTGAAGCCGAAAAACTTGCACGAAAATTCATAGAGTCCAAAAAAGCAAGTTACAACGACTTTCAAAACATAAGTTTTACCCAGTAAGAAGGAGATCAAACCATGTATGTGAGGCAACGGATAACAACTGCGAGTGGTTTTGGAGCGTTCACGTTCATTAAGAGAATTGAGGTAACGTTCCAGAGTCTTTCAGAGATCTGTGTTATTTAAAGCTTCGCTTTCACTGAATAAAGGGAGTTTTACACACAAAACATTCGAAATGGATCATACATGCCATGATACATATCTTAGGATAATCAAACCGACAACCCGAAAAGTAGAATCGAGTTATTTTATCGGTTTGCCTGATACGTGATATCTTTTCCTTAGATACATGCATATGATATTGCCATACTGTAGTATTTGATCACGTTCGATCAATAATCAGATAGGATTGTCTCATGGAAATAGTTTCATTAATCGGAACCGAAAATATTGAAATGAACAATAAAGTGACAATATTCATTTATATGCTACTATTTGTGACAAAATTCAAATATACATAAACACAAAAATATTTACTGTAGAATCGAAACACGCTTAGCACACAATGGTAATCAATTAAAATACTCCGTGCAGCACAGGTTATGGATTTACAATGAATTAGATCATTTTTGCAAAATCACTTGAATGTTAGATGCCAGTTGCAAAACGATCAATTTTCGACACTGAACGATCAATTGCATAATCCCCATTGATCGTATGAATAATGGCACACGAAAACCTTTCCACCATTTACAGACCGACCAACGTGAATAACATTCCGTTGATTTGTTGCAAAATAACTCATCTTCCGAAAACTCAACCAGATTCTCTGTAATCAGCCGACATTGCTCTTAAAATTGATAATAATACGACGAACGTGCTTACATTTTTTCACTGATGTAGTGAAAAATCTATATTCTGGTCAAACACTACAAACGTTTTATGATTTTCTTGTCAAATGATTGAAAATTTGAAATGTTTTTTTATCGAGTAGGTTTCAAATATCTGAGAGCAACCTTCTACCTGGAATCCGTCACATGATTAGGTAAGCCTATCCTGACACATGTATTCGGAAATGTGAGCCTAATGCAATTCTTTCACTGTAGCTGATTGTGAAATTTTACTTGAGAGACGTTTTCATTTTGCCAGACAAAAGTATGCACAAAAATGCATTTCTGTCTACTAACAAGTACAACATTAGTGGAACAAAAATAAATTTGCACCAACACTCTAACAGAGTATCATTACTTAACGACAGCCACATTCTGATTGTGCAATTTTACTTGAGAGTACACCGAAAACGCTGCGCTCCATGATTTGAAATGGAAATGGAAGAGATGATAAACGGTTTCACAGATTCAGTAGCAATAGAAACAATTATAGCAATAGAGCATCTCACTGACTTGAAGTAATTAATTCTCTCTAGTATTAGTCTTCAGTCTTCAGTATTAAGGATAGGAGGTCTGTCGACCTATATTAATCCTTGCAGTTTGTAATACTGTGGAGGTTAAATCTTGTTTCGAATATATTAACAAACGGTGCTGATATTACGTGTCCCGGTAGAGAATTCCAGTAATTCACTACTCGGTGCGAGAAACGGGACTCCAGACGTAAACGGTTTGATCTCGGCTTTTGAACTTTCTTCGAATGTCCTCTCAAATGATCGGTTCTAGACGGAAGCAAAAGATAAGACATGTTAATACCAAGGTCATCGTTCAGTATACGATAAGCCAATATTAGATCACCCCGTACTCTACGGTAAGATAACGGAAATAAGTTAAGGTGTCTCAGTCTGTCTTCATAAGATAGGCCAGATAGACCTTGTACCATCTTAGTAGCTCGTCGTTGGACTCTTTCTAGCATATCTGCTTCATATTTGAAACAAGGACTCGCTGCTTGAATCCCGTATTCTAAATGTGGTCGCACATAAATCGGGTATAGTAATCCAAACATTTCATCATCATCTAAACCATGCCACCAATGAGCCAAGATCGTCCTGTAATACTATTCTATACGACATGCTATGTATGGGTCTCTAAATCTTTATGTCATCAGCGAAGAGTAGAACGGATGATTTTGCTACAGTTGGCGATTCATTTACATAAAGTAAAAAGAGAAAAAGACCTAGGATTGTGCTTTGAGGAACCTCGCTTTTTACAGGTACCCACGAGGAGAGAGCCCCATTAACCCTTACCCTTTGTCTCCTGTCATGGAGAAAGTTACTTATCCAATCGACGACTGTGTTATGGATTCCAAAACGTTTCAGTTTGAATTTAAGACCAGAGTGTGAAACCTTATCAAAGGCTTTACTTAGATCTATGAAAATTACATCCACAGGAGCATTCCGATCCTTTGCCGCAGCCCACTCTTCTCGTGCAATGAGAAGATTTGTCAAGCAAGATAGGCCTTTCCGAAAACCATGTTGTGCCCTGGAGAAAAGATTTCGCCCTTCAACATAGTTTACAACAGCTATCCGAATGATTTTCTCCATCAGTTTCACAACTGCACTAGTTAAGCTAACGGGTCTATAGTTACTGACTAAATCCCTACTCCCAGCCTTATACAGCGGACTTATTATGGCGCCTTTCCAGTCTCTAGGAAGTCTGGACTGTCTCAGAGACATGTCGAATAGTATCGCTAATGGTTCAGCAATTTCATCTGATATGGCATTCATAACTCTAGGATGAATATCATCGGGACCACTGGACTTATCAGGTTTGAGATGCTGAAGTAGCCTTAAAACAGTATCTTTCTCAATGACTACAGGATCCATCAGCGAGCCGTCACGGTCACGATGAATCATTGGTCGTTCCTCATTACCGATAGAAAACACTTTACTAAAATATTCCGAAAAAGCTTCAGCTTTTTCGGCATCATTCTCTGCTAAGATTAACGGATATTCTCGTATCAAAAGTGATGGAATTCCATCGCTTCTCTTAGTTCGCCTTTTTATATACGAGAATAACCGTTTCGGACTATATCTAGAATCCCTAACCAATATTTTTTCGTATGAATGTCTAGTCTTGCTTATTAACGCTTTACAGGCATTCCTAATCTTACAATAACTGGATTTGTATTGTTCTAAGCCAGCAGAGATGAACGTATTCCAGTGATTCTTCCTTTTTCTAAGGAGTTTCCTGACCCTTTTAGTTATCCATGGTGGACTATTATTCGGTCTTCGCGGTACCAGATATGTTATGAATGGGGACGTAACTAGTCTAAATTTACCTTTAAATACAGACCATGCTTCTTCAACTGATATGCTAGTATCTACTAACCAATCTGTCTTAGCAGTGCATTCCTGAATGGCTGATATGTTAGCTTTCCATACATTTAGGCGCGGTGTAACCTGATCGTATAACATGTCCCTAGTTCTAAACATGAGTGACGAAACAGCGTGATCGCTGTTTACTAACGGTGGAAGAATATTTAAGTCGACAATATCCTCAGTCTCATGAGTGATTACCAAATCCAGCAGAGAAGAACTCTGGGTAACACCAAAACGTGTGGGTTGGGATACATGCTGCACTAGTGCATGCTCCATTATTGTTATCAGTAACCTACTATCAAAGGAGTTTATAGATCCTTCTGTGGTCATATCAGTCCAACTAATATCAGGTGCGTTAAAGTCTCCTATTATCAAGCACCTGGTATTATCACTCCAAAGATGAATGTGCTCTAAAACAAAATCATCAGCTAAGCAGATTGGGCTCCGATAGATGACACCTAGCATAAATGTACTACATCCTATAGCCAACTTACAGCTAATGACTTCACAAGTGCCGCTATCATGGGATTCGCTAGTAGAGGAGCGAATATTTATGCCATTGACTATATATAACAGGACGCCACCTCCTTTTCTACATCTATGTCTATCACTCCTGATGCAATGGTATCCAGATAATTCTGGAGTAATGTCTAAGTCATGGACTAACCAAGTTTCTGTCACTGCTAATATGAGTGGCTTTAACCTGTCTACTAGTGCTTCTAATTCATAGAACTTATTTCGTAAACTACGAGCGTTGGCATATAAGACTCCTAAGTAGAACAGCCTATTCACACAGTCCTTGGTAGCATTCGCTTCCAAGACCTGACTATCCGAAAACCCACTAGCCGGAGATTTTCCTCGCCGTTTTGCCGACGGGTTTCAAGTTCAGCTAGTGTTTTCTTCCTTTTTATTCTATCTTCGAGAGACATGTCAATTCTAATTCGGATGTCAGAATTGTCGAGACAGCGAGCGCTACTTAACAAGAGATCCCGTTGCTTCTCCGATCCTAGGATTACCTTAAGGAGTCTGCATGAACGGGGTTCAACATTGTCCTCGGTCCTCTTGCCTATTCTTACCAACTTTTTAACCTGAACTCCTTTGGAGTTATCTGGTAAAATACTACGAATGTATTCTCCTAGCTTTTCTAAGTCACGCGCGTGTCTAATTTTCGGATCAGGGTCGTTTGACTCCCGCAATTTGCTCACAATAATATTCGATGTTATTAGATTTTTCTTCTCAGTCACGTCAGAATGGGTTTTACTCTTAGCATCGGATGTTGGTAGTGCAGTTTGTGGCTCACAATTTGAGTCCACCAGTGAGTTACTAACTGCCTGTGTACTGCTTCTAGCTTTTTTCTTTTCGTTTCGTTTCCTACGTACCGTAGTCCATTTTTCATCCCTCATAGCACTGGGACTATTTGGAACGGTGACTATTTTATCCAGATCTTCGGTTCCCATTAAAGGTGCATTATTAACAATGTTAGTACCAGATGGTAATACTCCCCCTGTTAATGTCAACGAAGATGTCACTTTTACGTCGGTCAGAGTCGGCTGTTTGAGGCGTCGCGTAACAGCAGGTACTCCACTGACACATTCGTCACTGTCAGTGTTATATCCGAGTGGAGATTAAATTACAGGTAACTTCCGAGGACTATTCATGGACTAATTTCCTATAAATATTCTTATTGTATAACTATTCAACAATTACATTATGTATATTTGTATCCCTCTTATGACAAGCTTCATTTTGGCCTATAATTTATTATTGTACGATTTACGGTTCTTAAGTTATGCTCAGTTTATTAACTACTGCCTCCCACATTCACAGCCACTTCTTGGGCTTATTTGTGTACAAATATTATTTCCTATTTTATGGTACGTTGCGGTCTGTGTGATTGATATATAAACCAAGTATGCCTGAAATAAACGATCTGCTCTGATTCAGAAGCTGGTATCTTGTTCTGGACTCAAGTGGGAGGGCTCGTAGGACATAGGACCAATAAGGACGCTAAACTGCCCACACCGGTTGAACGTCATTGGTTGGCCTAGTGTGAAGATTTGTATAAGTCGTATTCGGATTGGTAGATAAATCGCGTGATAGAAAAGTCAGACATTCAAGGTCATAACAATTGGCGACGGGGTGGAGAAAAGTTTTGAACCCTCAACTTCAAGGTCATAACAGTCAGTGCCCGTGTTGTTGGCGCATATGCCATCCTTCTTTTTACAGGCCAAAGCCAATAGGCTCATAGCCTCCTTTAATAGTAATGCCTTGTTGGCACAGAGAAACATGCAAAGCCAATGTGAGTTAGGCTTCGAACATCTTTTGTATGTGGTGGGACTTAAACGGGTGCACATTTTGTGGAACCACTTATGGCATTCGTCACACTGTATTCCCTTCTCCACAGGGAACAAACAGTTTGGTTGTCCACATTTGTGAGTACCGCCAACTATTTTAGTCTGATCAAGGTGTAACACACAATATGATCACAGTATGAACACAAATGTCAGTCAACGAATAAAAGGTTACCACAAGAAAAACTTTAGCAAGATTTCAAACCTTAACAAAAGTACTTTGACACAGACCAAGAATGCTTTTAACGTGATAAATACACAAAAGCCAAAAAAACTCAACAGAATATCACTTTAACTGTATTAGATCCAATTAAAGTGTAAATCGTAGCTCTGATACGTAATTTACGATCAAAACAATTTACTAATTCAACGAGAAACAAAACCACTGTTTTTTTAGATAGCGCGCGTTTCCACAAAAACCTTTTCAATTATATCAACAATATGCACTAGTTTATTCATTCAACTGGTTGATGATCATCCTGTGCTTTAGTTCATTTATTCCTATCTCAATTTAAAATATCTGAAAGCCAACCACTTAATACAACATATTGATAAATCTCAATTTGCTCCATGTGCCATTCGCACTGACACATTAAATCTCAGGCTTATCATTTCAGATTCAAATTTACTCACATATATCAGGTCAAATCACTGAATTTCAATGTAACTTGAGAAATCGATCAGTAATCGAGAAGGTTTCATTTTGGCAGACAAGAAATATGCACCTAAATCCATTTCTACACATTAGTTAGAACAAGACTAGTAGAACAGAAATACATGTTTACAATCATACTATCAGAATATCACTGATAAACAACAGCGTTTATTAAACAATAGACAGCTTTAATTAGACAGCTACAAATAATGTGAAATTCGGTCATATTAACGGTAAAACTGATCAATAATCGCCACATTGTATCACATACAGATGCAATTGTGTGGTGTTTGTATAAATTAACGATTCTTGTGTATTTGATGTGTGTCTGATTTTGAATTCACAAAACAATGCATTCGTTTGTGATCATTTAGTTCTGCTAACTGAAACAAGCATACTTTGAGGAATTCGTAGTCATAACATTAAATCGAACACTTCTAATCATCATATTGAAGTGGCAACAAAGCCTGTGATTGAACAGTTGGATGTACATTAAAATTCTTAAACAGTCAAATATCACATGTTATGGTTTGAGGCATGGATCAAGACCGGAAACGATATTAATGATGACGAAATTGTGTCCATTTTTTTAAAATTCATCAGAAAGAATGCCTACAGCTTACCGGATCTTCGGCGTTAGGAAACAGGTCTATTTCACTTCTCAAATTATGTATAAACTAACGATTCTTGTGTATTTGGTGTGTGTCTGATTTCGAATTCGCAACACATTACATTCGTTTGTGTTCAATTATTTCTGCTAACTGAAAATAGCACGATTTAAGGAATTCCTGGCCAACACATTGATTTGAATATTTCTGGTCATTTTATTCCTCAAATTATTGTACTTCATTCCTCGAATGAAGTCTCAAAAGACTACCACCCGACTATGTAAAGTGTACTACCACAGCAACAATTTCAATTGGTAAATGGGACGTCCGTACAATGTGGAAAATGAGACAAACAGTCAAATGTCAGGTAAATAAAAAGATACAGCTTCGTGCCATTCGCACTGACACATTAAATCTCAGGCTTATCATTTCAGATTCAAATTTACTCACATATATCAGGTCAAATCACTGAATTTCAATGTAACTTGAGAAATCGATCAGTAATCGAGAAGGTTTCATTTTGGCAGACAAGAAATATGCACCTAAATCCATTTCTACACATTAGTTAGAACAAGACTAGTAGAACAGAAATACATGTTTACAATCATACTATCAGAATATCACTGATAAACAACAGCGTTTATTAAACAATAGACAGCTTTAATTAGACAGCTACAAATAATGTGAAATTCGGTCATATTAACGGTAAAACTGATCAATAATCGCCACATTGTATCACATACAGATGCAATTGTGTGGTGTTTGTATAAATTAACGATTCTTGTGTATTTGATGTGTGTCTGATTTTGAATTCACAAAACAATACATTCGTTTGTGTGCAATTATTTCTGCTTGCTGAAAGAAGCACAATTTGAGGAATTTCTAGTCATTACATTAAACCGGAGAATTCTAATCATCATATTGAAGTAGCAATGAAGCCTGTGATAGAACAGTTGTATTAAGATCAATTTTATAAGAATGTGCAATCGAATATAGCAAAGTGATCAAGGAACAACACAACGTTTTCTCAAAAATGCGTACACAAAGCCACATGTATTTCATCGAATCACACCAAAAAAGAATCATATATTTTTCACCAGAGTATCTCGAAAGACAATGAATTTGTGAGAACCAAGAGAGCAGCTGACATAGCTTCAGATCACTACCTGGTGGTTGCCAAGATGAAATTAAATATAAAGGAACCCTGGACAACTGCGGCAACATCACTACTGATGTTCAATACCGGCTTTCTTCGTTTTACTGCCAAACACAGTCAATTCAATACAGCTCTCAAAAACAGGTTCAAATCCTTGCAAGGTCTCCTCACAGAAGAAGAGATTACCATGGAGCAAAACTAAAAACGGATCAAAGCAGCTGCAACTTTACTGTGTTAAAATGCGTTGGGCCGGCACAGGGAGTGGACTTCTGTGTCAACTCTCGACAAGGCACAGGAAAACACCATCAAGAAGTGAGCAATTAACAACAGGCGAGCAAGAACGGGTAAAGTTAAGACACATGCTGAATACACCGTAGCGAAGAAACACGTGACTAAGAGCATTATAGTGGACAGATAAAAATACACCGAGACAGTGAAAGCTCAAAGAGACGCAACAGAGGGAAATATGAAACACCTATATGACACAACGAAGCAACCGAAAGGGAAATACTATAAACCAGATAGACCAGTCACGAAGAAACAAGTCAGTTTAATCACTGAGATTTAAGGACATGGTAACAGATGGATAGAAAACTTTGAGGAAAACCTGAATATTCTGGCTTCGTTGAATACTATGGACATGAAAGCAGCAGCCACAAACATTCCCATAGATATTACTCCACTAAATATCAAAGAAACCAGGATGGTCTTCAGATAAACCAAGTTTGGAAATAAAGCGTAACGTGACAATATACCAGCTGAAGCCCTGAAGTCGAACATAGAAGTAACTACAAACATGCTCGACATTCTATTCAGCACGATTCGGAAGAAAACGACATCTCGTCAATATACCAAAGGAAATAGATCTGAGTAAATGTGTGAACTACAGAGGCATTATAACACTATCAGTATCATGGCAGTTTTTCATCAGAGTTACCAAACCGGTTGAAAGATTCGGTACATGCACAACTTTGAGAACCGTATAATTGTGGTCTACGATCGTTACTAGTTCTGCTCTTGTAATATACCCAATTCTGAGGCTGTACTTTCGTGATGATTTGACCACCTGTTCTATAGGATGTTACATGGAATTCACATCATTGTCCACACCAACCTATCCTAACAATTGAGAATATGGTACTCTGTACCTCTAAACAACACATTTGGGTTAAACATGGAATAGAAATATTTAAAAGAAACAAATACAGCTTATACAAAATTACCACTTCTGCGAGATGATCTATGCCGTGTTGCTGAATTAAATATTCTCGACGTTCACCATTGTTGACCTTTCCATGTTAAATGTTGAGTATCTATTTTCCCAGTTATCTAATGTTTAGCCTTGAGGATTGTGTGGTTAACGCAAATATCACCACACTGCTCCACCATAATCAACGTGATTTTGTCTCGATACCATATCGTGTTGGATTGTAGAGCGTCAAAAGAATAACTAAAATCCTCCGGGATTGGTAAGCTGAACGATAAATAAAAACGAAGGCGGCAGCAACTGGTCGATAAACACATTTAACAACTCCGAAGTTCATGTTTTATTTGTTAGCACATGAAAGTGAAAAGACACACGGTTATTTAAAAGTTAGACAAATAGGTGTTTCGATAGTTAAGAATGATTTCTCATAGGGATGTTTTAATAGGTCGCAGTAATATGCTTATTACTACCCATTGGTTAACAGCTTAACTTGAGTGTGGTTCAAGTATTTTGTGTTTAGAAATATAAAAGTACTCAATATTATGTTGATGTTGGTATTATTTTAAGTTTAAGTTAGAAAGTCGGTTCACATTCATATTTGCATGCTTTCCGTATCAGTTGATTTCTATTTTCGTCATTGGTAGGCTAAGTGAAGGAACAAAAGTATTGCCGTGGAAAGGAAGAATTCTAGTCAATGTTCCAGCTAGTTTCTTAAGTTTAATATGGCTTATTTAGTTGCAGGGAGATTTCGCTCGACCTCATTATTTTTTAACCGTGATGCTAGTACACAAGAATGGTTATCAAAAGTTAATCTAACATGTGTAATTGGTGACTGCTCTATGAATTCCAGACAGATAGGTAACAGTAATATGTTAAATATGACTGTGTACATGAAAGAAACACTCTGGACCTAATGTTTTGGTGTACAATAAGCTAATTATTACGCATATTTATCAGCTGACAATGTATGCCATTTACTATGAAGTACAGATTTAAGCTTAAGTTAGAAAGCAACTTGTCTGAGGTATAGTGATTAAAAATTATTGTAATCCAAAAAGCCTACAATTATATGTGACATAGTGTTGCAGGATGTTTTCAGCTAAATAAGCAGTGAGTGACGATCCTATGATTATCAGGGCGAACATACGTTGTAACCAAATGGAGTACAGCTCCTAACTCAGGTCTATGAGCTTCAGATCAACCAACGTGAATAACATTAAATACATTCAGTTGATCTGTTGCAAAATAAATCATCTTCCGAAAACTCAACTAGGTTCGCTCAACCAGTTGACATTGCTTTTAAAATTGATAATAATATGACGGACGTGTTCACATTTTCTCACTGATGTAGTCAAACCTTACAGACTGACTTTCTAGTAAAAAGACATAAGATTTAAAATCATGTTCTATCATATGAGTTTTAAATGTCTCGGAGTATTCTGTGTTCTGGAATTCGTCATATGTCAAGTTATGCCTATTTTGATGACATAAGTCACACATGTATTTTGAAATGCCAACCTACTACATTTGGTAAATTGCAAATATTTGATAATAATAATTATATTATTATTAATTTATATTCTGAAAATAATAATTACAGAATTCACGAAAGTTTACAGGCATGATCAAACTGATATCAATAGTAACGTTAGACGTGCAGAACAAACGTGTTATAAAAGAAAGTTTTAAGTATGCTAGTGCTGTAGTTGTTTAAGTAGTACATACGTTACAGCGATCCAATGCATCAGCCGGGAATTTTTAATATTTCTTAAATGGACAACCTGTTGATGTATCAACGGAGTAATTAAGGTCAATTCGTGTGCCAGATCGAATAAATGATAATTATCTAACACCATAGAAATTATAACGAAAACAGAGAGCACGGAACAACAAAAAAGTAATTATCAAAATATATCAATCAGGTCTGCCAAAATTCGTGTGTCCTGTGACACAGTGATATACTGTTGATGTCATTCGGATTAGTTAAACTTGCTAGGGACGGTGTTAACATGAAATGACAGCAAGTGGGTAGTTTTAATTAAGGAATACATTATTAAAAATGGCTAAACATCTGAAGTTCTTATAATATCACTTGTGGAATGAGGTACACTTACAGGTGCTAGACCGTTCAATGCATTTCAAGGGGAGCAGTATGTATCGATGCAGCGAATAAATAATGAGAGTGATTTTATGGTACGGATAGATTGTGGTAGGTTATCTTAGAGTCTAGAAGATATACAGGTGAATTAACTCATATAAAGAGATGATTTAGAATGAGTTTGCTTCACTAGTGACAAGGAATTACGGATGTCATAATGAGACGTTTCTGCATATTGAATTGTGTGACCGGATGTAAACGATAGTTTATGAAGTAGTTTGAAGAAAAAGATAAGATTTAGTTTGGGTCTCCTCCTCCATAAAGGGTCTGGACCAAGTTTATTACATCTAGAATTATAAGTTAAGGCACAATCAGCTCCAAGAATACGAAGTGTTATTCGTCTCTGTACTGATTCCAGCCTTAATTTATCCTTTATGAGCGCACTGCTAAGAATAAACGTGCAATATTCTAGAAGAGGTCAAACACAAACTTTTTACATTAGAATAGGTGACTCATTGTTATAAATGTTTCGAGTTATGTAGCCTACTAGGCGTTGAGACTTAGAGGTTTGTTTCGATATCTCTTCTGTAAAGAAGTCGTGGGAGTACCTCTGTCTACTTTTGTATGTAACCTAGACAACACTTCACCATTTATGGTAAGATCTAAGTTGATTGATGCAATTTCGCATATTTTTCAGCTCATGAGGGAAAATGAATATACTACTTTAAGATCATCTACATCAAGAAGGGTGTTACAGACGCAGAAACGTTCACAAATATCATTGATAAACATTAAAAAGAGCAAAGGACCTAGGACAATACCTTGTATTACACCACTTCTAACAGGGACAGCGTTAGACAATGAAGAGTTAATTTTAACTATATGATGTTGACTGCTGAGAAAGAAATCAAACCAAGCACGCACAGAATTTTAAACCCCATAAGGTGCGAGCTTACCTAAAAGAAGTTGGTGGCTAACCATGTCAAAGGCTTAAGAAATGTCCAGATATAGCACTAAGACTAGATATCCTTGGCTACGTAGAGAATAGACTAAATTGAAAACGTTAACATGACATGTCATGCAAGACCAATTTCTAAGAAATCCATGTTGAGTATCATTGATAAATTTTCCAGCAAGTAAATAGTTGGAAAGTTCATCACTTAAAACGTTTTCCATAATCGTACAAATAACTGGAGTAATATTTATTGGCCGGTAGTTGTTCATGTCAGTCTTATCTCCAGATTTGTAACGTGGTATGATGTACGCGGTTTTCCAACAGTAAGGGTAAGAACCAGTTTCCTTAGAGAGAGTAAACAGCTTGAGAAGAAGAAATGGAATATCTGGACCACCATATTTGTTGAAAAAGAATGAAACGCCGTCTACCTCTCGAAAGCTTAAAGGTATTTATAGCCTTAATAATTTTCATGGATATGAAGGAGATAGATTTTATTGAGTTGCTAGTCACGCACTTAACTTTTGAAGCAGAGCCACTTACGATTTTTACACTATTCGCGAAAATACTACTGGAAAGGTCGGCCATGGTTTAAAAGTCGTATATAAAAGTGCTATTATGCTGGATGCATGGTGTATCAACATTTTGAATTGCTTTATCGCGTTTAATGAAAAGGAGAGTTAAGTTTTGTACTTTCGATTTAGTATTAAGGGCTAACAGCTCCTCATTAATGGCTTTTAACCCATGTTTCTCTTTAATTTGATTAAAAATTATTGTTATTTGTGCAACTGCTGTGAAGTCGTTTGACTTAAAATAACGATTCTGTAGGCGTCTTAGTTTATTACGATATTTAGCCGGTAAATATAATTCGTAAGCTTTACTAAACCTATACGTTTTAAGAGGTACACAGGAATCTAAACAAAAGTTAATGATCAGATAGAATTCGACGATAGGATGCATGAGACTATTACATGAAAAAAGTTATCACAGTCTGAAAGTTTATTCAGTGAATGCGGGAGGTCCCAGTCAGCATGCTTATAGTCTCTATATTGACAGGTTTTTTGAATGGGTGGGTTATAAGAGAGATAGACAGAGAGAGCGAAAACTACTATCTTAAGGTCACTGCTTTCAAATTCATCATATACTTTTACAAATAGTGGGATAACATCTCTACTAAATATTAGATCGAGTATACCACTGCCTCTAGCTGGGGTACGAACCCACTGTGACCAGCAGTGGATGTTAATGGTTGCCGGGAACTCATCATTACATATCCGACATATACCGGTACTCCAGTTGATCCCAGGATAATTGAAATCCCCAGTGATAACCTTAGCATTAAAGTTTAGAGGAGATGCATGTATGAATGCATTGATGATAATATCATTCCCTTTATTTGAACTATCAGGAGCTCTGTATATACATCCAAGGAGTAGACTATGATTCATATTCAAGGTGTTGAATGATATTCAGACCGATCCTGGTTAACTATCCAGGACACTATCTTCAACTTTATTAGTTGTTGGGGTATCCAAAGGATATATAATACAACCAACCTCTCGCTTAGTTTCTCTGTCACAGCGATATAGTCGATAGTTCTGGACATTTAGTTCTGAATTAGATACTGCTTGAGAGCACCATTTTTCAGTGATAAATATGAAAAAAGGTTTGGCTAGAAAAGCTAATATTCTCAAGCTGAAATTCTGTTCGGAAGTGAACGTGCATTGATAGGTAATAAGTTTAAAAAGACAGTGAGGAGTGCAAAAAACCGAGAGCTTCCCTATTGATGTTATGTAGTTTGGATTTGCATAGACTGTGGTTTATTATGTTTGACTGATCGTATGGGCTATCTCTTGAACAAACTGTAGTGCTGGTGGGACTAGGGATTTCCGAAGGCCAAAAAAATCATTATTGTGATAAAGTGGATTAATTTGTTGAACTTGACTAGGCGGACAGTTAAGACAGGCACCTGCTAGTCGGGGTTGGGTTGATGGTGAGTAACCTAGTAATCCATCTGCCCCCTGAATGCCCTGGTACGGCCGAGAGTGGGGAGAGTCCGCTCTCCCTCTCGAAATACTCTCACACGGCCACGCGTATACAGCCTCTGCCAGGGAAGTCCTACTCATTGCCTTCTCGTGGCGGGGGTGTTGTTTACGAAAATGAGAGGACGAAAAGCGAATGTCCGGCGCTTTAACCGGATTCCAAATCAATGGTGCACATGGGCTCCAGGATCCTGCGGGAACGAATGGCGTATGAACCAATCGTTGGTCACCGGCTACCATGGGACTGCATCTCCTTACGATGCTCCACTGCCTTGTGGGTTAGACCTTTAGGTCAAAGGCTCGGGGGGTGGCCCCCTAAGAAAACCACCTGCTTCGGTTTGGGCACCCGGGCAGTATCACAGCCCACACACAAACGATGAACTCTATGTCTTTGGCAACTACTTTCATCGCTCCGAAAAACAAAAACAATCAATCAATTCAAATAATTATCATTACTATTATTGTCATTATTGATACTATTATTATTACTATTATTGTCGTTATTATTATTATTATTATCATTATTATTATTATTTCCCACATTATTCACCCTCTTTCATACTTATACAGCGGCTCGGCTTTGGTGGAAATTCGACTGTATCTAAACGTTCTCGAGTCACTGTCCGGTTGAAAGTTGTATGTTACCATCGAATATGAGTACTGAAGCAGTTTTTCTGAAACCACGTGCGCCATTCAAACTGGCTGCCTTCAACGTTCGCACACTTATGCAGGTTGGTCAACAGATAGGGCTGGCTATGTCTTTGGAAAGTCTTAATATTGATGTTTGTTGTCTATCCGAGACCCGTATTCAAGACTCTGGTGAAGTACTACAAATTCGCTCTACATCTGTCACTTCAAAAAGCTTGTTTTACGTGCGCTTATCCGGGAACCCTGTGACATCTTCGTCTGGTCTTGCTGGCGTTGGTGTCGCACTAAGCGCTAGAGCTGAGGCAGCACTAGTCGATTGGATCCCCATTAACAGTCGGTTATGTGCTGTTAGATTAGAAAGTTCCATCAAAATGAGAAGAAATCGGCGTGAGAAACGATGTCTTTTCGTCATCTCCGCCTATGCCCCGACAGATTGCAGCCCGGATGCAATCAAGGATGAGTTTTACCACCAGTTATCAGTTCTTCTCCAGAAAGTGCGTTCGACAGATATTGTAGTACTAGCCGGAGACTTGAGTGCTCAGGTCGGGCGTCTAGGCACAGAAGAGAGTCGTTTAGGTGGCCGATGGGGACTCGTTGGTCGCAGGTCAGATAACGGGGACCGTCTACTGCAACTTTGCACAGACCACAACCTGTTTCTGGCTAGCACTAACTTTCGGCACAGTCATCGCCGATGTGCCACCTGGCGTCCTCCCTCTGCATCTCAAGCCTGGACTCAGATTGATCACATCGCGATCAGCTACCGCTGGCGTGGTTGTGTACAAGACTGCCGCTCCTTTTGGAGTACCTATCTGGACTCTGACCATGCCTTGGTCTGCGCCAATCTTGCCTTACTTTTCAGTGGACAACGAAGTGAACGCCATCAACGGATTGATGTTAGCAAGCTGGTTGCAACTTCTGTTGCAAGTAAGTATCGAACCGAGCTAGCCTCTAGGCTAGCTACCACTCCACCGAAAAGTATAGATGAGCATTGGTTGCAATTGCATGACGCCATGAAAATGGCGGGAACAGTCAGTTGTGGGTTTGCGAAACGTCCCGCTTTTAAGCACTGGGTTTCTTCTGGTTCCTTACAACTCATTGAAGCCCGTCGGTCTACTCCGGGTAACCGTGAGTTTGACCATAAACGAAGGATTTTACGTAAGGAAATCGGGCAAAGCTTGCGTAAGGACCGAGAAGCCTGGTGGTCGATGCGTGCTAATGAGCTGGAAGCAGCAGCTGCATCTGGTAACTGCCGGAAGCTCTTCCAACTCATCCGAGCCACTGGCAGCAAGAAGTCTGGTGTGAGTGAAACAATCTGCGAGGATGATGGGATGCCAATCACTAACATCCATCGACGTCTTGGACGATGGGCAGAATTTTTCGAAGGGCAGTTCAACTGGCCTGCTGCTCCGGCAACATCGGTCAGACTGTCCTGCCCTCCATGGCCGGTGACGACTGATCCACCAAATGAGGAGGAAGTCCGCAAGGAACTCCAACTCTTGAAGCGTTACAAATCACCTGGCCCAGATGACTTACCTCCGGCTCTTTTTAAAGATGGTGGTGACTTTTGACTAAGGAATTGACGACGTTGTTCACAAAGGTTTGGGAACTAGAGAGTGTGCCAACGTCATGGAATGAGTCGATAGTTGTCCCTATCTTTAAAAAGGGTTCACGTCGTTCCTGTAACAACTACCGGGGGATAAGTTTACTTCCGATTGCGTCCAAGCTATTGGCTTCCGTCATACTTCGTAGGTTGTTCAAAACCCGAGAAAGATTGACTCGCGAGGAGCAGGCTGGGTTTCGTTCTGGTCGAGGATGTATTGATCATATCTTCACCCTCCGCCAAATGTTAGAACACCGCCATACTTTTCAAAGGCCAACAATCGTAGTGTTTCTTGACATCAGGGCTGCCTTCGATTCGTTGGATAGGACTGTTCTCTGGGATTGTCTGTTGAAGAAGGGTGTGCCTGAGAAGTTTATTAACATCCTAAAAGCCCTGTATAAAAACACCTCAGGCAGAGTGAGGGCATACAACCACCTCTCTCCATTGTTCCATTCGAGCAGTGGGGTTAGGCAGGGTTGCCCAATCTCACCATTCCTCTTCAACTTTGCCATCGATGACATTCTGGAAACAGCTCTGATGAATGTAAGTAATGGTGGTGTGGATCTGTTGCCTGGAGAAAGACTTCTCGACCTTGAGTATGCGGACGATATTGTCTTACTGTGCGATAATGCCCAAGGCATGCAATCCGCACTTAATCAGTTGGCAATCAGTGTCCGTAGGTATGGTATGTGCTTTGCACCTTCGAAGTGCAAAGTACTTCTACAAGACTGGCAGGATTCTAATCCTGTACTCACCCTGGACGGTGAGCAGATAGACGTAGTTGAGAAGTTCGTGTATCTGGGTAGCTGCATAAGTGCTGGTGGGGGTGTGAGTGATGAGATCAATGCACGAATAGTGAAAGCCAGAGCGGCTTATGCCAATCTGGGCCACCTTTGGCGCCTTCGTGATGTTAGTCTGGCTGTAAAAGGCCGGATCTACAACGCGTCGGTGAGAGCAGTTTTGCTCTATGCTTGTGAAACCTGGCCTCTCCGAGTTGAGGACGTTAGACGACTCTCTGTGTTCGATCATCGCTGTCTCCGAAGGATTGCTGACATTCAGTGGCAACACCATGTGAGTAATGCAGAGGTTCGGCATCGTGTGTTCGGGCACAGAGATGATAACTCAATTGGTGTCACCATCTTGAAACACCGACTTCGGTGGCTTGGACATGTTCTCCGAATGTCGTCCCAGAGAATTCCACGTCGTGCATTATTTGCCGACTCTGGGACTGGTTGGAAGAAGCGGAGAGGTGGTCAGTGCATGACATGGTGTCGTGGCATGAAAGAAAGCTGCAAAGGACTGGCTTGTGTCGGTCCTTCACGACTCCCTGGTTGGGGTCCGAGAGATGGTGCTACTCAGTGGCTAGAGACGTTATCAGATATGGCTCAGAATAGAAGCCAGTGGCGATCCTGCTGTAACCTTTTACTTTCTTCATAAAAAGTGGTTGTCTTCCTTAACTGAAAGATTTCTTCTGATTGTACCTCTTCGTCATTACTCTCCTTTTCTTTTGCGTTCCTTAGTTTTATTTTTGTTTTTTTTTCTTTCTACTTCTCTTCGAATTCCCGTTGTTTTGTGTGGCGCATATATATTGGCGCTCTCTTGTACCAATATTTATGTGTTCAAATAATAATAATAATAATAATAGTAATCCATCTTGCCCAATGGGAAAGTGTTGAGAATAGTTACGTCTTACAGGTTTGTTATTTAAAACGTTTGAGGATAACCGTAGAGTGCGTTGGTTCATTGTGGTCTGTCCAATATTAGACCTGCTTACGTAATGACTGCAGTGGCCATCTTTTGAGATCGTGAACTCTTGCTGGATTGAACACTATCAAACACTGTGTTTCTAGTGAATTTGTAGTGATTGTAGCGGTAAACACCAAGTTTCAATAGTAACAGAAGTAACCGCATTATTACAACATCTCACCATCTAAAAGGAATGGATTCTTTAGATCTAAGTAAAGCTTTGCAAATTTATTAATAACAAACACAACAGTGATAAAACAGGAATGCTTCGTGACACTGACTCTGCTAGTTTATCACTAATTCGTAATACTCTTTGACATACTATATAGAGATTTGAGTAGACAGCGACAAAGAATTTGCAATTGAGTCATATTGGCGAGTAGTCATTGACTTTATACTATAATATATCACGTACAAATATCATTGTCGATGAGCAGTTTTCAGTATTGATGAACCCTCAGTTCATCATACAATGTGCAAAATTATAGTGACGATTGTTGTTCGAAATAATTATATCTTTAACAAGAAAATGGATCATCTCATTCGAAGCTAATACAAGATATTCAAATTATTGACATTCCGAGAACACTGTCATGTGTCATATGAAAGAGGTTGAATTAGTGATTCAGAATAGTCGACTTCACGTTGTATGTTTTATGAGCATTGTCATTGTCACATTCCAATGCAATATGTGTGGTAATGCCAAATTTCGCTAGAAGATTGTGGTGCAATCAACAGCCTAGTATTACCTAGTACGTAACTACTTAAATCCTCCGACAAATATATGATTCAGTTTGGAAATTTATAATAGTGAACTGCATTTCGTAACTTAGCTGTATCCTTGAAATTACTACTTCCCAATGATACTAATACACTGATCACGAAACAAATCACGCAGTAGCGGTAATGAGATGTATCACTTATGTAATGATGTTTTATATCACTACTTTACAAATTCAAATATGTGCTCAAATATTTCGAAGTTGTAGTTGATCATGATAAGAATATTCACAAGCAACCTATTTCAAGAAATATTTATGAAATATATGAAACGCATGAAAGAAAAAATGTCATAACAACGGTTACGTAACGAATAATTACTTACTTACGCCTGTTACTCCCAATGGAGCATAGGCCGCTGACCAGCATTCTCCAACCCACTCTGTCCTGGGTCTTCTTTTCTAGTTCCATCCAATCCTTGTTCATTTTTCTCATGTCTATTTCCATTTCTCGGCGTAATGTGTTCTTCGATCTTCCTCCTTTCCTTTGGCCTTGAGGATTCCATGTTAGGGCTTGTCTTGTGACGCAGTTGGGTGCTTTCCTCAATGTGTGTCCTATCCACTTTTAGCGCTTCGTCCTGATTTCTTCCTCCGCTGGGATCTGGTTTGTTCTCTCCCACAGTAATAATTAGAATTCACAAAATATTAGATGAGTTGTGATAAGTAGAAGCATTTAAATTGTTATACGAACTGAGTGTTATCGAAATTCCGCAACTTACAGCAAATACAAAAAGGTGAGCATCAACAAACATATTATGTTTAGAGTTCGAAATCAGGCACACATCATGTACAAAGGAATCATTAGTTCATACTAACACCACATCTGTTACAAGTTAAATGAGAATCCAAGTTTCCAAAATCAATTTTTCTCCGTCTACTCAGGTTTGTCTGTTCAACTGTGTCTTGGATGTAGACACAGCATGATCTAGGATATGCTCATCGGTATTACAATGAACGGAGAAGCCACTCGAAAATTGTACACATTACATGGTCTAGTAGTAGATCTTTGAGAGTTGGATAAGGAAGTGAGTGGAGCCTCTCTAAAAAATGTCAGAGATTTTTTCCTGATGAATGTAATAAAATAATCCACAATTTTCCGATAAAGTGCAATTTACAGCAAATAGAACTAGATGAGCAGAAATGAACTCATTGCATTTGGAGTCAGAAATCAGGCGGTCATCAAGTACAAAAAAATCACCTGATCGTAGAAACACCAGTGTAATGGAAAGAGAACGATGAAAATCCCTCCATATCGTTTTTGTTGGGCAGTACTATCGTTTACTTGTTTCTGCTCACTTTCGTGATTTTTAACCTTTGTTCAGATCTCGTTTAACCACACCACTTGTTCTTTAGTCTTCCTCGTCTGAGCATTTATTACATGATTTTGATTAAAGAATTATCTGTTGTTACCTAATTTTCTATTGCATGTTGTCAGGCTATTAACAGTAGGGTCGCGTTTGACCAAGCTCAAGCTCACGGTGTGGTCCGGTGTCTGATTATTAACCTTTTGACTTTCTGCTTGGAAGGAATGCTGGAATCCCTGCAGGTAAGTATTTGACCTCATCATGTTGGGAATATTTCTATTGATTCTCAAGCACGAAACCCTTTAGTATTAACTGTTTCTTTTATTGCTAAGCGCGCAAGTGTGCATTAGAGAAACTTCTGACTGTATAACACAGGCTATACCGTTTGATTCGTTTTGTTTCTTTGATACTATTTGTTTTATTTCCTAAATAAGAACCGTTTAATTTGAGCACAGAGTTTGTGTTTTGATATAATTTAATACGAGTACCTCAAAAAAGCTTCGTAGGCTATACAAAAGAACGTAGTCTGGCCTATTCGAATAAACTTTGGTTGGTCATTCCTGCGTTCAAATGGAACACTGACAGTTCGGTCGTTACAACCACATCATTCCAAGAATTTAAATATCTGTTTAAATACTTCAAAGATAGGTTCCACAAGGTAAGAAATGTTCGTAATCATTTTCTTTTATTTGGAGTATATTAAGTATTCAAATTGCATTAATTAGCAAATTGTCTATGAGTCGAATATCAATCACATAGTGAGAGGATTCAGACGCACAAAATGAAGATGTTCTTCAGTGCAGTTGACTTCCACGGATTTTATTACATGATCAACATTGTGTTTAGCATAACACAACGGTGGGAAATTCATCCACCAAAACAATTTTGGTGAACATACGTTTCAAACACTCCTAGTTAAATGTAGCCACATGCATGCTAAAAATACTGATATGATGATTCGCAGATTTTGTATAATTTCAATGATGTTTTCGTATAATTTGTCGATCTAAGGAACTGGTAGTCAGTCGACAGAACATCTAGCTAAGGTATATACTGTTCATCGTCTAATGTAACAGCAGCTTGAACGTAGATAATTTTTCATTTGCTCTCTTACTGATTCCAGTTATTCAGAAAACACAATCTATCACAACTTGTTCGTACTGAAGCAATTCATATCCAGTTGCGTTGTATCACAGACATCCATAACCCGTTTTCATAGTGACAGCTATATTCTTTGATGAAAGAACAATCAATCCGAAGCTTTTTCAGTCGCACGAGCTAGTATTTTTGGAATACGACCTAATTTATAAAATCTTTACCATATTTTCGAGGGTTTATTGTTAACACCTTTAGAACCCATACACTCAAATGTCATCTTACTGCAGTTCATTTACTATACCAACATGTGAACAGTGAAATCCAAAATGTAAATTGTCAACTAGTGCGCTCCATAAATAGAATGAGGAATTGTGTTGACGATAGACGCTCTACTATATCAAAGCGTATTAATAGTAATAACTTAAGTGAGACATTCTAAATGAGAAATAACATCCAGGCATTAAACTATAGTCATGACTTCTCAAATCCATTTAGTTAATACATTGACCAACAAACTCTCGATCAACCCAGTCCGCCTCCATCTTACCTCAAGGTTGTATGAAACATAGTAACATATCACTGAGACGTTGCAAAGCACTTCACGAAAATGAGTACAACTTTGGTGAATGCTTATTCCGTGGAAAGTTTCACACACGCAATTCATATGTATTTCGCTACTCTGAATGCTTTAAAAGTGCTATGAATGGATACATATAGGCAGTTGGTATTACTACTATTCATCTCACTGTAGGAAATACTAAAATCAGTATAGAGCCATATATCAGTTCAGGGTTAAGTGAAACTCAGGGTCATTGTGAGACAGACGTTTTTAGTCAATCTGCGTCTTATCGGATTTTATGTACTATTGTACCGGATACGGCTCGTCCCAAGTAATCCACATATATTCGAGAAAAACATGAGGAATTAATGAAATCATGATCAAAATTATCATGCAGTTTTGATAGATTCACATTTGTGCAGTAAGGACAGAAGGCTTACAGTACTGACCTATCTAACGATTTGTTGCACAATGGGCTAGTGCTCAATTAGTGAACAACTTTCATCACTTTATAGTAACATAACATTATGGTAAATCTAGACAAAGTCCAAAACAGCTTCTTATTCGTACATCGAATCGCTGGCTTCTGAATTCTGAGTTTAACTCTGTGATTTGAAATATTTCATTTCATTACACAGTGAGATAGTGCTCAATTACTATGTGGAGTCCATTACATAATGGGAAGGTTATTCACTGAAACTTCGATCATGGTTACTACACAGATGGTGTTTACTAATCAATAGCAGTATATCATTTTTACAACGACACTTCATTAGCATACTGACAACATAAACAATCAATATACACCAAACCATATCAAGTCACACGCAAATGACAAAAATGATAAGATTCTTCAAAATTATACAGCTTTAAGTTGATATTGCGATTTAACCCATTAATACTATAAATATGAACAAGATACACTTATCCTCTATTCTGAAAATTGATCATTTCAGCCGGCACGTAGGCATAAATTATAACCGAAAAATTTTAAATGCACTTCTATAGAACATTTTGAAATGTTTTATGGCAGTGGTAGCTTTTTCGCAATGTCATTATTTTGTAGATCGTGTATTCTCGTCGAATGAGATGATCCATTTCCTGCTAAAATTATGGCTAGTTAGCGATATGCTGGGAGAGCCATTGCCAACAAACATTACTGTTCTACCAGTGTTTTGCTTTTTGTTGTAAAAGCACAATTACATCTGTCATCACTGAGCTTGTCAAAGTGTTTACCGCTTCAACCACTACAAATTCCATCAACGAAACACAGTGTTTGACAGTGCTCACTTAAGCAAACTTTCACGATCATCAAATATTTACAAGGAATGAGATGCAGTAGGTTGGCATTTCCAAATAAAGGCGAGACTTATATCGTCAGAATAATGCGAACGAGTGGGGTGAGTAATGTGTTCGTGGATTTTCGAAAATTATTTCGTTGTATTGTATAGAACCTTTGAGCCAATTTTCACTGTATACGATAAATGTGTTCATGCTTCTGAAAATATTGGTGCAGATATAAATGATGAAGAGAACATCGGGGAGAGATTGGCATTTTCTAACAAGCATCGCAAGAATCAATCTTCAACTAGTGGCTGGTGTCCACACATGAGGGATGTAATTTCCTAATATGTGTTAATTTGGCAGAGGAACAAACTAGTGAAAAAAGGTATAGTTCCATTCGACCTTCATTGCAGTGCGTTCCAGTAATCGCAGTTGGTGATCTGTGGTTGGTGGATGTAGTGTGACCGTTTGAAAGAACTGTGAGAGGTCGTCAGCACCTGTTAGTGATGACAGATCATGTTACACGTCGGTTAGATGCCAATAAAACTTTTGAAAAAAGGGTAAGATTAGTGACTGAATAAGTAGTCCGGCACGTTGTGGTTGGTCACTTGTATCTTGTTCAAACTTTTGCTATTATGATGATCAAGATGGAGGAAGTTTTCTACGGTTTTATCTTGCGCACGCAAAATTAAGATAGCAGTAAACTGATTCATATTTCTCTTATAACGTGTTTGAATATGCGTTTTA
The DNA here is from genome assembly GCF_000699445.3 of Schistosoma haematobium. Lineage (NCBI taxonomy): Eukaryota > Metazoa > Platyhelminthes > Trematoda > Strigeidida > Schistosomatidae > Schistosoma > Schistosoma haematobium. Next base: position 1,749,754 of record NC_067201.1, read on the forward strand.
CCTAACTTGGATTATAATTTGTTCGACTTCTGAAGGTTATTATCAATAATGAAATTTATACTTTATTGGCAAATGAACCAGAAGTATGACAGATGTGGATTATAGTTTAAGAGACTTCCCAAAACGTTTGGCCAATCTTTCGGTTGATGTTATCTTTCATTTTATCGGTAGATAAATGTTACAACGCATGGAGTCAAAAGTGCAACACAATATTGGTCCCACCAATTGGGGGTGTTCAAACTGCAGTAAACCAAAACACTGACTGTTTTGAAAATTTCAAGCTGGATGTCAGCAAACATCTTACAGTTCAAAGTTAAACTGATGTTAGTACTTTAACAAAAATGTTTTTCGAACATATACATTTGCACAACTTGTTAATAAAATCGACGTAAAGCGTCCCTTTGCTGGACTTCGTGTTTATAATTTTCAAAGTCTAAATGAGAATTATCTGTCAATCAAAGCAAAACTTCAAACTCTACGAAATTCATAATATTAAAAATAACGGCTATTATTCAGTTAAAAAACGTCTTCCTGGAACAGTTGTGATAATACACAATCCAGATAAGTTGATACATTGTTTATGCGACGATCAACACTACCAACGTTGTGGGAGCAAGTCAAAAATGTGGTAAATCTGGTTTTTGAAAAAACTAGTCCTGTACGTTACCAAGGTTAGTGTTTTGTTGGCGTCGGAAAATTACTTTGACGCTAGTACTTTGGTATAGAGATGGGCCTTTTTCGTATTTCTAGTACTGGTTTAGGGCAAAAAAGGTCAATTTCTAAATCTGTTGCTTAGTCGAGTGCTATTTTATGTCAAGGGCACTACAACTACACTATAACAGCAGAATAAATCACCAGTGACTTGTGAAAATTCTGAGAATAATAATCTTTTATTGTTTCCCTTTCACTAGATGGTTCCTAAAGTTGTCGTCACTAGATCACTGCTTCATTGTTCATTTCAATGAAAAAAGCAGATGTTAATGAGATTAGCTAAACTACTAGAAATTCGCACAACACTATTACGACCAATACATATTTCTGTACACTAATATCCTCATTCTCTCGCCATTCTCAACGTATGTTTCACAGCGTCTCAATTGAATATGTTCGTCTAAAATTTGAGTGCTTCTTTTACTAGTTGTTCAAAGATATTATTTAGAACTCGTGATGCCGAATATATGTGTCCACACAGTCAAGCGCAAAATTTGAAAGCGGTAACTGTTTTTGCGTGTTCTTGTAATTCTTTGACTTGTTCATTTGTAGGGTGTATTATAGGAAGATTATCATCCTATCTTGTATATCGGGTATATTTTACATTTAAAAAATTTTCGACAAACAATAGTTCATATATTATATTTATTTCGGACTTAAGTCCGAAGCAAGCTTGTTTTCAATCCAAGATAATAGTACACTCATGTTTACAGTAACTTCGACTTCACATCATGGACGCGACGTAGTTCAATAATGTACACCCCAAAGAGGTCCAGAATTCGGTTGGCTTTTTTCACTATTATGTCACATTTATTCATTCCAATTACAACTCTGTTCAGCCGTTGTTTCATTGAAAGATTAATGGGTGGAGACATTTGTGAATTTGTACGATCTTTAGCTTATTATTAAATAAAGATGAACTATACGTTGTCACACTGCCCTGCAATTGCGGTAGTTCCAACTTCTCCAACAGTGGAACGGCGGTTTTACAGTCAGTGGTGGTTAAAATATATTTTTTTATCAAACTCAGCTCTTAACTTCCTCAACCGTCAGTAACATGTTGATCTGGGACATCCTATCAACTTTAAGTCTCTAGCGACTTTTGCCCACCTTTTAGCAATTTTATTGTGCAGTAAATTATTGTTCTAAAAAAGACAATTAGATAAAGTTACACTGAACAAAATCAGTAATTGAAGTTCTGGACAGTAAAATTAACCCACCTGCAGAGCGTGAGAATTTTGAAAAAGTGGTTTGGAGCCGACAATTCATTTTCTCGTGCCATTTTGACGTAATAAAACAAAACCTAAAATTCGGTAGACTATTCTTGACCAGGTTAATCAGTTTAATGCATAATGACAACTATTACTCAGATATTATATTTAGTTTATTGAGCTTTGATCTCACCCAGTTCCGAATCATCCCGAGCTTCCATGTTTGACGATATTTCGGACTACTTTGAGGAAATCTTCAAAGTCGAATGACCCTGACCAAGGTTAAACAGGAGGTTTAGAGAAGTATTGGGAAAATTTCCTAGGGCTGGAGAAATTTTGAGGTTTATGTGCCGTTTCCCCAAAGTTTTCTATGGCGGCTACCCCAAAATTTCTCCGAAATGGGTCAAATTTCTCCTAAAATTGAGAGCTTTGGATGGCCATTAACTCCAGTAGATCTACAATTTATTACATACTCATAATCTTTAATCCTAGTATTACCAGGTTAACACCTTATGACAACTAATACTCAAATATTATATTTCATTTAACGAGCACTGTGCTCACAAATTTTCAAATGATGGGCAATAACTCCAGTAGAAGAGAAATTTCAACAACTTCTAAGCCAAATAAAAGGTTCGAATCTGTAACCCCTATTAAAGGAGACTAGGTACCTGACAATGTTCAACCTATAACAACCAAAGAATATGTGTATTGTTAACAAATGTCAATATAATCACCTGATTCTCCATGTTACAACCCCTATATCTCTGCACGCAGTACGCCAACGGTAAGACCGGTTGACATTGTGGCGGCAAATAAATCCCTGAAATAAATAGCTCTGTATGTTTTCTACATTGAATGCGGACCACATTAGTTTTAATGGACTCAACTAGATGAAGGCGCTCGGTCATGCATCCGCCCCAGATCTCAGCAACCCCTGCAATCGCTAGCCAGGTTAGATCAGACGATCACCGATATATTTATAGCCTATCAAATATATCTTCGAACCTTATCACTTCTGTCTTTTGAATTCACTTGGTGAGTACGGTTCATATTTAGTGCTACTGGTTAAAGCATTGTCAAACTCCAAATACCTGTGATATCTTCATTGGTGAGCCCGACATGATCTGGTACACCAAATTGCAAACTGTGAGAATATTCCTTCCTGGGATTTTATATATCGTTGCCTTATTTTAATTTTTTATACATAATGATATTTTTCGGGCGTTTTTTGACGTTTTTTTCACTCTTTCATTCTCGCACTTGATATTTCACCATGACTGGACAGACATCCAAGGTACTTAAGCTTAAGACTATGAACTCATCTTCGTTCCAACTGATGCCCATCTGGCCAGACAACATGGAGGCCTGACGTGAAAGACACACGTACACAATTCCTCGCAGTAGTCAAGGCACTAACGCGCGAATTCAACAGGTACGTAACACCTGGTATGTTTACTAGTGATTTTTCTGAACTCTACGAAACCTTAAGGCGTTCTATCCTTAAACGAGGAGACATAACTGATAGACAAAGTTCAGACCAACTCCTCAATAACATCGACTTGTAGCACGGTTCTGCGCAGGACATAAGGCAACGAATGAGAGAAGTTATCGACCAAAGAACCTTCGATGGTGGCCCATTTAAACAACGTTTCTTGTCCAAACTTCCTCAACAGGTGCAAGCTGTACCTGTCTCGTTTCAAAACATTGCCCTAGACAAGCTAGCTGCATCTGCCGACCGCACTTTAGAACTCGCGCTATTTCAAAAGGACAGTGGTATTTCTCTTCGCTGAGTAAATGCTATTGTTTTGATCGTTTATTACGTATCATGAATACGGTTTTCACTTTAATTGAATTTATTTCAGTTAAAGTATTCGAATGGAGTATCGTTTACTGTTTCTCAACTAGTTTATCGTCGGTACTCTTGAGTACTTATTTTCTACTGTATCTCTTAGTACTTTTGGTCCTAACAATGTACAGTTCTCCACTTTTTTGGTCACAGATCATTTTTTTGTCTTTGAGTATTGTTGCATCTCGCTCTTTTTTTAAAAGGTCCCTTTTCTAATGACCGGACAGTGCAAAAAAAGCAGTTGTCAGAGTCCCGGTTGTCGTTATCCCGTTGAAAGCGGCATGCAGTGCGATGTGCGCAAAGGCTGGTACCACGAAGTTTGCACGAATATAACGCCTGGGGCTTTCAAAAGGTTCAGTAAAAAAGGGTTGCGTTTGGTTTTGTCAGCAGTGCTGTTTGGATGCAAACAGCTTGTTAACTGAGGCCATCTCATTGCTAGATTCTGCGAAAAAGTGTTTTAGCAGGCGTAGTCGGGACACATCAAACAGCACTCTCTCTATCGACACGCAAATTGATATGAAGCAAACTCAGATGAGTTTGAAAATAGGTGACTCACATCGATCAAAGAAGGAAAAAGAGTCTCCGAAGAGGTCTGTCCTTAACAAAAACTCAAGAAAAGAAGGTTCTTCTGTTCCCCGTCTTCCAAATGGCATCCAGTAGGAAACACTTAGAAACCGCAATCTCAAGGCTCGATCGGTATCTAGCGGGAAACATGATCTGACCTCTTGAGTCGTCGACAACCCTTCGGAATCCAACAGTATGTTTGACGCAACCGCTGTTGTTTCTCCTAGCACCGATGACGAATGGGTACAGGCTGTAAGGAAGAAACAACCTAGTGATATAAAAGGGAATCCCGCTACTCTAAAAGTAGTCGAAAATTGGAAAGCTGATCACAGCGACAGATCAGTTATTTTTCATAGAATCATGGAGGGTGAGCGTTCTGAGCCAAAAGCTCGTTTTGAGCATAACATTGTGCTGATTAAATAGCTGCTTAATCAACTCATGCCTCAAAATATCACCGTGGTCACCTTGCTGAAGATGTAAAGGCTAGGGAGTCTGGATGACTTGAAACCAAAGTACCCAGACTGCTTGAAGTAGTATTCAATTCCTTGAACGAACGTGACCTAATTTTACAGAATAGACACAAATTAAAGGGTTCAGAAGTGTTTATCCGTAAGGAATTACTATTGGCAGATCGTGTAAAAAGACGGGAAGCCGAAAAAGAACTTCAACTTTGGTTAGACGCTGGCGAAAAAGACCTGAAAATTGTAAAATTTCGGGTTGTACGGCTTCGACAAACAATGATCCCAAAGCCACTCTGGATGAAGCACGAAGCCACTTAAATAGTCTTCGGATCTGCTACACCAATGCGCGGGGCTTACTTAATAAGCGATCGGAACTAGGTGTACAGATTGACTCTACAAAGTCACGAACTTAATGTTTTAATGCTGATTTATCATGCAAATTCTTCATTAAATCGTGTTACGAATGTTGAATTAGTTTCACTTCCTACCCAGTAATCCTATTACAAGCAAACTAGACAATTCACTAAAATACAATGCCTACTCAAGTCCCTACGTAATATTTAAAAAAATATGAGAAACGAATAAATAAAAGGGCTCCAATAGCTTTGAAAAAAAGAGATAGTCAATTATGTATCACAATACTGTTTTTAGCACTATATATTATAACTACACATAATGCCATACTTTCAGCAACTTTCTGCACCACCTCCGTTTGTCAGCTGTTAATCCACTGGTATATTGTTCACAATTACTTTCTTTAACCTATTAGGATGCTCTTGCCTAATAAATACTCTAATAAAGAAAAAATAAGGGTGAGTAGCCATACTTTGAATTTTCTTTCATGAACATTGGCTCCTCTGCCTCTCGCCCTTTCTTTTACTTGCTCCCTTTTTCAGCCCACATATGATATGTAACGAAAGATTTCATCCTGCACCATTCTCAATGCCTTAGACATCCCAAAGGGACATAGGCTTGCGAAATTTAGAAGCTCCCACCTTCAATGGACTTATCCTTGACCATCAGTTGCACATTTGCAACGCAACTTTCATGAAGCGTGCCAACTGTGGTACTGATTAAAACCATCTACATTCATATCTTATAAGTTATCAACCCAGCCATGTAATTTACTACAGTGGATATTGTATCATTTGTATCAATTTGATCTTTTTTGTAAACTGGCATCCCTCATGTAACAAACAGTTATTTGAGAATAAATTAATCGCAGTTACAGAAACCTGGCTGGCACAGGCTATAGATAGTATGGAACTTGATTTCTAGGTTTTACGTTAGTTAGGGCCGACAGAATACAAAAGCGTAGAGGAGGGGGAGTAGCTTTATTCATTAGGAATGCTGTTCCATTTACCATTATCGACATTGTATCGCATGAGAGTGGGACGTGTGATTTAGTTAGTTGCCGCTTGAAATGCAAGGGACAAGAGCTGCTGATTGGTTTGGTTTATCGCAGTCAAATCTGTGAGGTAAATGAGATCCTGTTAAGCAGTCTCAACACTTGGTCACAAAGTGGTCGATGTCTACTCCTAGGGGACTTGAATGCATCAATGGTAGACTGAGTAAATCTTCGAACTGAATTTTCAGAAAATTCCTTCAGGCAGGAGCTAGTTGAGGCGGTTATCACATGTGCCCTAGTGCAACATGTTCCTGAATGCTGGACCGTGTGCCTAGCCATTAGACCGCATCAAACCACAGAGGAATGACTGCAATTTTTCCTCTTACCGACTAATCATTCATAATACTAATGAGTAATAGGACTTATACACTTCTAAGGTGCAGACAAATTTGTTACTTGGATGAATTGACGAAATATTGCTTCAATATATCATACATACTTAGATCAAACCAGAAAAGTGTATTTGACACAACTGTGCTTGATCCTCATAATCTACACAATTGTTTTTCCCTCCCTAACCGAATATTCTTTTCCGTTTTGTGGAGTACAATTAAGCACCCTTAGTTACGTACCTGGTTATAAAAGGCTGTCGTCATAGGCCCAAGGTCAAACATTTGATCGGGTTTAACAATGAGTCCAACTTCTAGCAAGTTTACACTTTTACATATATGCATTATAAAAAAGTTTTTTTGTTTTCATACCTTTTCGTACACAAGATGGCTACACTATGTCTAGTTCCTTCCAGAATACCAATCGTTTTTAGAGGCCGATCACTTACGTGGGACCGAACAATTATCAATTATATTTATGCATTTCCATTTTGTATCTTATTATTTTTATGCAGGCAGTGGAGCAGTTCTTCAGGTTTGCTGAGTTTTCACCATTACCTTTGAAGTAGATTCTTCTTTAACTTTTACTTGAGGGCGACTCAATAGGCAGCTGAGTAAACTCCTGATAGCCGGTCTGAGCATGGAAAAATCGTACCTCATCAACATGGTGTTGGGTAGCCCGCTCGCGGCACTTCCTCAAATATTCTTATTCAACATTCTCACACTCTTTCTCTTGAAAGCACGCAGCAAACCGTCAGTGATAGTTGTAGAAGAGATCACATGCTACAAAATAAGATGACAAGCTAGTAAATGAAAAGACATCCATGGACTATCGTTGACAGCTGACAGCGTTAGTCGTCACTGATTTTTGGTCAAACAGTGAGCGAGTTGATAATTTTCCCTTGGGATGAGAAAAAAAACTAAGGTGTTTTCTATAGATAGGTTAATCGAACCGACGTTCCTATGGATGTCGATTCTAAGGGGAAGCTAATGTATCAACTTAGGTTGGTTGGTTAAGAGTTGACCCCAAACAACCAAGCATATGCCAAAACAGTATTGTTCAAATATTCATTCACTTCCTTATTTTGTATAAGCGCTATATTCCCTATTATCTTACATTGAATGTTGAGAGCCTTTGTTTGTCTGAACAGATAATCCCACGCTCCACTGTGACTGCGCTAAGATCGAAATAAAGACCTATTCACTACTTGTCTGGTTTCTTCTATCAATAGCACGAGTATTACCTATAGGCACGAAAGTTCCTTACTAGAAACTATGTATTGAGTGGATGAGAGGATCGTGAAAATCATACGGAATTCATATGACTGACTACATTGCACAGTGGTGCATGTAAGACAGCTCACAGATACATTCCAATTGAGAACTAGAGACAGAGAAAGCTACTCACATTACCCTTCCTCTTTCTTCTAGTGGCTGGCTGCATTATGAAGACCTCTCCATCTGAGGGCAAGCACGGAATAACATGGATAATAAGGAATCAATCAAAAGATATGTACTTTGAAGACGACCTCTCCGTTTTATGCCATACTCACCAAGAACTACAGATGAGGACAACTAGTGTAGCGACAGCCTCTGTTTACATCAGTAAGCCTCAACATACAGAAGGAAGAATGAATGATCATGAAATTCACCACACCGAACTCCAACACAATAAAAACTGATGGAAAAAATCTGGAAGATGTGGAACGTTTAATCTATCTGATCAACATGATCGATGAACATGGAAAATCTAATACTGACGTAAAGGCGAGGATATACAATGCAATAACAGCATTACAACAGTTGATTAACATATGGAATTGAAAACAAATGTCTGTCAGCGAACATTGTAGTCAGAATACGAAATGTCATTTAACAGGAAACAGTCAGCAACAGCTTACTGTGGGGGAGAACAAACTAACTTCCAGCTAGGAAGGAAGTTAAGAACAGAGACGCATGGGAATATTCATTTTCAAAAGGCATTCTGCTTAATGAGTACAAACGATGAAAATATAGTGTTATCGATATCTTCGGTTACACTCAGTAATGAATTCCATCGCTCAATATAGCTAATCGCAAAGTAAAAATGACCATGGAATATAACTGAAGTGAGATCAGAGGATTGAGTTCAAAAATATATTTCGAAACTCAGGATTCAGTCAGAATATATGCACAATACATCAGTGTCATCCCAGTCAATTTTCTGTTGACGATTGTCAACATGTATCGATCACAAGAAACCGATACTATGATATATGACAGTGCTGATATTTCGAAATAGAGAAATAGTAGGAACAAACACAAATATAGAAATGCTCATTCTATTATTTCATGTGTACATAATTTTTGTCGATCGGATAACTTTTGGACAATCTTGGACACTGCAGTCTATCAATAATACAAACAGTATTTATTTGTATGATCCTTGTCATTAGCTTTACATGCAAACCAGTGTCAATTTGATTCAGGTCACTCTCTTTACCATGGAAGTGTCTCGATGAAATATCACTCACGCTTTTACTCACTATTTACAGTGTACTGGACTTCTGATAACCGTTCGCTCAGTGAACACTAACTTCCAGAAATAAGACATATGTTGCATTTCACACAACAACCAAATGATATAAAACATCAAATGAATTTCATTGTCATTTGCAGTAAACATTTACTACCATCATACCAGTTGGAGATTAGCAATGTGCCCTTCAATATCATAACGAGGTAAACGAAAGCGCTTTCCAATTGTAGCTGTATGCACTGCTATTGCATTTTGAACTGTTCATGCACCAAAATGTTCAATGACGTAACCCAACGGATTCACAAGAGCCAGATCAACTAGGTTTCAAAATACATCCCAATTTTGTTCAGCCAAAATGAAATACGCTCGCTATACTTTCATATCTTCACAGCGGCTAAGCGATGCCGCATTCGAGTGATGGTCGTATCTTATCCTCTACAACGCTTAACGCACCTCTAAATCGAGGATAGCTGACTATTTAATAAGAATCAACCGCAAACATCAAATGCATGAGCATTGAACATAAAAATTTTTAACTCATTAGTTCGTGGACAGATAACGCAATAACCCTATGAGTGCTCCTTAAATATGGCTGTTTATAAGATGCTCAAATCATCTTACATATTTATTATTTTCTTGTAGTTCATACAATACTAGATTACATTTTTCTGGAATTTGATGTCAGCATCTAAATATCACGTTGCTCTACTTGCTTATCGTCTTATTCATGAGTTTTGCAACCCCATGTCCTTCTTTCAGATTGTTCGGTCGGCTCCCTGTCCCTGTACCATCTAAACCATATATGATATGACCATTATCCTGCAACTTATACCATAAGTTAACTTCATATAAGTGTGATATAGTGAATGTATGTCTAATACGTAATGCTAAAGCTTTTGCTATGTGATTTGCTTGTGACATGAATCTAGAAGAGACAATTTATTCCAACGAGGTGTGTAACATCGAGCTTAGATTTAAGCAATATTTATGCATACCACAAATGTAAATAGCCTTATATGAAAAGAAGTGTTGTGGTGGGGTCGCTTCTCAGCAAACAAGATAGTAAGGAGATCTGTAGGGCATAAAACGTGGTTAAGTTGATGCTTCTTATACTCAAGTGGTATATTTTAAACCACTGGTACTGATGCTAATTTCTTATGTCAAATAACTAGTTGGGTTGTGTTGGTAAGCTTGTATTGGTTACTCTTTCAACAGAAAAATCCGTTGACAAGTAAAACTGAACTGTAACGTTAAACAGAGGTTCTCTCTTAACTCTACAGAAATTAAAACAATACAAATGCATTTTAATGATTTTGACGAAAAGATCCAATCGTCATTGCATCGCTGTGTTCCCCTAAAAAAACTGAAAACTCAATCCTAAACCTCGGAATCGTTTTAATCATCCCCTATTTATATTACGTTTGTGTCTTAGAATACGTCAATGTAAATGAGTAACTATTCTAACAACTTCATCCTACCTGCAAGCTGACATGCCTTATGAAACACATTGTGATCTGAGAATACATATTATATATTGTATATCATAAATATACATATACATCACAACAGTGATTCACTTCGTCACTATAAATCTAAGCAGCGAACACTTGCACCGCTCATAAGTTAGGCTGCTATACATCAGCGATGGACATACACTTTGATGTAGTTTGCTAGAATACCTTTGCAATGAACCATTATGCACTATCATTACTCCAATTTGTATATCTCTCAAATAATGTGTGCGTGAATGTTAACCAAATGAGAGTTGAGAACGAGACCCAATCTCGTGATTTTATCACATGAATTTTCTGATCAGATGTTGATGCCTTATTTTCAACCTGTCTTACAGTTTGTCAATACTCTGACGGTTCCTAATGTCAACATAATTGCGGCCCAAACAACGATTTGAATGGTTAGCTATGGACATAATTTACAGTGGAGAGAGGACGCTGTAGTGATAATGGTTCTCAATCATTCAATATTTGAAGCCGAACATGCAGTGGGTCAGTAGGTATACATTCAACGTTTAGAAATGAGAGAAAGCTAGAGATTGTGAACGTATAAACGCCTAATCGGTCTAGCATGGCTCACCGCAGTGCAAATTTGAAATTCGCTTGTTTTCATAGCACATACTACTCCCAAAGAAACAAAATTGTTTGCGGTTAATATTATCTGATTCGTTTCAGGTTATTTGCACAGATTCTGTACGAATTTGATCACAGGTGTTGCTAATGTAGCTGAGAATTCGATGCATATGGGTCAGCTTCTGATATACTTGGGCTTGCAGTGTGGCAGTGTCGATTCTGCTGACCAATGAATCCAAGAATGGTAGACCGACTTTTGGCTTCTTTTTCATTGTGTCTTTGAAAGCGTTGTTCATCAGATTGTAGTTGTTTTTCATGTCGTCCTTATCGATAATGACAAATATGTCGTCCACACACACGAGGATTGGCGATATGCATATTTTAATGGTTATTATTCCTACGATCTAGTTGGAGTCATATCTCATGCCCCTAAAGTGGTGGGGTCATGAACAACCTCGTGCGATCTAATCCATTCTAATGAATGTGTAATTTTGACATTTTCACGCTATTATCAGTCATATTTGCTTGCACTTTCCTTATAGAAATGTAGACACACATTGAACGTAAGTTGATTAATTGGTTAGTGAAAGACCAGTAACGACAGCATGAAATACTAGGAAGAGGTTCTTGAAAGCTGTCAACACTGCTGTCAGAAATACCATACTTCACCAGATCCTACATTGACAAGAATAGATCTGAGTATTTTGAGTGTAAACACATTGTTGAATACCTGTTTGAGCTCCAACGAATATGTCAACACGATCAGTGGTTAAGAAGACGTTTTTATGAACTCTCTGAACTTTAAATCAGAATACTGTAAAACCAGTTGAACACTTCATGTCATATTATTATACATGAAATATACGTGATTGTTTGCATATAAAACAAACCGAAAATGCTTCGTGAATAAATGATCACTTTTTGAACTTAATCACGATCTTTGTGTCATAAAATCGAAGTAATGGTTTGATAATTGGTCCTCAGAAATTTCTAAATACAGATGTAAATGGAGGCTCAAATTCAAGCCCACTAAAGAACGCCTCCAATCACTAAACCTTTATATATTAGAGTATATTCATCTTAGAGATGACCTTATAATGACCCATGCTATCCTATTAACTTCTGGCCAGCCCCTTAAATACCTACTTCACTTTTGCTCTAAAAAACACATAGCTAGAGATCAGCACCCAGAAACTACAGGCACAACATATCAGAACAGAATATAGACACAATTTCCACTCCCTAAGAGTTGTCAAATGCTGAAATTCGCTGTCGGCTGAGCTAGTCCAAGCGACTTTCGAGGAGTCCTTCAAGAGGCAACTTGACTTATTTCTAAGGACTAAGGATTATATTTAACTATGTATTACCGATTTATTATTATTCTTGGAAACCTCCGGCGCGCAACATACCACTCAATTTGGTATCGAACCAACGTCACGTTGATTCTAGTTGGAGAGTAGTGTTGTGGCCCTCAAACGAGACAATATGGTAAATAGACATTCAGCATTTAACACGGAAATAGCCCAACGATGATGAGGGCGAGAAGAGGGAATTGAATTAATTGGAGTTGATCGTATGGCATGGGTCGACCTTGCAAGCGTGGTCCCTGCTGAATGTTAACTTATATCTCTTATTCAAAATAAATATATTGTTCCTTCTCTAGCCCAAGTTTGTTCTCTATCATGTGTTGGTAATTGTTACAATGTAGTGAGTTCGTGTAGACGATGATGTGACTTCCACATAAGATCTTATAGATTAGGCAGTTATATCATGATAAATCTACAATTATGGGATTGGATCTACTATTAGAGCAGAACTAATATCATGGTGGACCATAATTCTACAGCTTCACTGTTGAAAAATGCCAATAATCACTGTTTGTGGACTGCATGATGATTTTGCTCTTACTAAAACAATAAATACCTGAAAGCATGTGCCATATTTGATACTGTTTGGAATGACATTCATTTGTCTCGTTCTCTGTTTTCTCATTTTTCACTTGGAGTTTCTAGTGTCCGAGTGCTCAATAAGTACGCAGCATGTCAAGGATCTAAGCACTATATATAACACAGGCAATCATACTCAGAGAACACAACTCCACCTAAAGAATGTAAACAATTAGTCACAGCTTAGTGAACGCGATTGTTGGATGCCTGTGATGTTCGTCTAGCTGATTACACAAGCATTACCGTGATGCTCATCATGTATAGTGATGTATGACTATTTAAATTTCAATAAACTGAGGAAAAGCTAGGGTTGAAGCTATCACAAATTCACTTAATCTGCCAAAGAGAAACAAGAATCGGTGACCAAAGACCGGTAAGCTAGCTATTCATGCGTCCCAGCCCCGTAACTAGATGAAGAAGTCCAAGCTTGAAATGGGGAAGTATATTCTGCAAACAGTCAGAAACGAGCGATAACAACAAAGACAATTCAAAACGTATATATAAAGTGCGAAACCGTCCTTGGAGAGAGTTATCAAATAGCTTACAAAAAGTTGCAACGGACCAATAGCACTTAAGATATTTCTCAGTATGAAATGCGACATGAAGATGACAGAAGCACGTTTGGCGCAAAAACAAAGAAATTCAAATTTTTAAAATAAAATTACCAAATTAGGTCCTTACTCAAGTGAGTTCTGGAGATCTAACGTCCCCAACGGGAAGGGAGAGCCAAATTTTGATCTTGATTGAAACGTGAGACTGATAGTTGACTAAATCATATTTACCTTTTTTTATCATTAGTATGAGGCATTATTGGTACAACTTTTCACGTCACTAGCAATCCATTTTCACACCACTAGCATAACTGCTTTTTACGAAACAAATTGTCAGCCTATTTCATTTCTTACGTAGGTGGTCTTGCAAGAGTTTTAAAAAGCACACTTCAATTGGATCTATGAGTGCGAAATTGCGTTGATAGTGATGTCCAATTTAGTCGCGATAGGTGTAATGGACTTTGAATGGATCGACTAATCCGTTTGATAAGACGTCACCACACAAAAATTGATGAATTGGTTTCCAGTACACGCATTATTCTCACTAAAAACAGACGTGATTTACCAGGTAATGCTACAGATGGTCAATATGTGCAAAGGTAATCACAGGGCTAAATTTGAATCATCATCAAGTATTGTGAATGTTGTTGCATTTTTGGAGGTCGGAAATACGGATATGTGAATATTTACGTTGCATGGAAATAAGGGGTGGTATTGTTTTTTCGTTCGATGCAGACACACTGAGCATTCCCGTAAACGTGTTCGAAAAAATATTTGACATGAATATTATCTATGATCTTTGTAGAGAACTAAACGGATTAAAGTGGGTGTATTTTTTTTACCGGACTATCGTATGTTATGAATGCAGATGAAAACGGTGAAACGCATCACTGGTGGAAATTGAATGTTTCCTCATCAAATCAATACCAGTACGAGCTTCATTGACAGTACGCTGTGGTTAATAGTGGAGAAGTGTCAGTATATAGGAAAAGACAGTGAGCAGTAGGTGATTAAAAGAATGAAATTGGTAAGTATATTGCAGACCGTCTCATGTTATATTATCAACGGTGTTTAACGTTTCCCAGAAACGGGTAAGTCTGAATTCACCGTACCATCTGTTGAATCAACTTGAGAATCATTAAAAGATATATTTATATAGGCATAGAAGGTGAGTGAACCTAATTAGTAAAAGCGAGATCTCGTGTCACTTCTTTTTATATCACACACATTCCAACTGCATGATTGCTGCCAGCCAAAGCGTGTGATGTAATGTTGAATAACTACGATAAACAGAGAACTCGTTTACAGAATACTGTAATTAGCCGTTCATCTTAAGGGTTCAGATTATATTAAGTAATCTATTTATTTCCTGTTTAAGAATTCCAGACAGATAATTCGATACAGTTTGTCTTACTTACATAAATGTTCTCATTAGGAACTGGTTTCAGTTTGTTAAGCATACATATTTTGTACATGTTTTCCAACTAGTCACTTCCTGTTTGAGGAATGGAGTATTACAGGTATTTATAAGGTATCTTTGAAGTCGATAACTCAAATCTCCATTGTATTAAATAAGTCACGTATTCTACATAAATACTGTCATATATAGTACACAGCTTTACAGTTGTAATATCCGACGAGGGGAATTTTCTTTTGTTCTCCAAATAACGCTCCTAAACCAGTGATGTTGTTGTACTCATTGAGCGTCAGAAATAACTTCGACCACGACTCAATAAAACCTCATGTACCTAGAGACTTCTCAAGTGGAAATTCAGAAACATTCATAATGTGTGCAGAAGAACACTATCAACCATAACCATGCAAGTCCGTTCTTGACTAGTTATCCATCTTTCAACATATATGTCACTGTTCAAAAACTTACTTTCAAATCATTAATCACTGATATAAAATTATAAGATTCCGCAACTCTTTTATATGCTAGTTTGGGATTGTTCTCCAACGTTTGCTCCCTTTCGGACGCGTGTTTTCTACCTTAGTTGTATCAACACTACTTTTGTAATTCATGGTGACCGAGTGGTAAAACCGATAAATCAGGTTTCCACTGATGTTCTAGCTAAGAATGAGCGTATTAACAGACGAGATTATCAAAACAAACGCATTCTTCACAGTGTTTGACAACACAGGTCCAGCGATCCGCACCATATCACGTAGATTGCTCTCGGACAAGTTAAAGACTGCAAAGAGAGAATCTGAACACATGATGCAAATAAGTATCATTTAACGATCTGGCAGTTCACGAGCATCACCTGAACATTCGGTACCTCAGAAAGACCAAGACTGGGTTCCATGTGATGATCATCGTAGTCTGAATAAACAGAATTTCACAGACAAATACCTCACTCTTTATTAACTCGATTTTTTTTATTAAAAGGAAAACAGCGTTTTTTAAGCTGGACCACGTGAGAGCATACCATCAAATTCAAGCTGCACGAAAGAATATTGAAAAAGTAGTCTTAACCTCACACAGATCGAGTTCTAGTGGATGCAATTTGAACTATAAATGCCGCTCAAACATTTAGGCGATTCATGCATACAATATCGACTTACTCAGTATCAAGCCACTTCAGGTGAGGATTGAATCTATCGTTATTTACCAAAACAAAATTCATTAAAATCTCAACGTCGATTCCTTGTGATGTGCAATTTTCGTCGTCATTTCTTGTTCAGTTCTGTTGCGACAACTCGACCTTCAATGAATATTCTGAAGCTGGATAGAAAATAAACGAATTCGAAGAAAGACGAAGCATTCACTTTGTCACTTGATGCTAAAGCTGCCTTTGATGATGTAAAGTCCATGATAGTACACGCTTCCGTGATACAACATATAAATTCCGATCCTACAACATACATTTCCTTATTTTTGATGCATTTCAGAAAACTTAAGTGGCAAAACTGCAACAACGAGTGAATTATATCACCATGCCTATATCATATTTTAAACCAACTTTTAACAGTCTTTGAACACTATGTCACCTTCGGACGTGAATTACTAGCTAGTTATCTAATGGTAAAGCGTCGCACTCTTCTATCACTGAGGATCGACTAGACTTCTAGGAATGAACCACACTGAAACAACAACCTACCGTTTTGCAGTGAATGGCTTGACCAACAGATTACACCTTCAACTGAAAAGCTTGCTAATGACACAGGCTGATGCATTGGAATGGAGTGTAGCTCTACCACTCATACTCTTTGTAATTCGCTTAAAGATCAAAGCGATATTGATTGCACATTAGGTGAATTAGTCTGTGGTACAAATGTAGTATTGTTAGGACAACTAATCAATCCAGACGCAGACATGTAAGGTGACCTAACTTGTTTTATAAGCCTTCTATTGAAAACGCTGCGTCAAATTCGAGCAATAACTCCGCCAGAGAGTGGCCGTCATATACAGCTCAATAAACGTCTGCAAATTTATCATCGCCCCGGTCGGCGCTGTTAAAAGGCCGTTGAAGAAACCATACTAAAGACCAAACACTTCATCACTGACAAAATTAGAAACAACGAAACATACCACAAAATCTGTGGATGATAAAAGATCAAGCAATGATTCTCTATGTTTGATACGTTCAGGCAGAACTGTAAAGAGGCGAACGCTTGAAGTTTATTTTGTGAAAAAAATCAGAACAACCATTAGTATATACTACAACAGTAAATTTCAATCGGTCTTCTAACAAAAACTTATGTTTACCACATTCATAAAGTTGACACACAGGATTTACAAGACTTGTACCAACTAGATTTCAAAATAGATTTCAGTTACGTTCAGACAAAATGAAATACACCCGCTATACTTTCATATCTTCACAGCGGCTAAGCGAAGCCGCATTCGAGTGACGATCGTATCTCAACCAGTAAGACAGTAACATTCTTCGAATTCGACACATAATAGATTAGTCCTTCAAACTCTATTAACCACCATCTAAGAACTGGGATTCCAATTCAATATTGAAAAGACTTTGTTACATAAAATGATGATAGCCTCCAGTGCAGTGAACATCCACGCATTTGATTATGTGATCAATATCGTGCATTGCATAACATAATGGTGAGAGATTCATAGAACAATGAACTTTCAGTGAGCCCACGATTGAAACACTGCTGAATAGGTTTAGTCCCATATGTGCTCAGAAGACTGATATCATTAGTTGAAGATATCTTACAATCCAAAACATAACATGCACAACTGATCGCATTCCGTTGGTAACCGAACAACGGGTGATAAGACACTTGATCTAATAATAATATGTAATCTAATATCTAGTAGGGACGTCATCCCACTATCCGAACAAGTATGCAGTGAATGTGAAAGCAATGATCGTAGGATAGTATGTTGTGCTCTATAACTGACACATCAAAATACCCGTCAATATACAGATTATAAGCAAGATGACTTGGACCTCCAGCGATCACTGTGTAAAATCAGTCAAGCTATAAATTCCCTTACCGTTTCCAGTGGTCATGAAGCAGACACAGTTTCATCTTTACTCTACAAATATGGTGGTCAAGATATTGCATTTCTTCTTCTAAAGCTTTTGACTCACGCTGTGGTGTGTCGTACCACTTTGACGTCATTAATTCAGCTCTTTCTCAACGTGATCAGTGATATCTAGTCTGAGTGCTATACTTGGAAATTTCCAAAGTCTTCGACATGGTCAACCACCAAATTCTTGTAGATAAGCTTGCACCTTATGAGGTCGAAACGCTCTGCTTGTTTGGTTTGATTTCTCCATTGAAAATCAATATCAAATTGTTTAGATTAACTCTACATTGTCGAACACTATCGTTATCAGGAGTGGTGTAATACAAGGAGGTGAATAAAACGTCTGCACTTTTTACTTCTTGTCAGTGATATTTGTGAATGCTTTTTTATGGGTAAATACTTTCTGTGTGCAGATGATCTTAAATTGGCGTATTCGTTTTCCCCTCATGAACTGAACAATGTGCTAAATCGCATCAGCATGGAGGTTGACAAGGTGCTGGATTGGCGCTTAACTAGGCAACTGGAGATTAATACAGCAAAACTTGGATGGATATGTTCCGCTAGTGCATCACTTAAATTGGGTCATTCCATAATTACTGAAGTTTTGTCTAGGTTACATACAGTAGTCGACTTAGAAATTACGTTCTCCTACGATTTGTCATTTACAGAACACATGTCGAAACGGACCTTCAAGTCTCAAAGTCTAATGGGTTGCATACCTCGAGACCATTGTAACAAAGTGCTAGGTTTGAGCTTCTACGAATTCACTTAGTCTGCAAACGTAAAAGAGGACACTGTTACCATGACCAATAAGCTAGATAACTAATATATCACATACTCGCTATCTAGAGAGAAGACGAAGTTTGAAACGGGAAAGTTTAGTCCGTAAAGTCAGAAGTACGAGAGATAAGAACAAACACAAATCAAACGTATATATATAAATATTAACAGCATAAAACTGTCCTTGGGAAGCGTCGCGAAATAGCATACTAAAATACACAACTGACTAATAGCGTTAAAGATTTTCCAATGTGGAAAGTATGACGTGAGGGTGAAAAGAACGCTTTTGGCTCGCAAACGAGCAAATTCAAACTATTTTACCTGTAAATTTTGCAGAATGTGGAATAATCTTCCACAACCTATCCGAAAGATAGATTCACTCTTATCCTCTGTTCACTTCATTGATGCACTCTACTGTTCTGAAAATGCATTAAATGTTCTAGCAAGTTGAACTGTATTTTATTCCACAGGTGAGAATGTAGGAACTTTGAATGTCTTGCCATTCTTGCTACAGACGTCAGTAAGGAAAATCACCTACTTGATGTTAATTAACGTAATCACCGTCCCTAGACCCACTTACCAATTTGAATAATATCTAAGACGAACAGCATATCACTGAGTAACATAAGAAGTGCATTATGGTTCACATGATTGACATATTTTCGTAATTCCTGCTTTGCTGTTCGATGCTCTTTGTTTCTATTTTAGTTTCTTCAGTCGTAGAGGATTATGATTATTTCGTAATGGTACAGAAAATGATCTTCAATACACCGTTCATATATCAACAGCGTGTGCACTTAGAAAGAATCAAAAGTTGTTAGCTGATGCAGTGCATTGCAGTGTACCACCTAAACAATGTTTGGACTAGTAAGCTTAAGACAATCTTTAATCACATGTTTATTCTCTACATTTCATGTTACAAATTATGACATGATGATTTTGTCGGTAAAGTGGCGTGAATTCTTTAGTTGGTAATTTCAGATTATATTCATAATTATCCCATATACCTCGATTTGTGGAATTGAAATCGTGAATTTCGGAACAATCGAAAATGTAGGAAAGGTGAAAGTGTTATTCGAGAGTAAATTGTGTGTTTAATGAAATTGTGTTGGTCATTAAATGGTTCACTGCAGTTTTCCAAAATGATTGTACACTTTCGAATTCATTCATAAGGAGAGATTTGTAATGCACTTATTTTCAGTGGTGTGAGCTGTGAACAGAAATGAAAGCAAGGGTATTGGTGTGTGTGATCCACACTTGAAAAGTCATTACGCTTTCCCTTGTAACAATCAACGTATTATTATTAGAGTCAGTCGCAAGATAAATTTTACCAATCTGAAGTAATATTTGTGTTTGCAAACATCTCATCACCACCAAAAACCTCAAGTAAGCTGTAGTTATCGGTCGCCAAATGCTGGACATATTTATTCATTACGTCACCCTGTTCAACTTGTGCTCTCCATCGTTATCGAACGGTGTATAACATACAAACTACCAATCCGCTAACCAATTGTGCCTGTACGTACATACTGCGTTCAATGAATAAACAAATTATGACAACCGAACACTTCACTACTGAAAAAATCAGAAACAACAAAACATACTACAAAATCTGTGGATGATAAAAGACCAAGTAATGATTCTGAGTGTGTAAAACGTTCTGGCAGAACTGTAAAAAAGCGTAGGTTTCAAGTCCATTTTGTGGAAAGCATTAGAACAACAATTACTACATACTAAACCACACAATTCATTCAGCCTTCTGACAAAAAGCTTATATTTTTCACTTTCCTTACGTTCACACAAAAGATTCACATGACTCATATCAACTAGATTTCGAAAAAGATGGCGACCGCCATCAAAATCTGTGCATACTTATATTGATAGTGAATTGTTATCACTTCAGAATACAACATGAAGTGTATTGCCATGCCTGAGTTGTGTACGAACACACTGTGACTAGCAGCACATGTTATTTGTTGCTACAGTTACATAGTCACCTGAATGAAAACAATCGGTATTCCAGGATGTAACGTTTGTTGCCGATCGACTCACCAACTCGTGTTACACTCATGAAAACACCATTCAGCATTTCCAGAGTCTGATTCTCAAGATATTTCTCTCACGGGCAACATGCCGTTTAATAGGTCTTCGTTTTATATTATAGCGAACAATCCATTGGATCATTTCATTTCGATCAGTGATATTTCAACTAACATTCATTCACACTAATCTCAAATTTTAGCAATATAAAAACCTCGGATTGCCCACCCAACGCCCATTCTCATAGCCAATCTTCATACTTCCAAGTGAACATTACCTGAACACGCACATCACGTGAGCTGTTGTGATCGCTCGACATATGCTGGACATATCCATTCATTACGTCACCCTGTTCAACTTGTGCTCTCCATCGTTATCGAACGGTGTATAACATACAAACTACCAATCCGCTAACCAATTGTGCCTGTACGTACATACTGCGTTCAATGAATAAACAAATTATGACAACCGAACACTTCACTACTGAAAAATCAGAAACAACAAAACATACTACAAAATCTGTGGATGATAAAAGACCAAGTAATGATTCTGAGTGTGTAAAACGTTCTGGCAGAACTGTAAAAAAGCGTAGGTTTCAAGTCCATTTTGTGGAAAGCATTAGAACAACAATTACTACATACTAAACCACACAATTCATTCAGCCTTCTGACAAAAAGCTTATATTTTTCACTTTCCTTACGTTCACACAAAAGATTCACATGACTCATATCAACTAGATTTCGAAAAAGATGGCGACCGCCATCAAAATCTGTGCATACTTATATTGATAGTGAATTGTTATCACTTCAGAATACAACATGAAGTGTATTGCCATGCCTGAGTTGTGTACGAACACACTGTGACTAGCAGCACATGTTATTTGTTGCTACAGTTACATAGTCACCTGAATGAAAACAATCGGTATTCCAGGATGTAACGTTTGTTGCCGATCGACTCACCAACTCGTGTTACACTCATGAAAACACCATTCAGCATTTCCAGAGTCTGATTCTCAAGATATTTCTCTCACGGGCAACATGCCGTTTAATAGGTCTTCGTTTTATATTATAGCGAACAATCCATTGGATCATTTCATTTCGATCAGTGATATTTCAACTAACATTCATTCACACTAATCTCAAATTTTAGCAATATAAAAACCTCGGATTGCCCACCCATCGCCCATTCTCATAGCCAATCTTCATACTTCCAAGTGAACATTACCTGAACACGCACATCACGTGAGCTGTTGTGATCGCTCGACATATGCTGGACATATCCATTCATTACGTCACCCTGTTCAACTTGTGCTCTCCATCGTTATCGAACGGTGTATAACATACAAACTACCAATCCGCTAACCAATTGTGCCTGTACGTACATACTGCGTTCAATGAATAAACAAATTATGACAACCGAACACTTCACTACTGAAAAAATCAGAAACAACAAAACATACTACAAAATCTGTGGATGATAAAAGACCAAGTAATGATTCTGAGTGTGTAAAACGTTCTGGCAGAACTGTAAAAAAGCGTAGGTTTCAAGTCCATTTTGTGGAAAGCATTAGAACAACAATTACTACATACTAAACCACACAATTCATTCAGCCTTCTGACAAAAAGCTTATATTTTTCACTTTCCTTACGTTCACACAAAAGATTCACATGACTCATATCAACTAGATTTCGAAAAAGATGGCGACCGCCATCAAAATCTGTGCATACTTATATTGATAGTGAATTGTTATCACTTCAGAATACAACATGAAGTGTATTGCCATGCCTGAGTTGTGTACGAACACACTGTGACTAGCAGCACATGTTATTTGTTGCTACAGTTACATAGTCACCTGAATGAAAACAATCGGTATTCCAGGATGTAACGTTTGTTGCCGATCGACTCACCAACTCGTGTTACACTCATGAAAACACCATTCAGCATTTCCAGAGTCTGATTCTCAAGATATTTCTCTCACGGGCAACATGCCGTTTAATAGGTCTTCGTTTTATATTATAGCGAACAATCCATTGGATCATTTCATTTCGATCAGTGATATTTCAACTAACATTCATTCACACTAATCTCAAATTTTAGCAATATAAAAACCTCGGATTGCCCACCCAACGCCCATTCTCATAGCCAATCTTCATACTTCCAAGTGAACATTACCTGAACACGCACATCACGTGAGCTGTTGTGATCGCTCGACATATGCTGGACATATCCATTCATTACGTCACCCTGTTCAACTTGTGCTCTCCATCGTTATCGAACGGTGTATAACATACAAACTACCAATCCGCTAACCAATTGTGCCTGTACGTACATACTGCGTTCAATGAATAAACAAATTATGACAACCGAACACTTCACTACTGAAAAAATCAGAAACAACAAAACATACTACAAAATCTGTGGATGATAAAAGACCAAGTAATGATTCTGAGTGTGTAAAACGTTCTGGCAGAACTGTAAAAAAGCGTAGGTTTCAAGTCCATTTTGTGGAAAGCATTAGAACAACAATTACTACATACTAAACCACACAATTCATTCAGCCTTCTGACAAAAAGCTTATATTTTTCACTTTCCTTACGTTCACACAAAAGATTCACATGACTCATATCAACTAGATTTCGAAAAAGATGGCGACCGCCATCAAAATCTGTGCATACTTATATTGATAGTGAATTGTTATCACTTCAGAATACAACATGAAGTGTATTGCCATGCCTGAGTTGTGTACGAACACACTGTGACTAGCAGCACATGTTATTTGTTGCTACAGTTACATAGTCACCTGAATGAAAACAATCGGTATTCCAGGATGTAACGTTTGTTGCCGATCGACTCGCCAACTCGTGTTACACTCATGAAAACACCATTCAGCATTTCCAGAGTCTGATTCTCAAGATATTTCTCTCACGGGCAACATGCCGTTTAATAGGTCTTCGTTTTATATTATAGCGAACAATCCATTGGATCATTTCATTTCGATCAGTGATATTTCAACTAACATTCATTCACACTAATCTCAAATTTTAGGAATATAAAAACCTCTGATTGCCCACCCAACGCCCATTCTCATAGCCAATCTTCATACTTCCAAGTGAACATTACCTGAACACGCACATCACGTGAGCTGTTGTGATCGCTCGACATATGCTGGACATATCCATTCATTACGTCACCCTGTTCAACTTGTGCTCTCCATCGTTATCGAACGGTGTATAACATACAAACTACCAATCCGCTAACCAATTGTGCCTGTACGTACATACTGCGTTCAATGAATAAACAAATTATGACAACCGAACACTTCACTACTGAAAAATCAGAAACAACAAAACATACTACAAAATCTGTGGATGATAAAAGACCAAGTAATGATTCTGAGTGTGTAAAACGTTCTGGCAGAACTGTAAAAAAGCGTAGGTTTCAAGTCCATTTTGTGGAAAGCATTAGAACAACAATTACTACATACTAAACCACACAATTCATTCAGCCTTCTGACAAAAAGCTTATATTTTTCACTTTCCTTACGTTCACACAAAAGATTCACATGACTCATATCAACTAGATTTCGAAAAAGATGGCGACCGCCATCAAAATCTGTGCATACTTATATTGATAGTGAATTGTTATCACTTCAGAATACAACATGAAGTGTATTGCCATGCCTGAGTTGTGTACGAACACACTGTGACTAGCAGCACATGTTATTTGTTGCTACAGTTACATAGTCACCTGAATGAAAACAATCGGTATTCCAGGATGTAACGTTTGTTGCCGATCGACTCACCAACTCGTGTTACACTCATGAAAACACCATTCAGCATTTCCAGAGTCTGATTCTCAAGATATTTCTCTCACGGGCAACATGCCGTTTAATAGGTCTTCGTTTTATATTATAGCGAACAATCCATTGGATCATTTCATTTCGATCAGTGATATTTCAACTAACATTCATTCACACTAATCTCAAATTTTAGCAATATAAAAACCTCGGATTGCCCACCCAACGCTCATTCTCATAGCCAATCTTCATACTTCCAAGTGAACATTACCTGAACACGCACATCACGTGAGCTGTTGTGATCGCTCGACATATGCTGGACATATCCATTCATTACGTCACCCTGTTCAACTTGTGCTCTCCATCGTTATCGAACGGTGTATAACATACAAACTACCAATCCGCTAACCAATTGTGCCTGTACGTACATACTGCGTTCAATGAATAAACAAATTATGACAACCGAACACTTCACTACTGAAAAATCAGAAACAACAAAACATACTACAAAATCTGTGGATGATAAAAGACCAAGTAATGATTCTGAGTGTGTAAAACGTTCTGGCAGAACTGTAAAAAAGCGTAGGTTTCAAGTCCATTTTGTGGAAAGCATTAGAACAACAATTACTACATACTAAACCACACAATTCATTCAGCCTTCTGACAAAAAGCTTATATTTTTCACTTTCCTTACGTTCACACAAAAGATTCACATGACTCATATCAACTAGATTTCGAAAAAGATGGCGACCGCCATCAAAATCTGTGCATACTTATATTGATAGTGAATTGTTATCACTTCAGAATACAACATGAAGTGTATTGCCATGCCTGAGTTGTGTACGAACACACTGTGACTAGCAGCACATGTTATTTGTTGCTACAGTTACATAGTCACCTGAATGAAAACAATCGGTATTCCAGGATGTAACGTTTGTTGCCGATCGACTCACCAACTCGTGTTACACTCATGAAAACACCATTCAGCATTTCCAGAGTCTGATTCTCAAGATATTTCTCTCACGGGCAACATGCCGTTTAATAGGTCTTCGTTTTATATTATAGCGAACAATCCATTGGATCATTTCATTTCGATCAGTGATATTTCAACTAACATTCATTCACACTAATCTCAAATTTTAGCAATATAAAAACCTCGGATTGCCCACCCAACGCTCATTCTCATAGCCAATCTTCATACTTCCAAGTGAACATTACCTGAACACGCACATCACGTGAGCTGTTGTGATCGCTCGACATATGCTGGACATATCCATTCATTACGTCACCCTGTTCAACTTGTGCTCTCCATCGTTATCGAACGGTGTATAACATACAAACTACCAATCCGCTAACCAATTGTGCCTGTACGTACATACTGCGTTCAATGAATAAACAAATTATGACAACCGAACACTTCACTACTGAAAAAATCAGAAACAACAAAACATACTACAAAATCTGTGGATGATAAAAGACCAAGTAATGATTCTGAGTGTGTAAAACGTTCTGGCAGAACTGTAAAAAAGCGTAGGTTTCAAGTCCATTTTGTGGAAAGCATTAGAACAACAATTACTACATACTAAACCACACAATTCATTCAGCCTTCTGACAAAAAGCTTATATTTTTCACTTTCCTTACGTTCACACAAAAGATTCACATGACTCATATCAACTAGATTTCGAAAAAGATGGCGACCGCCATCAAAATCTGTGCATACTTATATTGATAGTGAATTGTTATCACTTCAGAATACAACATGAAGTGTATTGCCATGCCTGAGTTGTGTACGAACACACTGTGACTAGCAGCACATGTTATTTGTTGCTACAGTTACATAGTCACCTGAATGAAAACAATCGGTATTCCAGGATGTAACGTTTGTTGCCGATCGACTCACCAACTCGTGTTACACTCATGAAAACACCATTCAGCATTTCCAGAGTCTGATTCTCAAGATATTTCTCTCACGGGCAACATGCCGTTTAATAGGTCTTCGTTTTATATTATAGCGAACAATCCATTGGATCATTTCATTTCGATCAGTGATATTTCAACTAACATTCATTCACACTAATCTCAAATTTTAGCAATATAAAAACCTCGGATTGCCCACCCATCGCCCATTCTCATAGCCAATCTTCATACTTCCAAGTGAACATTACCTGAACACGCACATCACGTGAGCTGTTGTGATCGCTCGACATATGCTGGACATATCCATTCATTACGTCACCCTGTTCAACTTGTGCTCTCCATCGTTATCGAACGGTGTATAACATACAAACTACCAATCCGCTAACCAATTGTGCCTGTACGTACATACTGCGTTCAATGAATAAACAAATTATGACAACCGAACACTTCACTACTGAAAAAATCAGAAACAACAAAACATACTACAAAATCTGTGGATGATAAAAGACCAAGTAATGATTCTGAGTGTGTAAAACGTTCTGGCAGAACTGTAAAAAGCGTAGGTTTCAAGTCCATTTTGTGGAAAGCATTAGAACAACAATTACTACATACTAAACCACACAATTCATTCAGCCTTCTGACAAAAAGCTTATATTTTTCACTTTCCTTACGTTCACACAAAAGATTCACATGACTCATATCAACTAGATTTCGAAAAAGATGGCGACCGCCATCAAAATCTGTGCATACTTATATTGATAGTGAATTGTTATCACTTCAGAATACAACATGAAGTGTATTGCCATGCCTGAGTTGTGTACGAACACACTGTGACTAGCAGCACATGTTATTTGTTGCTACAGTTACATAGTCACCTGAATGAAAACAATCGGTATTCCAGGATGTAACGTTTGTTGCCGATCGACTCACCAACTCGTGTTACACTCATGAAAACACCATTCAGCATTTCCAGAGTCTGATTCTCAAGATATTTCTCTCACGGGCAACATGCCGTTTAATAGGTCTTCGTTTTATATTATAGCGAACAATCCATTGGATCATTTCATTTCGATCAGTGATATTTCAACTAACATTCATTCACACTAATCTCAAATTTTAGCAATATAAAAACCTCGGATTGCCCACCCAACGCTCATTCTCATAGCCAATCTTCATACTTCCAAGTGAACATTACCTGAACACGCACATCACGTGAGCTGTTGTGATCGCTCGACATATGCTGGACATATCCATTCATTACGTCACCCTGTTCAACTTGTGCTCTCCATCGTTATCGAACGGTGTATAACATACAAACTACCAATCCGCTAACCAATTGTGCCTGTACGTACATACTGCGTTCAATGAATAAACAAATTATGACAACCGAACACTTCACTACTGAAAAATCAGAAACAACAAAACATACTACAAAATCTGTGGATGATAAAAGACCAAGTAATGATTCTGAGTGTGTAAAACGTTCTGGCAGAACTGTAAAAAAGCGTAGGTTTCAAGTCCATTTTGTGGAAAGCATTAGAACAACAATTACTACATACTAAACCACACAATTCATTCAGCCTTCTGACAAAAAGCTTATATTTTTCACTTTCCTTACGTTCACACAAAAGATTCACATGACTCATATCAACTAGATTTCGAAAAAGATGGCGACCGCCATCAAAATCTGTGCATACTTATATTGATAGTGAATTGTTATCACTTCAGAATACAACATGAAGTGTATTGCCATGCCTGAGTTGTGTACGAACACACTGTGACTAGCAGCACATGTTATTTGTTGCTACAGTTACATAGTCACCTGAATGAAAACAATCGGTATTCCAGGATGTAACGTTTGTTGCCGATCGACTCACCAACTCGTGTTACACTCATGAAAACACCATTCAGCATTTCCAGAGTCTGATTCTCAAGATATTTCTCTCACGGGCAACATGCCGTTTAATAGGTCTTCGTTTTATATTATAGCGAACAATCCATTGGATCATTTCATTTCGATCAGTGATATTTCAACTAACATTCATTCACACTAATCTCAAATTTTAGCAATAT
Source organism: Schistosoma haematobium (assembly GCF_000699445.3). NCBI lineage: Eukaryota > Metazoa > Platyhelminthes > Trematoda > Strigeidida > Schistosomatidae > Schistosoma > Schistosoma haematobium. The sequence goes on from NC_067201.1 coordinate 1,778,497, forward strand.
AAAAACCTCGGATTGCCCACCCATCGCCCATTCTCATAGCCAATCTTCATACTTCCAAGTGAACATTACCTGAACACGCACATCACGTGAGCTGTTGTGATCGCTCGACATATGCTGGACATATCCATTCATTACGTCACCTTGTTCAACTTGTGCTCTCCATCGTTATCGAACGGTGTATAACATACAAACTACAAATCCGCTAACCAATTGTGTCTGTACGTACATACTGCGTTCAATGAATAAACAAATTATGACCAACCACAAACGTGTGTGTCAAAGTGTTATTGTCTGTGTTGACCAATAACATCTGAAAAAGCATGAGTATAAAAGCGTCGATGTGATGGCTAATTTGATATTTTATTGTAGTTGAGGAAGAGAGTCACCAATTCCTTCATCTGACGCGAGAACAATCGGTCTGACAATGAGATTTATCAAGATGCTCGTCATGATGTTTATAGTACACTTTACAATGATCCAGTTCGTCCAGTCAGGTGGTGATACCGAAAGTAAGTATACGTCTTTATATCATGTTGCCATAATAGTAAGCTAGTAATCACTGAAACATAGCTAAATAATGATTTCTTTCTTTTTGATTATACAGAAACCAAGAAAAAAAGTGGAATAATAAATATACAAGTGAAGCCTTCCGAATCAAAAGTGAAAAAGGAAAAATCTTTTTCTATCAACATTAGAAAACATCCTAAAGCTGATGGCTCTCATGCAAAGTCCGGTAAAAAACAACCAACTGGTTAAAACATGGATTTTGACATATGGAAAGCAAGTTCACGACATCAACATGTGTTGATATAGTGGAGATTCCACTTCCGTTTTGCATACAGATTCGTTTTATATAATCTGTCAATAAAGATATATGCAGCAGAATGTGAACACTTTTCTCTCGTTTCGTCGCTGTTTTAGGTTAGTCAATAATCGATAGCATAATATGTATGTTTCATTAGAATTGATGCACAAATTGACTGGAAATAAATAGTCGCAACAACCATACATGTTCAATTCGGATTATACGCACCGTATCATCGTGTTAAATAACAATTACAATGCCTAATTACAGGAAGTGTGACAGCAATGTAGGCATCGTTCAATACAGTAGTGAGTGAGATCAGTAAGCTAGGTGTCTCATACTTTAGGTGAAACCTGATGTTCTTCAAGAAAGATATTCGCAACATGGACGTTCTGAATGCTTAGAAATCTCCTCCGATGTTGAAGAAACGAATATTCCGCTTTGCACAGTTTTCATGTCAAAGAATTTTGTGAGCAGTTTCACAACTACCGACCAATCGTGTTCATTTCATCAATGAGATTATAGCAAATCATCTGAAATCAACATGGATTATGGTTAATTTCAGTTAAGCTCTGCACATATGTTCAGGGTGAAAGTCAGATGTATGACACACTGACTGATTGATTTAGGCTGACCCAATAACTCCCACAATTCAAGATACAGCACCGTGATCAGTTAACGTTCACAACTTTGGTAAAAGATCAATGTTGTTCACTCTTTGTCATTTCATGCTGATTGTGAAATGTTACTCGACAGAACAATGTCGAATAATGTTTCTTGCCATGCATTGATGATGGGAGGAGCAGGAAAAATACTGATGTATCAGGTTGTATGAGAACTAGGCATAAATATAAATCATCACCTTGAATATATGTTAGCCACAATGAGGTATTCTCCTCGAAATGAAAGACAGAATAAAATACATATTGTAATTTACTGTACTACTCAAATGACAAGTGCATTATTAGAGGTGTAAGTAGGAATCAATTTCCTGCAGGTGTAACTTCAAGCTATTCTATAGATCGTCGAACACATAGTCTTGGTGTAGTAAGAGTCAGAACAAGCAGCCTATTTGGAAAATTTCATACACATGGTTCCTTATATTATTTTAAAGAGAGCAAGAACAAAGTTTGGTGCAGAATAATATGAATTCATTTTATTTCGTTAAGTTCTCATCAGCTGCTTACAACCGCAAATATTTAAAATTCAACATTATTGCAGATATTGAAACACTTATAAGAGGGTAATTAATGATGAGCAAATGTTTCATTGTGTAGCGAAGATTCCGATAGAGTTAATGAGGTCATAAAATTTCGTCTCGAATAAATAAATTTTGAGAGCGAAAGTTCTGGAACATTAAAATAGTGGTTAGAACTCATGAATATAGATTAATGGTAATAAAGAAAATATGAATTGAAATCAGTCAGTTATGTATGATGTAATTTAAACTTCAGAAAGATTTGGAATAATGACTCAATAAATAAATTAATAGAACTAAATGCATAAAAAAGAGGGGTTATTGCTATCAGGTTAAAGAAAGATATAATACTGTCTCTTTTTGTATACATAGATCCGGTTTTTAACGTTTGATTGCTAACGCTTCAGCAAACTTCAGAATGTTGGAGCTTGATTGTTTATTAATTAAATTGAATTCATATTATCTGCTCCAAATTTTGTTATTGCTCTCTTGAAACTATTTGGATTGGTAACTTTTATCTGTTTCTAAAACATAAATCGACACCGTTAGTATACAAAATAAACAATAAAGGTATCAACACAGGAAAAAATAGAGACATAAATAACACCAAACAGTAGCCAGAGGATAGGAAAAATGAGCCAACATGGCAAATATTGTTTTATAATGAACATAAAATTGTGATTAGGGAATAAACACGACATTGTCATAAAAGATCGAAGAAAGTTCGTGTGGTGGTGGGCGTTTCACTTTGTCATTGGTCGGTTCCTTTATTGATCACAACTTACACTCCCCCCGAAACGCTAACCGCGTCCATTGTCCTGGGGCGTCGTCGCCATCAGATAGCCCGCTTCTTCCAGTAGGCATGGGCTTCGTACGTTCCGAACGATTTCATCGTTTGCAATACGAACTCGTCAATTAATGCCATAGCTTACCTGTTTGACAATGGCTTTAGGCCATTGACTTCAACTCGTTTCAACGGTACTAACGAGAACTAGGTCTCCCGGTTGTGAATTCTTATGTACGTTCAACCATTTATCTCTCGTTTGAAAGTCGGTAGATATTCTCTTTACCATCTATTCCAAAATGAGGTAGTTAACCTTTGAGCTTTCTTCCATCTTTTATTGTATAATAAAGTCTTATCCACAGAAACATCGTCGAATGATAATCTTTTGTAAATCAAAAACAACTTATTTGGGGTAAGGGCCCCTAGGGTGCTAGAATCGTCTATCATTTTACCCAGAGGTCTTTTATTTAGTATCCGTTCTACCTCGGTCAAGAACTTTTGCAGAGCTTCATCATTCATCATCTTTTGGAATAAAAGCACTCTTAGAATTCTTATAGTTGATCTTGTGATGCGTTCCCACACACCACCTTGATGACTTGGGTTCAAACGCCACTCAAATCCTTGTTCATTGAGGTGGTCTTCTATTTTGTTTGTATTCACCTTAGATTTCTGGCAACCTACACAAGAGCATGCCTAGTCCCCCACGTCTTTATTCATACTTATCTGAGCCACGCATTTTTGAAGGTTGCAACGTTTTTTCACGTGGTATTATTTTATTTACGTATTAGTTCTACCCTTTAATTTATCATTTATCAGCGATAAATAATTCATCACTGATAGGGTTTTATCAACTTGACACCTCATTTCGGGACTCAAAGACTTTTACATGTCCAATAAGCTTAGTATAACTGTTGTTATTCACTTAGTTATACTTTATATTTACATTACTTTCATTAACGTCCAGGCAATCTAAAACACATATAATCTCTCCTGATTTATATAGCACCTGCAAAAGATCTAAATCAGTCACTAAAGCGCATAATGTGAGACCTTATAAACACACTGATTAGTCCGCATCATACTCTGATCTTTCTTCTGCCACACTAAACGTGAACCGTTTACTTGCGCATGACATATCATTACCTTGTATCTCGCTTGTAGATATAAATAAGTGCAGTCACATACCATTAGAGTCAACATCATTTGTCAGTTCAAACAAAAGTACCACATGTTGTGAGAAGTATTTAGACAGTGCGACTGACCCCAAACACAATTTTACAATCGGCCGTCCTGAATAGCTGCCCACGGAGTACATGTAAGCCTGCTGCAATAGCCAGCCCGATGATGTAAATCTTGACCACTCACCCAGACATATACTTATCCCCCAACTAAGTATGCACAAGGTGACCAGCCGGTATACATTTGCAACAGGTCTGTATGTAACCATATCGACCTTGAAAACTTTGATATAAACTCCAATAATCCCACAACTGTAAGATCTAAAAGTAGCCAAACAGTATTCAGCCCAACCCAAACTATCTAAAACTTATTAACGTACAAACATTTAATCGACTTTCCAGAAAATCCCGTTCTCGAAATTATAATAAACACTAAAAAATTAATTGAACAGCTGCAACCACTCACCTCAGCCCAAACACTCAGCTACCCTAAAATATCAATCCCCTTATGCCTCAATAGTGCCCCAGCATATTGCTCTAGCGGCTCCGGTAAAAAGCCTGAAAATAATCTCAGGAATTGCCCTAACAGCTACAGACGCTCAGACACCGCTGTAAAAATAATACAAAACTCTCTGTAAAAACCACCAGGACTCCGGCACCCCAAACCAAAAACATGCACCTTTTCATAGCAGTAGAATGCTCTACAACAAACATAGTGAACTGGCAGTACCCACTCATTCAAACGTGAAACGACACTCGACAAGAACCACACCTACATGTGACACACGTAAGTCATGTAGGATGAACCTTGCGAGCTCAATAAATCAGCACACAACTACACACAACAAAAACACCTCTGTTGGTAACAACATCAGGTAATCCTCCATTCCTTACCATAAACATATAACCACCCCAACTACCCATAATAAAACCAAAATTGTCCACCGCAGACAAGGAAGCCATAACGTTGATCTACTTGGGAACCCACCGACTGATTCTAGATACAATCTTAGTCACGCCGAATTATGCGACTCTCTAATCCCCCTAATTAATCATATACACCATCTCATCCTTTTTTATCTCTCTTACCGTCAACAGTGCTGTAATAGGGTCTCTAAATATTGAGGGCGACAAAACCACTATTCTTAGACCATCTATATACTCCAACCTAATGGGGATTTGCACGTTTTTCTCAACGTCGATAACTGCCCTTAGTCTTAAGAGCTTCTTGACTTACCCTACTGACCGCACCCCGAGTACTCTACCTAACCATTCAACTATGCCTATCAATATTAAACATACTCCTTTCACAAAACTAGCCTCCGACTAACTTTCCCGCATTAACCCTATCGGTATTAAACCAAACGCTCATCAAAATAGAGTCAACACTCCCACTGGGTTTATATCATTCTTTTCTAGTAGACAAACAGTCACCGTACCTGAAACTTATTTTACACAACGCTCGATCTGTGCAAAGTAAGATGACACTATTAATTTTAGACAACCCCTCGCTTGTTTTGATAATGAAAAGCTGCTGTCTACAAGCGTCATCTTCACGCTTTAAGAGTGAACTGTCCAGAATACTTTTCTCGACCGAAAACACGGAACGGCTAATGGATAGAAAAATAAGTCAACAGGGCAAATATTGTTTTATCATGAACATAAAATTGTGATTGGTGAAGAAAATGATATAGTCATACAATATCAGAGACAGTAAATGTGCTAGTAGGCATTTCACTATATCATTGATGCACTTATGTGTCGATCACGCCCCACAGTGTAATTTGAATGTTTTAGCTATGAAAAATGCCTAAACGACTAATGAAATTATCGATTTCATGTGAGAATGAGAAACATTGTCTTGCTAATAATCATCAGATTGACAGACTACTCCGCAAAATGAACTAATAGTTGTAAAGTTCTCGAGAATTTCATCAATAGTAGCAACTGTGTGTGATTTGATGATATCGTGTTTATCGATTATTTTCATAATCAATATGACCTAATTCAACATTCATTGTACTGTCTACCAAACTCACTTCATCGTTAATGAGATGTCATTGTAGATAATAGTATTTTGGTATCAATTTGTGAATAACATTTCTGTATTGACCACGATTGTAGTTCCAGTGAATATCCGTCACGTGATATGATGAAACATATGCACTAACTGATCACGTTCCCACTATGTATTGGAATGAAATGTCTCATATCATGAAGTTGAAATGGATTCTCATCTGAACTCAGAAGTCCGTAATTTGATTTATAAATAAGAAGCTATTACAGAATTTGTCCACATTGACCACCATATTATGTTCCTCTGTTTCATTCAGCAGTATAACATCAAAGTGTGATTGCCTTGAATGTGATAAGAATGAACCATTACAAACATGACAAAGGTTTTACTGAATGGTTATTATTGAAAAATCTATAGGAACTCACGTGTCATTAAGTTTGTTCTCATTTAACACAATTAAGCCCTTTTTTAGCTTATTTAGCGGACAAAGTCATCCGTACTATAACAACTTATTGTACCTTTATTATTGTTATGCTTGTATGAAATATGTATCCTCGAACATTGCTTACCGCTTACATACATACTCATTCTGCTAGCTTTGTTATCAGCCGCTTTTTTGATTCGATGACCAATTCATTTCCCTATATATATACATGTACATTTAACACTCTCGTTTCGCTGACTCACTCATTCACCCCACTGCTTTGTGGTCTGAGTTATCTGCTAATAAAACTGTAGTCGCTGCTTCTCTTCGCCACTTGATTTCAAACACCGTTGAGTATTATATGGTAGCGGTTACGAGGGTGATCGGTTAACGATACACAGCCACTGCAAATCACCAGTTCATTTGACAAAAGATCTTTCGGACTGATTGGTATTCATTCAGAGATTTAGCTGTCTATTCAGAATGCTGAATGTCCGTTGATCGGAAACAGTCAGCAACAGTCAGTCGGAGACAAAAATTCACCATTGTTCTGAGAATTAAATTGAGAAGAGACGCATGAGGTGTATAGGACACACACTACGGAAATCATCACATTGAATCACGGGGAATATGATCATTGAAATTCTGAAGATGGAAAGAAAGCAGAAAATCCCATGAACATATTGCGTCAAAAATTTAGAGCATACATAAAAAGATTTGATAGCAACACCAAAGAACTGTAAAGGGTTGTCCAGAAAGGAGTTTGATGGAGAATGCAGGGGTTGGCTTTTGCTCCTCCACGAGGTGTCACAGGCGTAAGTGAGTAGCATGTGATCTGTTGCCTTTGAACATATTTGATTAACACGATTGTACTTATGGGACGCAAGTTGAATAATATAGCCATTAGCCTGCCTCCGATGTGAATATCACTAGTTTGATTTTCCAATAAAGTTACTCAGTTTCGAGTGAGCCTTACGAAGAGACTGATTGATTTGAATGAATAACGACGTAAATTGTTTTTTCTGAGAAAATGTGCCAGAATCTTACGACATGACTAGAATATTCATTTTAACTGACACATTCAGAGTAATGAGTACAAACAATGAAAATTATGTGGTACCGATATCTTCAGTCACACTCATTATTGAATTCCATCGCTCAATATAACTAACCGCCTAGTAATAATTACCATTGAATATAACTTAACCGAGGTCAAAGTATTGAGTCTTCAAAAATATTTCGGAACTCAGGATTTAGTCAGAATAGATGCACAATACATCGATATCATCCCACTCAATTTTCTGTCGACGATTGTCAACATCTATCAATATCAAGAAACCGATACTATGATGTATGACAGTCCTGATATATCGACAGCGAGATTTCAAAACAGATCAGAACAGTGATCACAGCTCGGTATTTAACTCGGTCAACAATCAATCGACATATACAAATGGATTCAGTTTGCTGACCAAACACAAGAGTCAGAAACACTTTCCATCTGTATTTCGTATTAATGCATAATGAACCATCCGCCACACACTACTCCGTGTCAATAACGTCACTCTTTCGTGTTACATATCTTCCTCTTCTACTTCAAAATGAATTTTAAGCCACATAAATACCAAGCATCATGCATCATTGACTACGAAAAGGCATTTGATAGCGTGGACAGAACAACACCATGGAAATATCTTCGACACTATGGCGTGCCTCAGAAGATAGTCAATATCATACAGAGTTCATATGATGGATAACACTGCAAAATCGTGCATGGAGGACAGTTGACAAAGTCATTCGAAGTGAAGACCGGTGTTAGGCAAGGTTGCTTACTCTCATCCTTTCTCTTTCTCCTGGTGATCGACTGGATCATGAAGACGTCAACGTCTGAAGGGAAACACGGGATAAAATGGACATCTAGGATGCATTTGGACGATCTAGACTTCGCAGATGATCTGGCCCTTTTATCCCGAACGCAACAACAAATGCAGGAGAAGACGAACAGTGTTGCAGCAGCCTCAGCAGCAATAGGTCTCAATATACACAAAGGGAAAAGCAAGGTTCTCTGATACAACACAGCATACACCAATCCAATCACAATTGACGGGGAGGCTTTGGAAGATGTAAAAACCTTTACATATCCGGGCAGCATCATTGATGAACAGGGTGGATCTGATGCAGATGTGAAGGCGCGGATCGGCAAAGCAAGAGCAGCATATTTACAACTGAGGAACATCTGGAACTCAAAGCAACTATCAACCAACACCAAGGTCAGGATTTTCAATACAAATGTCAAGACAGTTCTACTGTATGGGGCAGAAACCTGGAGAACTACAAAAGCCATCATCCAGAAAATACAGGTGTTTATTAACAGGTGTCTAAGAAAGATACTTCGGATCTGTTGGCCGGACATTATTAGTAACAACCTACTGTGGGCGAGAACAAACCAGATCCCAGCGGAGGAAGAAATGAGGAATAAGCGCTGGAAGTGGATAGGACACACATCGAGAAAAGCACCCAACCACGTAACAAGACAAGCCCTCACATGGAATCCTCAAGGCCAAAAGAAAAGAGGAAAACCAAAGAACACATTACGCCGGGAAATGGAAATAGACATGAGAAAAATGAACAAGAATTGGATGGAACTAGAAAAGAAGGCCCAGGACAGAGTGGGTTGGAGAATGCTGGTTAGCGGCCTATGCTCCATTGGGAGTAACAGATGTAAGTAAGTAAGTAAGTAATCATGCCAAACAAAATAAGCTCAACCACTGAATATCTATAGATAATATAACAACTTCAATATGATATAAGATGAGACGAGATGAAGTCAAATATTGTTAAGTTCATTTAACTCTTGATTATTCATCAACAAATCAAGTTATTGTGTGTAGTTGTTCACCTGTAGTATTTAACCGGCAATTTAGATACATATCCGACATTCGAAAACGGGAGACACAACTACAATTTTTTCTTTATACCATTCACAAGTTAAAACCAGCAACAGACTGACTATTACTAAACACTAAGTATCAACGTCGAAATGCATCTGATAAAATTTCATCAAGAAACTGATAGAGAGAATCGCTCAAATAATGTGTCCTATATATAACTCATGCATGTTGTGTAATGTTACCGGTAATTATTCTCGTCTGACGTACAACACTTGTTCATAACTGATGTGTTGTCAATGTATTCGTTGCTTATTCTCCGATATGGAGGTCTTCATAGTCCTGCCGATCACTGAAAGAAAGAGAGTAGGCAGCTTTGTCTGACTCCAGTTCTCAATTTGAATGCATCATCCAGCTGTCCTCGTTGCATCAATTTGCATTGTAGTCTATCGTATCAATTCCATTTGATGTTGACAATCTTCTCATCAACTCATTCCGTAATTTCGAACAAAGTTCCATAATTTGAGGATGCTTGAAGTCAATTGTATGTGTAGCTTCAGTGCTTCGGCTGACATATTTTTAGAACCAGTTGCATTCTTACAGTTAATTTGTCTGATGTCTCCCATCATTGGTGAATTGACAGGTATACGGATGATTGTGGGTGCTGATCTGTTATCTGAAGGATTCATTGAAGTTGGATTGTTATCCATGATTATATTGGAGAGAATTTTCATGCTTCTATCACACTCAAAAACGGTCAGTGTGTAGATTTATCAGATAAAAATCTAAAGGCAATTGACGAGTTTCCTCGAGCTTAATGATCACATATCATCCTGAGTACGACTGAGCAACTCCATAGGGATATATTCAATGAAAATGTTTCAGAATTTCAATCATTCAACATAACAACTTGATAACAGTTTAATAATTGAAGGCCGGTTTGTACTATGACCTCTTCGTTATCCCGGCCGTTTAGCAAATGGACAGACTGTGAAAATATTACTTGTGTAGGAGATAAAAACCGTGCAGTAATATGATGACCTTTTCAACTTTTACACGACAAACATTTGCATTACAATTATCAGCTCTGTCTCATCACAAAAATGACCAAACTGCATCCCAATGTGCATTGCGACTATTGACTATTTCCAAAAGAAAAAATTAGAGACTTATTAGCACTGAGAGCTCTGCAGTTATCCGAAGGTCATGAGACACAAAGCGTCCTTGAAAAATAACAGGATAAATATTTACTAGATTGTCATTTGAACAGAATCATCATATCACGTCACGGATATTCACTGGAACTACAATTGTGGTCAATACAAAAATGTTATTCACAAATCGATACCAGTATACTATTATTTACAATGACATCTCATTAACGATGAAGCGAGTTTAGTAGACAGGTACAATGAATGTTGAATTAGGTCATATTGACTATGAAAATAATCAATACACACTATACCATCAAATCACACACAGTTGCTAATACTGATGAAATTCTCGAGAGGTTTACAACTATTAGTTCATTTTGCGGAGTAATCTGTCAATCTGATGATTATCAGCAAGACAACGTTTCCCTTTCTCTCATAAAATTGATCAGCCTATTATTCGTTCAGGCATTTCTAACAGGCAAAACATTCCAATTACACTTCTTTTGAGTAGCAAAATGAAGTTCAACCGACGCGAACTTTGAACTTGTTAACATTTTTTCACGTGGTTTAGAGATTCCTCGACTTGCTCTTTGGTAGGATGTATTCTACTGTGATTATCATCCCTTCCTGTACATCAGGTACATCTTATCCCGAAAAAATAAGATAAAGATATTTTTATTCGCCGGACAATTACCAGTTCGTATTTTACCTATTGCGGACTTTAGTCTTAAATAGATCTACAAATTATTATATACTCATATTCTGTAATCCTATTATTAACCAGGGTATTATCTTATAACAACTAATGCTCAGATATTATATTTATTTTAACGAGCAGTGTGCTCACCGATTTTCAAATCATGGCCAATAACTCTGAAGATGGCACAGGTATTCTGTGTTTGACAATGCTTCAACCAGTACCAACTTCTAATATGAAGCGTACCCACCAAGAGAAATCAAAAGACAGAATCGAGGGGATCGGAAGATATGTTTGATGGCTATCATTATGTCGAGAAGCGCACGCGCCTAAAGCCACAAAATGGGCGAAAAAGTATGAACAACGTTTAAATTTCACAGGTTGAAATCATGAGTCGATTGAAGCTAAACCACCATGGAAAACCTGGAAGCAATGGACGGCCGTTTCGTCCTAGTATGGCACTCCTCAGCAGTGCGCATCCACGATCCCGCAACAACGCGGGCTCGAACCCAGGACCTACTGGCGTGGTGCGCGAGCACTTAACCACTGGACCACTGAGCCGGCCTCCAACGGTGTTAATGTCTAACTTCATCCAACCCACAAAGTTGTGCCACCGCACACCATTGTCTTCAGTGAGTTACTATCTCACAACAGACCTAATTGAACTCCACAGGTAACGGCTTCTCACTAGAACTCCAGGAGATTTTCCTGAAGACAGTCACTAGTGAGCAGTTTACTATTATCGGAATGGGTTTTATGCTAGTTTAGAAATTTCACAAGTTGAAATCAAGAGTCGAATGAAGCTAGACTAGAAGGCTTGCTACACTGAAGACCACCACCCATTTTGCAACTTAGAGGTGTTGAAGGCAAGTTATACGATAGCAGCGGGGTGAACCTGTCCACTGTTACGTTCAATCTTACATGTTTCCATATTCGGCTTCGTGTGTCTTATCTTCTCACCCTTTATTGTCAGAGCTGGAGACTTTCGTTGTCTCTGTGAGATGAACTCAGGATCATTCAAGTCTACATATGGAATATCTTTAGGAGAACTAATTTTCAAGTGTATAGGTTTAGTTGAATGTGAGTTGTCACATGACTCACATTCTAGTACATTACTGAGCGAACAGCCGGTATCAGTCATGTCGTCATGGTTTTTGGTGACAAATGGGGTTCGTATCTTATTCAAATGTTTCTGATCGGCAGACACATCTAGATCAACAGAGTGATCAGCCTTATGTGCAGTGATGCCGTGCTTATTGTTCGTGTGTTTTAAACTATTTGCTGTGTGGCAAACTGTGTCTGGCTGATTGTTAACTGTAACACTCCCATTCAATTCTATCGCTTCACGTCTTCTCACACGACGTTGACAGGACGTAAGTTCTGGAGTGACTTTTACATTTTTGTATGGAATTAGTGAGCTAATATTTTTGCTCAAATCAATAAAGATTTAAGCGTCGTTACAACAGACAAAGATAAACAGGAGAGAGCAAGTTGATCCGTCAAACTTTTTTCTAAGTCGGATGACTTTGCAATTAACGTTCGGCATACCGCATGCTTTAAGGTAAATATCCCTTACAATAGATGGGTGTGTGCGGTCGGGGAGGAAATACACAACTGCAATGAAGGGGGACATCACTCTCTTCGTCACTTCTTGAGCCGCGAATTTTAGACTTAGGCCTTGGTAGCACATCCTGTCCAGTAGACTGTGCTGACTTTTCGATGCACGTAGGTATAGTGTCTTGTATGTCAACCAGTCTTACCGTTGGCATACTGCACGTAGAGATAGAGGGGTTGCGACATGGAGAATCTGATGATGATAGAAACATTTGTGTACAATACACATATTGTTCAGTAGTTAAAGTTTCGACATTGTCAGGCACTGAGTCGTCAGTCGTAGGGATTGCCGATTTTAACCTTTTATTTGGCTTGGAAGTTGAAGACATTTCTCTTAAACTGGAGTTATTTTACATGATATGAAAATAAATGAGCAGGGTGCTCGTTAAATTAAATATAATATCTGTGTATTAGTTGTTATTAAGTAATAACCTGGTTAATAATGGGATTAGAGACTATGAGTGTACAATAAGTTGTAGATTTATTTAAGACTTAAGTCCGCACTAGGTAAAATACGAACTGGTAATTGTCCGTCGAATGAAAAAAAAGTCTTTTCCTTATTTTTCGGGGTAAGATTTGCCCGATGTGCAGGATAGGATGATAATCACAGTATAATACACCCTACAAAAGAGCAAGTCGAAGGATTCCTATACCACATGTATTCAGTGTTTGACAACGCTTTTTCCAGTAACACCTTCTTATATAACTAGTACCCACCGAGAGAAATCAAAAGACAGAGTCGAGTAGATCAGAAGTTGTATTTGACGATTGCCAATATATCGGAATCATCTGATCAAATCTGACTAGTGATTGCAGTAGCAGTTGAGCACGGCGTTCCGACACCTCATCTGGTGCGGATGCATGACCGAGCGCCTTCAGCTAGATGAGTCCATTAAAACTAATCTGGTCAGCATACAATGTCGAAAACTTACAGAGCTATTTATTTTAGGGAATTATTTACCGCTACAGATCACTCCTCCCCTAGTGAGGTAGTGATGACCCTAAGACGTGGTCAGCCAGAAGTTTAAGCACAACGAGTTTTGTCGTTGGTAAACACTCTTCTGATAGCTCGCTAGGTTTAGCAGCGTCTGGTCGTCTATCATTACTATATGGGACTGAGGAACAACCTAGTAAAAAAAGAAAACTACAACGAGAATTTCGGCTCCTCGTAAACTTCATCGTTCTTTTCAATCTGTCCTGAAAAAGAAAAAAGAAACTGTATGTGCATGTCAAGATACACTCGTTTGTGCGTAAAAAACACAATGTCGGCGAAAAAATGGAAAATAAACTCATGCACACGTAATTGCGTTTAAAAATGTTTTGGTTTTTTGTTTTTTCTAAATAAAATTATAAATATATAAGCATATTAAAATTGTTGTTTTAAATATTATATATCGTAAAAAGAAAGATCGAGATAATATAAAATGTCGAGTAGGGCCTCAAGTGCAATAGTCGTTTAAATGTTCTGGAAATCTTACTCTTCTTCCAGAACACGTCGTTTTAAGTTTATTTTCAGATACATTCGGAACATCATCGTGCGTGTTGGTTGTCGGTTGACGAATTATGAGTGTAGGAGTCGTGTTGTGCAATTTTACCGAAGGGAAATCGACGTAGATGGGATTTCCTCCTAAATTCGCTGCTTTTGAGCGGTCTATGCTGATGCTATCGTTTGTTCCGTTCTTATCGATTATATAGTACTTAGATTCACGTTGAAGAACTTTAAAAGGTCTGTCGTATGCTGATTAGAATGGTCGTCGGTGCGAGTCTCGACGAACGAAGACGTGTGTACTATATGGTAAGTCAGGTTGGACGAAAACATCGGATAATTGTGGTCGAGTGGAAGCGTCGATAGTGTTTCGGCACGATCGGACGATCCCTACCTGTCGATGTGTCACAAAGTAAGGTTTCTTTATTTGTTCTCATCTGTTTGATGCAAAGCTTGAGGGTTGTAGACGACAACTCGTGCTGAATATCAGTGTCTTCTTTTTGAAGCTGGGCGAGTTCAAGAAGGTCGATTCCTTGGAAACTGTTCTAGGAAGGCATCTGCGACTACATTGTTTGCTCCAGAAATGTGTTGGATATCTGAAGTAAACTGCGAAATGCAGTCTAATTGTCGATACTCACGTGGTGAGTACTTGTCTGAAGAAGAGGTTAACGAGAAGGTGAGCGGTTTATGGTCAGTGAAAAGAGTGAATTCTTGACCTTCGATGTAGTGTTGAAAATGTCCTACAGCACAATACATATCTAGAAGTTTCCTAAGGAACGTGCTTTACCTTGATTCAGTGTCTAGCAACCGTCTAGAGAAAAATGCCAAAGGTTGTCAGGAGTTGTTTACCCGTTGTTGTAGGACTCCTCCGAATGCTGAGTCGGTTGCGTATACTGCGGTACTGATGGGTGCTCGGGTGTCCTGATGTGCAAGCATTGTTGCTTTACCGATAAGTTCCCTAATTGTGGAGAATGCTATTCGTGCGGTGTCGTCCAGATTGATGGATTTCATGAGTACTGTGCATTTCGGAGTGAAACGTCTATACAAACTTACCAGGCCGTTAAACATTCGTAATTGCTTGATCGTGATCGATTCCGGGTAATCTAAAATGGCCGTCACTTTAGTTCTATGAGGTCGAATGACTTGAGCATCTATAGTGTGTTCTAGGAAGTCTAATGAGTCGGTCCTGATTTGGCATTTCTAGACGTTTACAGTAATGCCATGTTTTTGTAGTCGTTCGAAAACAAGATCCAGATGCTGGAGATGCGATTCTCTGCTCGCATTTGCTATTAGACAGTCGTCAACATACGCATGTACGAGGTTGAGACCTTAGAAAACGTCATCCATGAACCTTTGGAAGGTTTGTGGAGCGTATCTTAGACCAAAAGGCATTTGCAAAATTTCGTAGAGTCCGAAGGGAATTATGATAGCTGTTTTCGGAATACCATCAGTAGCCATAGGGATTTGGTTATACGCTTTAACCAAGTCGATTTTCGAAAAGGCAGTTGTACCTTTCAAGGTAGCTGTCAAATCGAGAATGTGAGGCAACGGGTAACGATCGGGAATGGTGTTCGCATTCAATCGCCGATGGTCAGCAGTTGGACGACAATCGTCGCTGTCATTTTTAGGGACCATGTGCAACGGAGATGCATACGGGCTATTTGACGGTCAGATGATGCCTAAGTCTATCATGTGGTCGAACGCGTTTTTCGCCAACCTTTACTTTTCGGGAGCTAGTCGTCGTGCATTAGATAATACAGGTGGTCTTGCAGTCGTGATGTGATGTGCAACGTTTCCGGTTACACACGGTAGTTTCGGTTGATTTTGATGAATCCCAGGATACTTATCGAGTAGTGGTTGATGGAATGCGTCTATCGTATGCTTAATTGTGACTGGGGATAATATGTAATCAGAAGAAGTTACGAAAACGGATAAATGTGTTTCCGTTTACTAGTCTCCATTTGCGCGTATCGATGATTAGATGTTGTAGAAGGTCCATATCAATGATTGGCATGGAAACATGTGCAACAATGAAGATGCAGTGAATTCGTTTGCGTAAACCCACGTTAAGGTAAACGTACTTCTTGCCATGCGTAGCAGTAGGTTTTCCGTTAGCCGCCTGTAAGTTTAAAGCTAATTTCTGCGTCAGTATCGACGAGGTAGCGAACTCTCGTTGTCGCATCTTTGACGAATAACGGACGGCTACGTTCGCCGGCTACGGTCGCCGTAAACGCATGCCGGCTTGGAAGTTTCCTGAATTGTCTTTCGTGTCGCTCGATTTTGAGTTGGGAAAAGTGCAGGGTTTTCTGCAATTTCTGGGAGATTTCCGCACTTGTTATGATACCAGCATCAGTCAGAGTTATCCGTCTCTCGTGGTCTAGAGACAGATCGCTTACGTGAAGTGCTTCTACGTGAGGTGTGTGATCGCTCACGGTCGTTACGAAGATTAAGATAACGCATAGCTCGGTTATGTCATTCTGAGTCGTTTGATACTTCTCTTTGGCTGAAGAAACCTTGGCAGTAGACGATTTCTTAATTTCTACGATAGGTTCTGCAGATGCAGCCAGGTTGTCTAAGACGTTATTCTGAAACGAGACCGGAAACGCTTGCACCTGCTGTGGAAGTTTGTACAAGAAACTTTAACTGAATAGGCCTTCGTCGGAAGTTCTTTTTCCTATAACCTCGCTCATCCTTTGCAACAAGTCCGTCGCAGAACCGTGTTGCAGGTCTTTGTTATAAAGCAGTTGGTCTAACCTTTGTCGATCAGTTAGGTCTCCACGTTTAAGGATAGAACGCTTTAACGTTTCGTACGGTTCAGAAACATCCCTAGTAAACATACTAGGTGTTACGTACCTGTTGAATTCCCGCGGTAGTGCCTTGAATACGACGAGGAATTGTGCACGTGTGTCGTTCACGCCGTGCTCCTGAAAGTCGGCTTCTGCGTAGCAGAACCAGGCTTTGATATTGTCGGGCCAGAAGGGCATGAGTTGGAACGAGGGTGGGGACATAGTCTTAATCTTGAATAACTTGGGGGCCTGTTCAGTCATAGGGAAATTTTAAGTACGAGAATACACGAGTGAAAAATATATAGATATCCAAAAACGCGTGAAAAATATCACAGTGTATAAGAAATTAAAATAAAGCAATGATATATAGAATCGCGAAATGGAACAGACTCACAGTCTATGATTTGGTGTAACAGATCACGTTAGCCTCACCAATGAAGATGGCACAGTTATTCAGTGTTTGACAGTAACACCTAATATGAAGCGTACCCACCAAGAGATATCAGAAGACAGAATCGAGGAGATGGAAGATATATTTGTTGACTGTCAATATATCGAGAATGGTTTGATCTTATCTGGCTAGCGATTACAGAAGATGTAGAACGCGGCGTTCCTACACCTCATCTGGTGCGGATGCATAACCGAGTGCCTTCAGTTAGATGAGTCCATTATAACTAATGTGATCAGCATCCAATGTCGAAAACTTGCAGCTATTTATTTTGAGGATTAATTTACCACTACAAGTCCAGTGAAAGAGACATTTCTCCAACTTCCAAGCTAAATAAAAGGTTCAAATCGGCAATCCCTACAACTGACGACTCAGTGTCTGACAATGTCGAAACTTTAACTACTGAACAATATGTGTATTGTACACAAATGTTTCTATCATCATCAGATTCTCCATGTCGCAACCCCTCTATCTCTACGTGCAGTATGCCAACGGTAAGACTGGTTGACATACAAGACACTATACCTACGTGCATCGAAAAGTCAGCACAGTCTACTGGACAGGATGTGCTACCAAGGCCTAAGTCTAAAATTCGCGGCTCAAGAAGTGACGAAGAGAGTGATGTCCCCCTTCATTGCAGTTGTGTATTTCCTCCCCGACCGCACACACCCATCTATTGTAAGGGATATTTACCTTAAAGCATGCGGTATGCCGAACGTTAATTGCAAAGTCATCCGACTTAGAAAAAAGTTTGACGGATCAACTTGCTCTCTCCTGTTTATCTTTGTCTGTTGTAACGACGCTTAAATCTTTATTGATTTGAGCAAAAATATTAGCTCACTAATTCCATACAAAAATGTAAAAGTCACTCCAGAACTTACGTCCTGTCAACGTCGTGTGAGAAGACGTGAAGCGATAGAATTGAATGGGAGTGTTACAGTTAACAATCAGCCAGACACAGTTTGCCACACAGCAAATAGTTTAAAACACACGAACAATAAGCACGGCATCACTGCACATAAGGCTGATCACTCTGTTGATCTAGATGTGTCTGCCGATCAGAAACATTTGAATAAGATACGAACCCCATTTGTCACCAAAAACCATGACGACATGACTGATACCGGCTGTTCGCTCAGTAATGTACTAGAATGTGAGTCATGTGACAACTCACATTCAACTAAACCTATACACTTGAAAATTAGTTCTCCTAAAGATATTCCATATGTAGACTTGAATGATCCTGAGTTCATCTCACAGAGACAACGAAAGTCTCCAGCTCTGACAATAAAGGGTGAGAAGATAAGACACACGAAGCCGAATATGGAAACATGTAAGATTGAACGTAACAGTGGACAGGTTCACCCCGCTGCTATCGTATAACTTGCCTTCAACACCTCTAAGTTGCAAAATGGGTGGTGGTCTTCAGTGTAACAGGCGTTCTTACGCGCAGACTAATGAGAACTATCAGAGAACTTGTGATCCAAATCGCCTCCTTAAGCCTGAAACCATTAATAAGAATGTTAATAATAGGTTTCTAACTCCACATCCTATCTACATTCCCCAGGATCACAACTGTAAATACTTTCAGAAAGAAAACGTTTTACGGCTTTTAGTACCAACTCATCACATAAAAATGGCTCAAACGTATTTTGACAGTCGCAACTCCTTCCAGTTATGCGCAGGACACCCTTCTCTTGCAAACGTAATTAGCCATAACAGAGGCAACGAATCTAACGACCAAGACCATTTTACAAGTAACCATACACTTCGCAGTAGGCCTGTACAAGATTTTTCTGGAAAAAGAACCTGTTATAACGTGAAAAATATTTGCTGCGGATTAAGGGATAGCGAATTATTGATCGGACCAAAGACGCACAAACACGTAGAACGACCTAGGGTTCTGATTGGTCTCGCTTCCCTGTTTAGCCCAGTCAATTGAGTCCAGAACGAAGTCACAGCCTCGGATATATGAATCATTATATTTCAAACATGCTTTGTTTATATACCATTCAAGCAGTCCACAACGTACCATAAAATAGAAGATAATATTGTACAACAATGGCCAACAGGAAAATAACACGTTAAATAAATATCGACCAATGGGAAATGTACATTTAAGGTCCAAGGACACCATTGGACTTAACATGATAATTATTGGTCTATTTTTCCGACCACCTAACACCTCCCCCTTTTTTTAAAAAAAAAAGAAGATCCGGAGTTAATATCTGGATTTTTTTCGCGTCTATCCTCCCCCTCGAAATAATGTTGGGTCTTCAATTAATTTGATTGTCTTTAAAACATATTGCACAGGGAATGCAGTAAAATTGATCAGATATTGAGGATAAACGCCATCCAATTCGAAGTCATCAGGGTTTAAATCTTTAGTAAGTAGTGGATCATTATGATAATCGGCGTCCAACAAAACTGTACCAGGTTCTTGGTTATTATTTGATGCGTGGAGCACATTTTCTGGTAAAGGAGAATCTTCATAATAAGATTTGTCAAAAACATCTGTCGCAGACTGATGAGAACCATTTGAAGCAGTTGTATTCAGTGTGCTTCTCGATTTGTTTTCTGTTTCATGGGTGGTTATTGCGACAATTCTATGACCATTAACCGGGGAGTGTGTTTGTGAGCTGGATAAGTCACCGTCTGCACATGCTGTTTTGGGGATAATGGAGTTTGAGTCCATTACCGGGCATGTTACTGAAATGGAAAGTTCTGGACCACTGGGCGCATCATGGATGACTGCCGTTCCATTTGAAGTGCAGTTAATCGAGGATTCATGGAGGCTGCTGTCATTTTCCAGCTCACTGTGCAACTCAGATATCAATCCATCCACTTCCGTCGCATCTTCATAGCATGACTGACTTAGCAGCTGCGTGCGGAACTTGACTAATAACTCCAAATGTCGTTCATAGAGCAGCTGTAATCGATCGGAAGGGAGAGTCATTTTTTTAATCAGCGCCTGTGATGAAAATTACTGTATGACTAATGACCAATGTGGTTCAAGGACACTGATGACAATCTGGATACTGATTGGTTGAATAATTAGACTGGATTTCGTCCAATTACAGAATGACTGGATTGTATCTTTTCTTCACCCCGTCGCCAATTGTTATAACGTGAAAATAATGCTGATTAAGGGATAGCGAATTATTGATCGGACCAAAGACGCGCAAACACGTAGAACGACCTAGGGTTCTGATTGGTCTCGCTTCCCTGTCTAACCCAGCCAGTTGAGTCCAGAACGAAAGTCACAGCCTCGGATATATGAATCATTATATTTCAAACATGCTTTGTTTATATACCATTCAAGCAGTCCACAACGTACCATAAAATAGAAGATAATATTGTACAACAATGGCCAACAGGAAAATAACACGTTAAATAAATATCGACCAATGGGAAATGTACATTTAAGGTCCAAGGACACCATTGGACTTAACATGATAATTATTGGTCTATTTTTCCGACCACCTAACAGAACCCTGGTGACACCTCTGTTTAAACATATAGCCCAAGTTATTTCAAACCATATGCAAACCACTAATTTGTTTCCTCCATACAGTTTCCATCAAAGAGTACTCCCACCCTTTCCTCTTAGATAAACTCCCCAATCAATTTCACTAGCTTATTTGATACATCTCCCACTAAGTCCAGCTATCAAAATACCGAGCTAATGAAGAACACCCAATCCCTCACTTCAGAGTCCACACTAATTAAGCATTCAAATTCAACGTCATGGTATTTGACATAGTATAATATTTGAAAGTATTTGAATTATCGTATGAACTAGGAATCCCAGAATTAACGCAATTGAATCAAGAAGTATGATACAAACACAAACGAATGTATTGTATTTAGAATTCGAAATCGAGCACTGAACATGTACAAAGGTATCACGACTTCGTTCAAATACCATACATAGTCGACAACATTCTTCTTAGATCAATAAATCATATAAAATCATCTATCAGCTAACACACGATCAAAAAGTTACGAACCGTTGTTCAGCACATCTGACACATTCCTCATGTCTAATGTTTTCACTACCACGATGTATGTTGCCAGACGTAAGCTCACGTGGTTTCAGCACCCAATATTACTATTACTTATACTCTGGCCACTAATTCTGCTAATATCATCACCTCTAGGACTATGATCAACACTACTTCATTATCATCGGTATCAATCACCAAATTCAGTCACCAGAATACTAGAACTGGATGGATTTATCATCAGTCTGATATTGAATAAATTGACGTTTCATTCTGTCTACCTCATTCTTCTTCCAAGTACGTCAAAACAGAAAAGATCGGTCATCAAAATGTGATCCATATACTGTTTCACTGAAATTTACATTCACCAAAGTGCATAACTACTGTCGGAATCATCATTATATGCACTCGCCTTAGAAGTCAATAACACTGGATTTAGAGACATTATTGGGAAAGTGAATACAAATACACACGCCTCAATACATCGTGACACTTATATTCACATATAAACTAGAAATATATACAGGTGAAGGAAAAGGTGACGACAGTAGAACTGAAATGTTTCCTCATTAGATTATTACCAGCCTTGAGTCAATTGACATTATTCTACGAACAACGGTAGGGATGTGTCAGTGTAGATGGAAGAACAACGAGAATGAGATGATATTAGGAATGACATTGACCGATATACTACAGATCATATCACATATGACTATGAGCAGCGCTAAACATCTTCAGAAATGACCAATTCTGAATTCAACCTCAGATCTGTGACACCAACTTGATAATGCAGATTGATCTATTGATTGAAAATGAGCAACGTAAATTAGCATTAACAAGACCCCGTATAGCTTCTATTTATATCACACACATTCCAAATACATTGTAGTTGTCAAGGTCAACTGGTTATATGACATTAATTAATCATTATAAACATAGAACTTGCTTACAAAATATTTTCACTTGTAATGCACCCCAAGAAGCCGGATCATATTTAAGAATCTATGGAAATCGATTAAATGAAGGTTCAAGTAAACGGAGTACAATTTTACATAAGGTAGTGAGAGAGAAAATTAACATCGTACAAAAAGCATGACATTTTGGCACGACTCTAGTCCATAAAATGACTGAAGGATAGTCAGGGCAAAATCAAGAGTATGACAAATTGATTTTTACTTATAAGTGGTTTGTATTCACGAATGACTGAAGATTCCACCAACCAAAAAGCAGTCTTTCACAATTTCTTAACCGCGTTTTAAAGCGGTACTGATTTCAATTCTGTGCCTCATTTCAATTAAGTGCTATTCTATTTATGAATATAGTCTACTACATTCCATGTTTATCGGGACATTCGGTTTTAACTGACTTTCAGACCACCTTGGTACATGTCTCATAATACTTGATTGCATTGATCGATTAACCCTCTCCATGTATGAGTGTTTACACATAAACGTTAATTAGTCGATGCAGTGAGATGTTATGTAATCGCTCGTATAATATCTGGGTCACATTGGAGTTGAGCGCTCAGCGCTTGCAATCATGACCTGCTTTGCCAGCACAATATGTTTCCTCGATTGCTGCTCATAGTCTATGTCATCATCATCATCATCATCATCATCATCATCATCATCATCATCATCATCATCATCATCATCATCATCATCATCATCATCATCATCATCATCATCATCATCATCATCATCATCATCATCATCATCATCATCATCATCATCATCATCATCATCATCATCATCATCATCATCATCATCATCATCATCATCATCATCATCATCATCATCATCATCATCATCATCATCATCATCATCATCATCATCATCATCATCATCATCATCATCATCATCATCATCATCATCATCATCATCATCATCATCATCATCATCATCATCATCATCATCATCATCATCATCATCATCATCATCATCATCATCATCATCATCATCATCATCATCATCATCATCATCATCATCATCATCATCATCATCATCATCATCATCATCATCATCATCATCATCATCATCATCATCATCATCATCATCATCATCATCATCATCATCATCATCATCATCATCATCATCATCATCATCATCATCATCATCATCATCATCATCATCATCATCATCATCATCATCATCATCATCATCATCATCATCATCATCATCATCATCATCATCATCATCATCATCATCATCATCATCATCATCATCATCATCATCATCATCATCATCATCATCATCATCATCATCATCATCATCATCATCATCATCATCATCATCATCATCATCATCATCATCATCATCATCATCATCATCATCATCATCATCATCATCATCATCATCATCATCATCATCATCATCATCATCATCATCATCATCATCATCATCATCATCATCATCATCATCATCATCATCATCATCATCATCATCATCATCATCATCATCATCATCATCATCATCATCATCATCATCATCATCATCATCATCATCATCATCATCATCATCATCATCATCATCATCATCATCATCATCATCATCATCATCATCATCATCATCATCATCATCATCATCATCATCATCATCATCATCATCATCATCATCATCATCATCATCATCATCATCATCATCATCATCATCATCATCATCATCATCATCATCATCATCATCATCATCATCATCATCATCATCATCATCATCATCATCATCATCATCATCATCATCATCATCATCATCATCATCATCATCATCATCATCATCATCATCATCATCATCATCATCATCATCATCATCATCATTAAAATACTGTTAGATTCACCTCATAACTGTAGAGAGTTATGATCAGTTTCCATCAGCAGAAAATTAAATAGAGTTTAGTGAATCAGTCAGGACAATCGTCATCTTATCCTCTCATCTCAACATTTCCATACAACTCCTCGAGAACAGTTTACAATTTTATACGAAAATTCATCAAGATTAGAACGATTAGTTCGACAGTAATTGAGCGCCGAGTATGGAGAAGTCGATATACCATTTTTTGTGTATTAATTGTAACGCATTTCGATCGGATGGCAAGAATTCTCTCACAGTATTAATTGGTCAAATCATATGGATATCCATATGACGTGGAATTCAGTGGAAAGCTTCCTAGCATAAATGTATTGAAATATGACGACATCCACATGAGAACTAAACACCTTCGTTTTAAACACTTGTTGTTACAATGATCAACAACATTGAAATAAGAATATCGCTAACAAATTTAAAATACTGTCATAACATCTTGAAAATAACTGACACAGTGATCTATCGAAATAAGAATGATATTCAGTGTGCTTCACTCATTTAACTTCGGTTTGTTGATTTCAAGGTGCTTCTTCATACTCCGATTATGTGATTATATGATTTCTCGTGTTCGTTATTGTCATTTGATCTAACGTGCATACTGTTTTCTTATTTGATTGATCATTAACTGAGAAAACAATTTCATTTGCTTTGAAGAGTCATATATTTACTCAAAAATATTATATGTCGTTATATTGCTTTTAAGTTGTTATTGATGCTGACGAAATCACTTATGCAGGTTACCCACACATCAGCGTTCTGCATCCAACTCTTTTCTGGACAGTCCCTTCCAACCTCTAGCTTTGACTGTGTTTTATCACTGGAAAGCTGTCTGATAAATTTCGCTTATGTTCAGTTACCTAGAATAATAAACGTTTGTTGGTTAAGTAGAGAACTACATTAGAATATGAAACATGGAAATTCGCAAAACGTTTTTCACAAAATTCAGAATGTACATGTTCAACATTGTGATTATGAAAATGAAACCGACCAGCTAAATTGATTGAAAATTTCAACTGAGAAATAGCATGAATTAAAATTTCAAAGTCACAAAATGTCTATTTCGCTTATGGGAAATTTGAGGGTTCATAGAGTTGACGCGATGAAAGTATAGAATTGTCGACAGTACTCTTCTGTTTGTCTTCTTATCATTGCACTACCACGTCCCTAAATGTTGTTGAAATCAATATGTTTATATGACGAAATTCGCATATTCATCTGTCTTCTCACTTTTATCATCCTCGTCAATTTAAATCAAAGAATAATCGTTTGCTCTGTGTTTGATTAAGAGTGAAGACAAGTTATTTCAGATTGGATAGTTTGTTTTGTAATCTAGCAACAAATAGGTTATTCAAATAATTCTCAAATCATGAACGAAAAATGCATTCGAACATTATGTGTCACTGTTTGTAAATACCGATATCACTTTGATAGTATTTGCAGTAGTTCTCTAAGTCTCCGTTATGTAGAGCAGAACCAACTGTATTGATGTTCGCATTGAAAATTGTGACTTGGGTTGACAGTTTTTTGAGTTGCATAAATTCTTCAACCGTAGGTTGAGTTCGTATTCTCTGGGTTGTACTTGTGAGTCTTGCTGTTTCTTGCTGCGATCACTGTGATGGTCTTGTGTGTATGGGATTGAAGTTTCAGATAACCCGTCATGTCCAAGCTTTCTTGTTGATTCTGACATGTTGGTTGCATCCCGCGCTTGCCCTCACATTTCGTGATGTTAATGATGTATTTGACAGAAGAAAGAGCAAACGAGATTGTGAGCACCCTTGTTTTGCTCCGGAATTTACTCGCGATGCTCCTTTCAGCTCCACTGCGTGCATCACTTCTCAATGCAGTGCACTTGTTAATCGCAGATGATGACGACCATCTCATGTTCGACATAACGTAGAAGAAGATTGCGTAAACTTCTTCTATCCGCGCTGTCGAATTCTAAGTTGTGTCATATGGTCTTTTCATACTTCCATCTCCGCTGTTGTTGTTTAGTCTCCACGTACTTCTGCTTTTCACCTCTGATGCTCTTTTTCACCCGTTAGTCAGCCTTATTATATATTCAGCTTGTGACTAGATTTTTCTCCTCTTTTTCACTTGTTGTTAATTGCTGTCTTCTTGTTTGTTCAAGATTGAATCATGTTCAGCGTTTGCACAGATAGCAATTCCCTATGACGATGCTTGTTGTGGCCCAGCACATATTGACAAGTCGACTTTAGTGCTTCTTTGATCCGTCATCAATTGTCTTCCGTATTAATTTCCTTCTCTATCAGTAGATCTTGTAAAGCTTGGAACCTGTTGTTAAGACCTACGTTGAGTCGATGCACTTTGTCAATGTATCGAAGAATGTCTCTACTGAACCTCTGTCATGATGTTTCTCAGTGGTCTAGTGCTTGTTTAGCTTCAGTTTCATCTTAGTATCTACCACGTGTTTATCTTAAGCTAAGCCAAATGCTCTCCTGGTTCTCACGTCTCCCATTGTCTTTCTCAATATTTTAGTTATGTAACTATGATCTATCTGGTTCTCGGATGTGATTCGGTAAAACGCATGTAGTTTTGTGTATGTCTTTGTGAGAAAACTTTGTGCGTTCCATAGCTATAACAATTTGTAGGTCTGTCACCATTCTCGTTCCTTTCTCTCAGACAGTCCATGTAGTCTGATGATGTCTTCATGTCCAGTGTTCTCCATTCCAACATTGACGTTTGGTTGCCATCAGGATTGTTAGGTTAGTTCTTGAGGACGTCTTCATGTTGATTGCACACCTCATCAAGCTAATGTTTGCTGTTGTCGTTGTTTTTATTGGTGGATGCACGATGTCGGATAATTATCGTTGTGTTCCCCTCCTTCCTTGTTTCGAAAGATACTTTGATGAGGCTGGATCCGTAAAATTCGTACTCAATAAGTGCATATCGTGCATTTTATTTATATTTATAAAACAAAATCACACAGTTATCATTCTTAATGAAACGATTGTCGACATGAGTCTCATAAGTATAGCACAAATGTTATAAAACAATTTACAAATTAGTCTTGAATTTCTGTGAATACAGTAGAAATTAAGTGAAAACCTAAGGTTAATCTTAGATTGATAGGGCGATTCACAAGAGTAATATTGTTCATACATAGTCAATGAAAATACATCAGTTCAGGTTTATGAGCAGAAGATTACCTGTTTTCCTAGTGTTTTCTACAAAGTGACCAGTAAGATAGCAAACATGTTTGACTTCTTCACAAACCAGTTATCTATTTCACAGGTGATTAACGCAACAGTGCTACCAGATTTTACTAAAAAGTTTATTATTTTCAAACCTCATTGTGGCATTTTATATTTATTTAAGAAATTGCGATAACAGTGGCTGCAAACCATGTGAAGTTTTGCAAATGTAGCGATCACGTATTGTGAGGTAGCAGATGGTGTTGTACAAGTACATTACAATCATCTAACATATCCATCGTAAGGCGTGTCAATAAATTTGTTATCCCAATTAAGAAAACAAAAATCATTCAAGAATACGTTGTTATTGCCGAGTGACAGATAAAATATCAGTAAGCTCGGAAAGATACAGCAGAAACAACAAGATTCCGAAGCACAACTCAGAGAATACGAACTCAACCTACGGTTGAAGAATTTATGCAACTCAAAAACTGTCAACCCAAGTCACAATTTTCAATGCGAACATCAAGACAGTTGGTTCTGCTCTACATAACGGGGACTAAGAGAACTACTACAAATATTATCAAAATGATATCGGTATTTACAAACAGTGACACATAATGTTCGAATGCATTTTTCGTTCATGATTTGAGAATTATTTGAATAACCTATTTGTTGCTAGATTACAAAACAAACTATCCAATCTGAAATAACTTGTCTTCACTCTTAATCAAACACAGAGCAAACGATTATTCTTTGATTTAAATTGACGAGGATGATAAAAGTGAGAAGACAGATGAATATGCGAATTTTGTCATATAAACATATTGATTTCAACAACATTTAGAGACGTGGTAGTGCAATGATAAGAAGACAAACAGAAGAGTACTGTCGACAATTCTATACTTTCATCGCGTCAACTCTATGAACCCTCAAATTTCCCATAAGCGAAATAGACATTTTGTGACTTTGAAATTTTAATTCATGCTATTTCTCAGTTGAAATTTTCAATCAATTTAGCTGGTCGGTTTCATTTTCATAATCACAATGTTGAACATGTACATTCTGAATTTTGTGAAAAACGTTTTGCGAATTTCCATGTTTCATATTCTAATGTAGTTCTCTACTTAACCAACAAACGTTTATTATTCTAGGTAACTGAACATAAGCGAAATTTATCAGACAGCTTTCCAGTGATAAAACACAGTCAAAGCTAGAGGTTGGAAGGGACTGTCCAGAAAAGAGTTGGATGCAGAACGCTGATGTGTGGGTAACCTGCATAAGTGATTTCGTCAGCATCAATAACAACTTAAAAGCAATATAACGACATATAATATTTTTGAGTAAATATATGACTCTTCAAAGCAAATGAAATTGTTTTCTCAGTTAATGATCAATCAAATAAGAAAACAGTATGCACGTTAGATCAAATGACAATAACGAACACGAGAAATCATATAATCACATAATCGGAGTATGAAGAAGCACCTTGAAATCAACAAACCGAAGTTAAATGAGTGAAGCACACTGAATATCATTCTTATTTCGATAGAGCACTGTGTCAGTTATTTTCAAGATGTTATGACAGTATTTTAAATTTGTTAGCGATATTCTTATTTCAATGTTGTTGATCATTGTAACAACAAGTGTTTAAAACGAAGGTGTTTAGTTCTCATGTGGATGTCGTCATATTTCAATACATTTATGCTAGGAAGCTTTCCAATAAAATGTTACTGTGTTCGAAATGAACAGTAATACAGAAGTCTTCAAATCATGCTTATTGGAAACTCTTGTTTGATGCTAAATGTTAACAGAACTATGTATTTGTAGTGAAAATCACATTGAAAGTGGGATGCAATCAATGTTCATGTTGATTCGTTTTATGATGTTGTTAACAAATTCAAACATTTATAATCACTGAGTATATATTCTACCTAATGAAATAATAACAATAATTAATTATCACACAATATTCATTGATAATAAAACAGAGTTCCACCTGCTCCCCTACCTAATATCAAGTGCAATTGAACAGTTCAAGTTCTCTTATGGTGGAAGTCAGTAAACTATTGAACTTAAGTTGGATGTCAACCAGTTTGGGGTACGAATATTTCATAATGGAGAACAGTATTACTACTTCGTCATTATTTATCGTGCCATTTTTTCGATAAGCATTACTTCTCCCAATTGTAGTGACCTACTTTTACCAAGAGAACGCGATTGATTTAATATAAACAATTCTTATTATAACCAATTGTACCAGTCATAGTTTTACTGTGCTCGATTGCTTAACTGTGCTAAAAACAGCCATATTACTGCTCCATTATCTTTCGACTGTGACCTTGGACGGTTTCCGTTCCGCACAGTAACCACGCCTGTACTCATTTGGCACGATCTGTATATTCATTCGATACCACGAAATCGCCAGCAAATACACCTCGACCACAGACATCAACTGCCTTCTGATATTTTGCTTACGGATGATTTAACGGTTAACTGGCACCTAGCGCTCAACTCTTATATGACCCAGAGATTATACGAGCGATTACATCACTTCTCACTGCATCGACTAATTAACGTATATGTGTAAACACTCATACATGGAGAGGGGTAATCGATCAATGCAATCAAGTATTATGAAACATGTACCAAGGTGGCCTGAAAGTCAGTTAATACCAAATGTTCCGATGAACATGGAATGTAGAAGACTAAATTCATAGATAGAATAGCACTTAATTGAAATCAGGCACAGAATTGAAATCACTGCCGCTTTAAACCGCGGTTAAGAAATTGTGAAAGACTGCTTTTTAGGTTGATGGAATCTTCAGTCATTCGTGAATACAAACCACTTATAAGTAAAAATCAATTTGTCATACTCTTGATTTTGCCCTGACTATCCTTCAGTCATTTTATGGACTAGAGTAGTGCCAAAATGTCATGCCTTTTGTACGATGTTAATTTTCTCTCTCACTACCTTATGTAAAATTGTACTCCGTTTACTTGAACCTTCATTTAATCGATTTCCATAGATTCTTAAATATGATCCGGCTTCTTGGGGTGCACTACAAGTGAAAATATTTTGTAAGCAAGTTCTATGTTTATAATGATTAATTAATGTCATATAACCAGTTGACCTTGACAACTACAATGTATTTGGAATGTGTGTGATATAAATAGAAGCTATACGGGGTCTTGTTAATGCTAATTTACGTTGCTCATTTTCAATCAATAGATCAATCTGCCCTATCAAGTTGATGTCACAGATCTGAGGTTGAATTCAGAATTGGTCATTTCTGAAAATGTTTAGCGCTGCTCATAGTCATATGTGATATGATCTGTAGTATATCGGTCAATGTCATTCCTAATATCATCTCATTCTCGTTGTTCTTCCATCTACACTGACACATCCCTACCGTTGTTCGTAGAATAATGTCAATTGACTCAAGGCTGGTAATAATCTAATGAGGAAACATTTCAGTTCTACTGTTGTCACCTTTTCCTTGACCTGTATATATTTCTAGTTTATATGTGAATATAAGTGTCACGATGTATTGAGGCGTGTGTATTTGTATTCACTTTCCCAACAATGTCTATTCAATATCAGACTGATGATAAATCCATCCAGTTCTAGTATTCTGGTGACTGAATTTGGTGATTGATACCGATGATAATGAAGTAGTGTTGATCATAGTCCTAGAGGTGATGATATTAGCAGAATTAGTGGCCAGAGTATAAGTAATAGTAATATTGGGTGCTGAAACCACGTGAGCTTACGTCTGGCAACATACATCGTGGTAGTGAAAACATTAGACATGAGGAATGTGTCAGATGTGCTGAACAACGTTTCGTACTTTTTTGATCGTGTGTTAGCTGATAGATGATTGTATATGATTTATTGATCTAAGAAGAATGTAGTTGACTATGTGTGGTGTTTGATCGAACGTATGTGAATATCAAAAACACTGGTTTTACAGAAATCGGCACTGCGTATACGAAAGGCATTATTTATGAATATTATATATCGATATGTGGTTTGTAAAGATGGTCGTATTTTCATAGTCGAGTTACTAGGACGAAACCGCAGTCCAGTTCTTCCAGGGTTTCAGTGGTGGTCTATATTGGATCAAGTCATCAGTTTAATCACTAGTAATACCAGAATCTTCACAAATGCTCATTGTGATGATAATCACAATGTGCCCTCTAGTCGCTAGCTTGAAGATGAATTTTGAGAGAAACCATGACTAGTGGAGTTTAGTCCGTGTCCAGTTTGAAATAGTTATCCACCTGGGATAGTGGATGGGCCGTTGCGTGAGATCATGAGTCAAATGACGTTATACAGAAACTTTACAAAACTGACACACCGTTCATGAATGTCGATAAATGTTACTTAGTGAAATCTGACTTTTCATATGAAACTGCTATTGAAACACTAGTGTAATAACCGAGCGCAAATAAACCACGCTGAATGTGAAATAAATAAACCTTTTGTTTGACGACATACTTTTTACTTACTTGAGCCTGTTACACCACAGGAAGAAGCATCTGCCGATCACCAGCATTCTCCATCAAACTTCGTTCTGGACAATCGTTACCAGTTCGCCTCAATTGTTATTCACCCTTTCCATGTATGCTTACGAAAATATTGATCAACATAATCGCTAAAGTGTTCTGTCCATGATGTTAAGAGCCTGATGTTATGAGTTTAGGGCAATCCATCAGTGCAATAGGCGTAGAAGAAATCCATCGGAATTTCTTGACCCTTTCGTCAAGACACTGACAGATGTCACTGCTCTCACCACAGCTGTTTGTATATCTTTCCAGGCATCATTTGGCTCAGCCTCGTTTGTAGATCTACTGATGTATGACCTCTGTTGTTCCTGGAATCTACTTTTGATTTTCTCGTCACTGATTTCGCCTCTACTGGATCTGCTTAGTGTGACTTTTCGTCGTGCAGTACTAAAATACCCACCTAAATGTCTTTCTGTTCAGTTCAAGCTAACTAATTAGACATTGAAGTCACTTGTTACGAGTGCTATGTCTGAGCGTTTAGCTTTACGAATACATTCTGCGAGCTTTCTATAAAAGTCATCTATCACTTCATCCCGACTGCAGTCAATGGAAGTGTAAAGGGCAACGGCGTGTGTCCCAATACTTCCGAGTTCTCACTAGCCGTTTGGTCGAACATTACGTAGACGACTGTAAATGGACATGGACTCTAATAGTGCTTGTTCAGCCCTCGTCCATAGTGCGATGCCGACACATGCCAGTCTCAGAGAACTATTCATGTGGTCACCAGATACACAAAGTGAGTATCTCGTCTGCACACCGCTTTGGAGTGGTTGCGTAAAGTGAATGATCACACTAGCGTCCAGTATGTGTGTTTCAGAGACACAGCATAAATCGGTGGGACATGATTCCAGGTTTTAAGCCGAGTAGACCTTGGATAATGTTTTGGGCACTAAAATCGTTGGCTCTAGTGACAAATGAGAAGTAAGCCAAAAGAGAAAGTTTAGATATGAAAGTCGATATAGGAGGAATAATAGGAATTGAAGAGGGAGGTTGATTGTGAATACAGTGTTCATCATCTTCATCAGCTGAGATGATTGGGCCACGCGGTACATATTCCTGAACAGCGATTACCACGACATGCAATGCTGACAAGTGTTGAGAATGGTTGGAAGAAAGTTGGCGGCGGAAAACTGTAACGTGGCATCAGTGCTTGAAGTCACTAACTTCTAGTCTTAGCCATGCTGGTAGATACAGACTACTTGGTTGGGGTTTGCGCGACTATCGTAATCAATAGTTGGAGACTCTGTGTTACATGCCTCGGAATCGATCACAATGACGTGCGTGTATACACTCTTTGACTTCTCTTGAACTGTGAGACTGAAACCGCCTATAAAATTCTTTCTACCTATTATTTCTTGCTTCCTGTGTTGTATTCTTATGTACAATTCTCCTTTTATATGTTAATTCCACTGAAGTAACTACTTCTATAAATTTGGTGTTTGTCATATTGTATTAATGAGGAGCGGTAAATTGAACAGATAAATATATTTGCTTTGTCCTACTTTGTATATGAATGATTGAAATTTGAAGTCACGGATCACTTAATTAAACATCAATTTAGATATAAATCTATAAAACCCGATTTACCGCAAAGTCATGTTTTCATCAAATTTATCCTAGTAAAACATCAGGTTTTTTCATTAAATCAATTTTTTCTCATTCATAATATCTTCATTCAGATTACGTTTGTCAGCCCGACATTGAAAATGATGAATCGTGGTTTTTAACTTGTATATTGATCATGCCTGTAAACTGGCGTGAATTTTGTAATTATTACTTTCAGAATATAAATTATTATTATTATTATATGTCTTTGGTGCATATTTTTGGCCAATTCTTAATTCAAATAAATTGCCTACCTGTTCAGTGTCACACGGATGTCGTACTGTCCTTCAACTAATATCGATATTTCAATAGAAGCATGTCAGAACGACAGTCCAGTCAGAACGAGGAATATAACTTTTGTGATTCTGTCGAAATTTCAGAAATAAATGAAATTTGCTTTATCATTTCAGAAAACTTGTGAAAACAGGTATATCGTGTATCGATTACATTTACAATGAAAGTGAAAAATTATTTCTCAGCTGTCAAAGCATTAAAATTATCGTATGAAATGCATCCGATGCTCATTTGTTCCAACACAGATCAAATTTACCACATGAATCAATGCTTCTCTTAAAAGATAAGGCTTAGTGTTTAATCTATTGTCAACATATAAACAAACCAAAGAAACAGTGCTGAGTCTCCGTGATATTTTATGTAAAAGTCTCACTTCCGTATGACTACAAAGCATTGTATCATCACAAATGATATCAATTTGTGATATAAACTCCATTCTTAACTTTAATCCTGAACAATTTGAAGACTCCTTGCTTACACCGGTCATTGCCTCGAACGAGTCTGTCACTTGTTCTCCATGCACGATTTTGCAGTTTATTCATTCATGAAATTCTGCATGATATTGTCCATCTTCTCAGGTACGCCTTTGTTTTGATGAAGCTTCCATAGTGTTGTCCTGTCCACGTTATCAAATGCTTTCTCGTAGTCAATAAAGTTGATGTAGAGTGATGATTGTTCCACAATGATGTGCTTCACTGATTCCAAGCACCTCCAAATTGTATCTCGTCATTTATGCAGCAACATAGATGACTATCCAGGTCTCCCACATTGTACGAGCATTCCCTGTACTCAGATAAATGGGTACTCTGGATGTCAGAAGGGTTACCGGACTTGCCATTTCCCAAGGAACTCGGCTTTCACCATGGGGCGTCATAACTCTTTTAACGGGGAATATCTGACCCCCAGGGCCAACTTTAAATGGCTTGAATACATTTTGCTGATAAGGGTTTTTAGCGAGTTACTTATCCATGGTGTAGGTAGATAACCCCATGCTCGACCTCCTTCCTTTATCCCGGCTTGGGACAGGCAGTAGCTCTAGAGGTGCAACATAATTTTCCGTGTTTTTCACTTAGTGAAATTAATCGTCTTTCAAATTTAAATGGTGATTATGAGTAAACTCCATCAACTGTTTCTCATTACGTTAAACGTGTATCCATTACATGTGCCAGAAGTTCACTGATACCAACGCCAATACAATGATCCACATCTGTGTATACGTTTTCTAATGTTCGGAGTTTTGTAAACTGAGTTATTTGGTTACAGCTATTACTTAAGTATTTTAACAAGCTTACTAGCGTTTATGCTTATTAAATTTCTTTTTATTATGTCGAGATATTGACTAGAAATAAATACTCAAGTATAACAGCTTATTATAATTGTGGTTTACTGATAAGCAATTAAGGTGGCGGTCAACAGATTACGTAATTTGTGTGACTGAAAAACAACTCGTAGTGCACTTTCAGGGTGCTGAAGTTGCAGTCTATAATTTGATCATCAAATTACAGGATTTCCTACTTACTTACTTACGCCTGTTACTCCTGGTGAAGTATGGGCCGCCGACCAGCATTCTCCAACCCACTCTGTCTTGAGCCTTCTTTTCTAGTTCCATCCAATTATTGTTCATTTTTCTCATGTCTGTCTCCATTTCCCGCCGTGATGTGTTCTTTGGTCTTCCGCTTTTCCTTTGGCCTTCAGGATTCCATGTGAGAGCTTGTCTTGTGACGCAGTTGGGTGCTTTCCCCAACATGTGTCCTATTCACTTCCAGCGCTTCCCCCTGACTTCTTCCTCCGCTGTGATCTGATTTGTTCTCTCCAACAGTAGGTTGTTGCTGATAGTGTAGTGTCTGACCAACGGATCTGACGTATTTTGCGTATACAACTGTTAATAAACACCTATATCTTCTGGATGATGGCTTTCGCAGTTATACAGGTTTCTGCCACATACAGTGGAACTGTCTTGACATTTGTATTGAAAATCCTGACCTTGGTGTTGGTTGACACTTGCTTTGATTTCCAGATGTTCTTCAATTTTAAATATACTGCTCTCGCTTTGCCGATCCGCGCCTCCACATCTATATCAGATCCACTCTCTTCATCAATGATGCTGCCCAGATATGCAAAGGATTTTACATCTTCCAAATCTTCTCCGTCAATTGTGATTGGATTGGTGCATTCTGTGTTGTATCGGAGTATCTTGCTTTTCTTTTTGTGTATATTGAGACCTACTGATGTTGGGGCTGCTGCCACATTGTTCGTCTTCTCCTGCTTTTGTTGTTGCGTTTGGGATAGAAGGGCCAAATCATCTGCGAAGTCTAGATCGTCCAACTGTATCCTAGATGTCCATTGTATCCCGTGTTTCCCTTCAAATGTTGACGTCTTCATGATCCAGTCGATCACCAGGAGAAAGAGAAAGGGTGAGAATAAGCAACCTTGCCTAACACCGATCTTTATTTCGAACGAAATTACAGGATACTTGAATCTTATTCTTGGTAGGACTTTTTGTTTCATAAGTGCAAACAATGTATGTGAAAACACTAATGGAATGATGCTTAATAAAAGATAAATGAAATTATCAACATTTCACGATCGCACTGATAACTAAATTCAAAATGTAATCCAAGAACTTCCAGTGAAAAAGCATCTATGAGGAAGTTTAAAAAATTTGAACTTAAGATGATTATCCATCTTAAGCAATGGAAGTTGTTCACATCATATTGCAAATTGGATGAAATTAGAAAATGTTAACCATTGGTTTCCGAGTCAGATGTACAGAGCCTGAATGTACTTGATCAAGATTAAGGTTTTTGGGTTAAATCTCAGATCTCAAGGTCATGGCTGTACGCAAACTTCTGTGAACCTGCAGATTTATCATCGCCTCAGTCGACGCTGTTAGAAGGTCGTCGACAAAACCATACTAAAGACCATTTTGAGTATTACTAATTACAACACCCCTAACTTCATTAGGCCTTCTGACAAAAACCTATATTTTCCATTTTCCTAACGTTGACACACAGGATACACATGACTCGTAACAACTAGATTTCGAAACAGATGCTAATTGTGTTCAGCCAAAATGAAATACGCTCACTCTACTTTCATAGCTTCACAGTGATGGTCGTATCTCAACAAGTGTTAAAAGTAACATTCTTAAAATCCGACACATAATAAATTAGTCAGTAAACTGCACTAACCATCAGATTATCATAGAACAGAAATTACCAATGAATACTGAGAAGACTCTGTTACATAAGATGAAGATGATCTCCAGTGCAGTGAACATCCACGCATTTGATTTTGTTATCACTGTCGTGCTTTGTATAACACATAATGGTGGGAGATTCATCAAACAAGAAAACATTCAGTGAGCACTCATGTGAAACACTGCTGGCTGATGTAAGCCACATATGTGCTTAGAATGCTGATATGGTTTATTGAAGGTATCCTACAACCTCTTGACTGAAGAAACTAGCAGTCAGTGGTTAGAGCGTTTAGCTCAGGTACATACTGACATCACTTATTACAACAACAGCTGGAACGTACTTGATTTGTCAGTTGTTCTTTGACTAACTCCGATTAATCAAAATGTACATTTCATTACACGTGGAACACATAGAATCAGTTCACATCCAGCTGTATTGCATCAAGGACATTCATAACCGGTTTTCACAATGACAGCGAAATATCGTTAGTCTGTAGTGACTCACGTTTATCACGAGAACACGACTGGTTTAATAAAAACGATTATTATTATAACCAACTCTACCAGTGTTTGTTTTAACGTGCTTTTGTTTGACTGTGCTAATGACAGCTATTTTGTGCTTCCATTCTTTTACTTACACTTTGATTGTAACTTCGCGCGAATTCGGTTACCTTCTGTAACCAAGGTTGTATCCTGGCACGATCTCGGTATCCTTTCGATGCCACGAGATCGCCAGCTAATAAACCTCGACTTGGTCCATTAACTGTCTTCTGATATTTGGCTTTACGGTGATTTTATGGATCTATTTGGTTACGTCCAACCCTCGCCTTCTGATTTATTTGGCACGTGTTTCTTGGTAGCGGTGTTCATTGGTAATCTCAACTCCACGCCGCGCTACAAGTCGGACGAACTGAAGATTTCTGAGTACTTACCACTCAGTAAAATCTATGTCATGTTTGTGACGGTACATTCTTATTTCATTTAAGCAAACACACTGTATTGTTATCCTGCTGAATAAAAAAAGTAAAACAGAATATTGTTGTCAATCGAAACAAGGTCTGTCTCTTGATATCGATACATGTTGACAATCGTCGACAGAAAATTGACTGGGTCGACATTGATGTATTGTGCAACGATTCTGACTGAGTCCTGAGTTTCGAAATAAATTTTTGAACTCAATCAAGCTAGCGATATTCACATTTTTTCACGTGACTGACTGAATCAGTGTAAGATCCATTTTGAATGCTTTGTGTGTTTGTGAAAATCCCTCCAATTATATACTTGCACCTTGTTCCAATTGATCCTCTTAGTTGTACATTGTTAACTTTTTGACTACATTTGAATTGTTAATATTTGTATTTTATTACAGTTTTCCTTTTTACTACACCGTCACAAATTCCCCATGTTTCTTTCCGAACAGCACTCATAAGGTTTTACTTTATACTAAGTCTGGGCGGCAGCCATTTTGGTTTGTTCCTGCTTTTGATTGCTTGACCTGTGTTGACTAGAATTGTGCATTTTGGTTGTGAATTAAAGCACTCTTCCAGAATTGAAAACACCCTGTGTTATACAGCAACCAATTATTACCTTTTGAACGAATCTGTACGTGATCTATCCAGACAGGATAGAACAACGTTTTTTGTGGTGATTGGTAATTTGCTTGCATCCTTTATCAACTTTCGTATTTCTTGTAGTTTAGACTTGATCAATTGAACAATTAGTGATTGGATAGCTGAGTGGTTATATTTGTTTAGGTAATAATGTACACTTAAATTTATGGTGAATTATAGAACCATCATCTTACCCAATTACTTTGTTCTGGTTTCAATCGGGCGAGGGCGCGTATCTGTCTCATACAGACAGTTGTCCTTCACTCCAAACCGTAGTTTGGATCTTGCAATCACATTAAATATACAGTGAAACTTTGGTCACATCAGTTCTATAGATGTGATGAGGAAAAGTCTACTCATGGATTCGCTATGTACACGACACCTGCGTCATCGTCAAAAAGAATGAACTGGAAAGCACTTACAGACTGACCAACAACGTTTTCGATGACATCAAGTTCACAATGGAACAGCAGTCAAACAACCAACTAGCATTCTTGGATATATCGATCACGAAAACTGACACAGGAAAACTGGATACTCAAGTATACAGGAAACCGGCAAATACAGATCAAGTTCTCAACTACAACAGCAACAACCCTAGAGCCCACAAAATCAACTACGTACACACATTGTTGAAGAGGACGAGGACCCAGTGCAGCACGCTGACAGCACGACAAAATGAAGAAAAACACCTGAAGAACATGTTTCAGAAGAACGGCTACCCAATCAACTTCATCAAAAATACCAACCGCACAAAGCACAGAACGAGCTGTGAAACACATATGGTGAAATTCGAACACTTCGTTTCTATCTGAAGTTTGTGCTGATGATGTCGTTCAGAAGGACGATGAAAGCTCCACGACCAATCAATCAAGCCCAGAGAACAAAACACCACCAAAATCCTTTCTAGTACTTCTGTGCTGCTATCCAATCTTTTCATGTATGCTTTCAATTATCGACGTAATATGTTCATGGGATTTGCCGTTTTCCTTCTACCTTCAGGATTCCAATAAACACATTCCCCGTAATGCAATATGATGATTTCCGTAGTTTTTCTCCTATTCACCTCATGGGTCTCTTCCTAATTTACTTGTCAAAACAAAAGTGGATTTACCCCTCCTACTGACTCTGTTGCTGACTGTTTCCGATCAACGCATATTCAGCATTCTGAGAAGACAGCCAGATTTCTGAATAAATATCAGTTAACTCGAAAGATCTTTAGTCGAACGAACTGAAGATTTCTGAATACTTAACATTCAGTAAAATCTATGCCATGTTTGTGACGGTCGATTCTGATCACATGTAAAGCAAACACATTGTAATGTTATCCTGCTGATTGAAACAGAGAAACATAATACTGTGATCAGACTAGACAAGATCCGCAATAGCTTCTCATCCATACATCGAATCAAGAACTTCTGAGTTCAGAAGAGAATCCATTTGAACTCCATGATCTGAGACATTTCATCCCAATGCATAATGGGAACGTGATCAGTTAGTGCACAGATCTCATCATATCACGTCACGAATATTCACTGGAACTACAATTGTGGTCAATACAAAAATGTTATTCACAAATCGATACCAGTATACTATTATTTACAATGACATCTCATTAACGATGAAGCGGGTTTAGTAGATAGGTACAATGAATGTTGAATTAGGTCATATTGACTATGAAAATAATCAATACACACCATACCATCAAATCGCACACAGTTGCGCAGTGGTTTGACAATGTGAAGATAATTAGCAAGACAATGTTTCTCTTTCTCTCATAAAATCGATCAGCTCATTAGTCGTTCAGGCATTTCTCATAGTTCAAACATTCCAATTACACTTCTATTAATACATTTGTCAATTGAGTAGCAGAGTAAAATAAAATGTGTATTTTCTTCTGACTTTCATTTAGCTGAGAATACTTCGCTGTGGTTTGCAGATATTCAAGGTGAATGTTGTTCAGATGATAGAATCAGTTCACATCCAGCTGTATCGTATCACAGACGTTCATAACTGGTTTTCACACTGACAGCGAAATATCGTTAGTCGGACAAACTGAAGATTTCTAAGTACTTACTGTTACGGGAGAACTGAAGACTTCTGACGGATGAAAGCCTTTTATTTTACATTAATAATTTACTGTGCTTTTGAATGTAATTGTTTTACTTTTGAACTTGTTTGTTTATATCATTATTTCGGAGGAACTGAAGATTTCTGAATGCTAACCACTCAGTAAAATCTATGCAACGTTTGTTACGGTGTATTCTTAACGCATTGCACAATGCTGTATCTTAAATTGTAGGAGGTACTGTGTAAGCCTCAATCAATCAGTCAGTGTGTCGTCCATCTTACTTTCACTCTGTACATATGTGCAGGTTGTGAAGAGCAACGAAATGGGAAACGATGGATCGCCTAGCAATCTGATGGATCAATACATCGTATTCAGAACCAATCAAGGTTCGAAATGTTAGTATTCCGCTCAAGGTGATGGTTGGAGTGTGAAGACATACAGCTTAACTGTGGTTCATTGTGCATATCACCGATACATCAGATTTCTAGACAATTCAATGGCGTCACATTTCGTTACTCTTCAAATCCCGCACATACGTTCACAGTAAAAATTAGACGGATGATGGTTGGAGGAACGCAGTCTAAAACGTAGTGCTCAATGCAATCGTGTAAAGGGAATGTCGAACCACATTTCCAATCCCATCGTTGAATCGGATGAAATTGCATTCGATAGAAACATTGGAAAAGAAACGAGTTTCATTCAAACAAGTGTTTGCAAACGGAAGAAACTGTGTGACAGTATGGTTAAATATTCACCGTTTGGTGTTCAACAAAACTATGTCTATAAAGAGCGTCTACCACACTTAACATCGAATGTGTCAGGCAACAAGGTTATAAGCATAGCGAGCGAATTTGAAGCAGAGAAACGAATGTGTGTGTGAGAGCGAATATAGAGACAAATTCAGAGTCAAACAGAATAAGGCGCAGCTAGGCAAAGCAAAGGCTAATAATAGGATTCGTGCACATACATACATGAGGAAGAGAATGAATCATCCAGCGATATTTAAACTGTCAACATTTGAGCTAGAGTTCATCATGCGATCAGGCCTACACGTTTATACACATATGATAGTGATCAAAATAGTACAAAGAAATATGCGAATGGTCACTGTTCGATTCACATTGTCTGTTAAGTGAGTCAATAAAATAGCTTAACTGAAATTAGCCATAATCCATGTTATTTTCCGATGACTTGCTATAATCTCATTGATAAGATGAACACGATGAATCGGATAGTTGTGAAACTGCTCATAAAATTCTTTGACATGAAAACTGTGCAAAACTGAATATTTGTTTCTTCAACATTGGAGGAGATTTCAGAACGTCAATGTTGCGAATATCTTTCATGAAGATCATTAACTTTCACTTTAAGAATGAGATACCTAGCTTACTAATCTCACTCACTACTGTATTGAACGATGCCTACATTGCTTTTACACTTCCTGTAATTAGCCATTGTATTCGTTCATTCGGACGATGATATGATGTGTATAATGCAAACTGAAGATGTATGGTTGTTGTGACTAGTTGTTTCCGGTCAATTTGTGTATCAATTCTTATCAAACATACATAATAAGCTATCAGTTATTGACTAATTTAAAACAACGACGAAACGAGAGAAAAGTGTTCACATTCTGTTGCATATATCTTTATTGATTAATTATTTAAAACAAAGTTGTAAACAAAATTTAAGAGAAATCTCCACTATATCACCACATGTTGATGTCCTGAAATTGCTTTTCATATGTCCAGAATGCACAATTTAATCAGATAGTTAGTTGTTGCCGGCAGGCTTTACAATGTTCACAACGGGTTTTCCATCTTTATTCAAAGTAAAACTGTCGGGCTTGACTTGTACTTGGATTGTTCCACTTTCGTCCTCTGTTTCTGTATGTTCAAAAAAAGAAATCGTTATTTAGCTTTATATCAGTGGTTACTAGCTTACTATCATGGCAACATGATATAAAGACGTATACTTACTTTCGGTATCACCACCTGACTGGACGAACTGAATCATTGTAAGGTGCACTATAAACATCATGATTAGCATCTTGATAAATCTCATTGTCAGACCGATTGTCCTCACGTCAGATGAAGAAATTGGTGACTCTCTTCCTCGACTACAATAAAATATAAAATCAACTATCACATCGACGCATATATACTCATACTGTCCAAATGACACAGACAATAACACGTTGACACACACGTATGTGATTGGTCATAATTTGTTTATTCATTGAACGCAGAATGTACAAACGGCCACAATTCGTTAGTGGATTGGTAGTTTGTAGGTTATACATCGCTCGATAACGATGGAGAGCACAATATCAATAGGGTGACGTAATGAGTGGGTATATCCAGCTTTTGGCGACCGATCACCACAGCCTACTTGATGTGTATAATAAGGCCATGTTCACGTGGAAGTACGAAGATTGGTGATGAGAATGGGCGATGAAGGGGCAATCTTAGGTTTTCCTATCGCTAAAATTGGGGATTTGTGTGAATGAATGTGAATTGAAATATGACTGATCGAAATGCGATGATCCAATGGATTGTTTGCTATACTATAAAACGAAGACCTATTAATCGGCATGTTACCTGTGAATGAAATATCTTGAGAATCAGACTCTGGGAATGCTAAATGGCGTTTTTATGAGTGCAACACAGAGTTGATGAGTCGTTCGGCAACAAACGTTACATCCTGGAATGCCGATATTTTTCGGTCAAGTGATTATGTATTTTTAGCACCAATAATATGTGCTGCCGGTCACAGTGTGTTCATACACAAGTCATGCATGGCAATACACTTCATCTTGTATTCTGAATGGATATCAATTCACTATCAATATAAGTATGCACAGATTTTGAAGGCGGTCGCCATAAAATAGTCGTTAATTCAGTTACAAGCTGTCACATTTAAAACATCCTAAACTAAAAGCTGGTCAATTTAAAGAGTATGAACCTGCTGATTGTGGCTTTATGGACTCTCTAGCATAAAGAAAACGCAATTTGCATGACATACTCTGTTTCTATATCACGAATCAAAAATGAATGTTTGTGATGACTTGCTGTTTCATTACTACAATATTTGTACCTTCGAACGGTCGACTTTATTTGCTTTACTTTCGAAATAACATAAATAATTTAAAGAAAGCTGTGTCAACAACTTCAGATTACCAGTGATCGCATTATTGATATCTCAAGTTCAATTTTCACTAATCACAATCCAGATTCGTTCGTCCGAAATGTGCTTTTGCTAGTGGGTGCTTTGGTAAAACTCGATTATCATTAGATGCACTAGTTGACTTTCCGTTTGTTCAACTGTGCAGTATACCGATTGAGTTGTACTGTTCTGCATAGATGTATGCATTAGTGAGAGGGCGAGGAATGAGCCGTCATTTTATTAGCTGAGAGTCTGTTATTGATGGTAATGAGATATTTGCAAATACATTTATCACCTCACATCTGTACAATAATAAATATTGCAACTGATTCTACTATTAATTCAGGGCATCACTATTTCAGTCATTGTTCATTCAAATCATGACTTGCGTTTACAGAGCAGCAGTGTGCATCAAAGCAGCGAACAACGAATGAGAATGACTTTATATTACGGATAGACTGTGGTTGATTATTCCACAGTCTGGAAAATTAACAGGTAAAATAATTTGAATTTCTTTGTTTTCGCGCCAAAAGCGTTCTTTTCACACTCACGTCGTATTTTCCACTTTGAAGAATCTTTAACGCTATTGATCAGTTGTGTATTTTAGTATGCTATTTCGCAACGCTTCCCAAGGACAGTTTTATGCTGTATATATATACGTTTGATCTGTGTTTGTCGTTGTCGTTCGTTCTTCCGACTTTCACGGACTGAACTTTCCCGTTTCAAACTTCACCTTCTCTCTAGATAGCGAGTCTGAGACATATTAGATATATGGCTTATTGGTCTTCGTCACAGTGC
Organism: Schistosoma haematobium; assembly: GCF_000699445.3. Classification (NCBI taxonomy): domain Eukaryota; kingdom Metazoa; phylum Platyhelminthes; class Trematoda; order Strigeidida; family Schistosomatidae; genus Schistosoma; species Schistosoma haematobium. The sequence goes on from NC_067201.1 coordinate 1,823,301, forward strand.
CCTTTTTTACGTTCGCAGACCAAGTAAATTCGTAATAGCTCAAACCAAGCACTTTGTTACGACGGTTTCGAGGCGTGCAACCCACAAGACGTTGAGACTTGGAAGTCCGTTTCAATATGTGTTCTGTAAACGAAAAAACGTAGGTGTAACTAACTTCTAGCTATACTACTCTATGTGACGTAGATAAAATTTCACCAATTATGGTAAGACGTAATTTGAGTGATGCACTAGCGAAGTATATCCATCCACGTTCCGCTGTATTAAGCTTCAGTTAGCTTTTTAAGCAACAATCCATCACCTTGTCAATCTCCATGCTTATGCAATTTCGTACATTGTTCAGCTGGTGAGGAGAAAATGAACACGCCACTTCAAGATCATCTGCATACAGGTGTTTGACCACGAAAAAGCATTCACAAATATCACTGACAAGAAGTAAAAAGAGCAACAGATTTATTCACTACCTTGTATTACACCACTTCTAACAAGGATGATGTTCGACAATGAACAGTTAAACTCAACAATTTGATGTCAATATGCGATGAAGGTGCAAGCTTATCTACAAGACGTTGTTGGTTGCCACGTCGAAGAATTTGGAAATGTCTAAGTAAAGCATCAAGACTAGTTATCTTTGGTTACATTGAGAAAAGGCTGAATTAAGGAAGTCAATTTGATACGACTCAACATAGAGAGAGTACAAATATGAAGAAGAAGTAGAAATGCAATATCTGGACCACCATATTTGTAGAGTAAAGATGAAACTGCGTCTGCTTCATGAACAGTGGAAATCTTAAAAGAATTTATAGCTTAACTAGTTTTCAAGCATGTGGAGGAGATAGATTTTACTGAGTTTATAGTCACCACATGACTTTTAAAACTGCCGTTTAGGAACTCCTTACCACTCGTCAAAAAACCACTGAAAAGTTTCGCTATAGTTTGAGAGCCTTAGATAAAATTGATATTATGCAGGATGCGTGGTATATCAACATATTGAGCGCGTTTATAGAAAACGAGAATTAAATATTGTAATGTTGTGCTAGCATTAAGTGCTAACAGCTCCTCATTATTGGCCTTCAATACGTGGTTCTCTTTAATTTGGTTACGAATTATGGTTTTTGTGCAACTGCCGTGAAATGTTTCGACTTAAAATCACGTTGCTGTGGACGTATTAGTCTACCACGATTTTTAACTGCTATATATAACTCGTAACGTTCAATAAACCTGTGCGTTTCAAGAGGTGCACAGGAATCTAGAAAAGAGTTAACGAACAGATTGAAATTTTCAATGGGATAGATAGATAGAGAGCAAAACGTACTATCCTATGATCACTGTTTTCGGATTCACTGTATAGTTGTACAGATAGTGGGTTGACGTTCCTACTAAATATTAGATTCAGTATTTTTTCATCCGTTTCTCCGTTACGAACCCATTGTTATCAGCAGTGCATGTTAATTGTTGCCTAGAATTCATCACCACATGAATGAAATTTACCGGTACTCGCGTTTGTTACAGAGTGTTCGAAATTCCTTTTATTATACAGTGGAAACGAGGTCATTCACATTATCCAAACTATCAGAGGCTCTGTAAATACATCTCAGTAGTAGACTATGATTCAGGGTGTTGATTGAAATCCGTACCGATTGAGACAAACTGTTCTGCAGAACAGCTGACAGATGACTATGTTCTTAACACGATCAACAACCCACGTTCATTTCAACAATTCGAAATTCCAATGAGATTTGTGTTCAAATAATGAATGGTATCTTACAATTGAACCAGTTTTTGAAAGCATCTGATTTAGTCGTTTGAAAAGAGCACTTGCTTGAATGAAACTCGTTTCTTTTCCAATGTTTCTATCGAATGCAATTTCATCCGATTCAACGATGGGATTGGAAATGTGGTTCGACATTCCCTTTACACGATTGCATTGAGCACTACGTTTTAGACTGCGTTCCTCCAACCATCATCCGTCTAATTTTTACTGTGAACGTATGTGCGGGATTTGAAGAGTAACGAAATGTGACGCCATTGAATTGTCTAGAAATCTGATGTATCGGTGATATGCACAATGAACCACAGTTAAGCTGTATGTCTTCACACTCCAACCATCACCTTGAGCGGAATACTAACATTTCGAACCTTGATTGGTTCTGAATACGATGTATTGATCCATCAGATTGCTAGGCGATCCATCGTTTCCCATTTCGTTGCTCTTCACAACCTGCACATATGTACAGAGTGAAAGTAAGATGGACGACACACTGACTGATTGATTGAGGCTTACACAATACCTCCTACAATTTAAGATACAGCATTGTGCAATGCGTTAAGGATAAACCGTAACAAACGTTGCATAGATTTTACTGAGTGGTTAGCATTCAGAAATCTTCAGTCGTCCGACTAAAAATTTCGCTGTCAGTGTGAAATAATGATATAAACAAACAAGTTCAAAAGTGAAAACAATTACATTCAAAAGCACAGTAAATTATTAATGTAAAATAAAAGGCTTTCATCCGTCAGAAGTCTTCAGTTCTCCCGTAACAGTAAGTACTTAGAAATCTTCAGTTTGTCCGACTAACGATATTTCGCTGTCAGTGTGAAAACCAGTTATGAACGTCTGTGATACGATACAGCTGGATGTGAACTGATTCTATCATCTGAACAACATTCACCTTGAATATCTGCAAACCACAGCGAAGTATTCTCAGCTAAATGAAAGTCGGAAGAAAATACACATTTTATTTTACTCTGCTACTCAATTGACAAATGTATTAATAGAAGTGTAATTGGAATGTTTGAACTATGAGAAATGCCTGAACGACTAATGAGCTGATCGATTTTATGAGAGAAAGAGAAACATTGTCTTGCTAATTATCTTCACATTGTCAAACCACTGCGCAACTAGCAACCTATTATCTACAACTTCTAGACGCAGTTTTCTAATATCTCTTACCGAAATCCCTACGCTTGTCCGCAACTCCATCGGTCTTAACCCATCACTATTAGGTATCACTTTCCTTACCAGACCTAATAACCATTTGTCTTTCTCTAAAAACCCAGTACATGTCGTCACCAAGTTACTCTCTCCTATGTTCATCTCTGGTTGAGTTTATTTGTGTCTAAGTTGCAACAATGAAACATATTCCTTAAACAAACGTTTCCAAAATATTTGCGCCAACATAAACAATCGCAATATCAACCATCTAACAAAATGCTTCATCCTCCATAGAAGCTCATATACACTAACGTGAATATGGATATATAAACACGTATAGAGGACCAATCCATTAATTCCTTTATTTACTGCGAACTCTCTATTCTGATTCCAAATCGTAACATTGGACCCTTCTATTTCTTTTAGAAAATGAATAACCATAACACATGGCTTCAGGCACCATTGCATATTCACACACAAAGAACTATTTGAGTCCGCAGAACATAAAGCCCATCTTCCAATCATCATTAGATTTAAAGTTCGTAACGGTGAATTCGTTATCTTCACCTTGCTAGTGGTATCAGACGATAACATTTCAATCTCTTTCCGAAATACTATGCGTTGGACATATAGAATTAAATCTAAACAAGCGAAATTTAACCCATCAAATCTAAGCATACCCACCTGTTGAGACAGATCAGTTCTACCAGAACGCATTACCAGTAAATATCGCTTAAATCGGGTTAACCACGCAGCAGCCTTAAGTAATCTAGTCCAATCTGAAAAATAATTAATAAGTTGATCAACAGTGGATTTTTCAGCCATTACATACGCCGACATTGCTTTCTTTATTTCCAATAGATGAGGGTCAGGACCTTGTACATCAGCGGCACGGCAACACTCCTTCGGCTTCTTGAGAAAACGTGGACCCTCCTCCCATACCTTGACATCATCAATATCAAACTTGACCCCTCTGGATGCAAAGTCTGATATGTTTTCTTTAGAAGGTAGGAATCTCGATTGGTCCACCTTAGTAAGACTCTGAATAGTCGAAATTCGATTTGCAATGAATGTTTTAAACTGGCTTTTCTCATTTCTAATATAGTGTAAGACAATCATAGATTTCGTCAAAAAATTAACCTCTGCAAACTTAATATCTAATTCTGACTGCAGCTGGGATCCCATGCAAGTCGTCAAAACTGCTGCCGTAAGTTTCAAGCGCGGTATAGTTTGGACCTTCGAGGGGGCTACTCTTGCCTTAGCTGTTCGTCGTATATCACCGTCTTCCCACCATAATAGACGAAAGGCTCCCCTGTCTTGTCTCGGAATCTTTACTTGAAGAAACATCTCTTCGATATCAGCAGCTAATGCTACGTTACCTAATCTGAATCGTAGAAGCACACCAATTAAACTATTTACAGTATTCGGTCCTCTCAAAAGCTGGTCATTAAGAGAACAACCATGATAAACAGCCGCACAATCAAAAACAATTCTCAATTTTCCAGGCCTTTTAGGGTTGATAACAGGATGATGAGGAATATACCAACAAACAGCATCATAGTCAAATCCCTCTTCACTAGCTTCAATGATGTAGCCCTTACTTAAATGTTTATTCATCACTTGATATTTCTCCAACAGACTGTTATCTTTCATAAACCTCCTCCCTAAGCATTCCAGTCTGCGTCCAGCTAGTTGCAAATTATTCGGTAGTCTTGGCTTATCATACTTCCATGGTAGACCAAGTTGGAAATGACCACCCTCTAATCTAAACGAACTGCTAGCTATTTCTAGAGCTTTTTATCTTCGACAGGATATCCATTACAAAACTTATTTGTATCCTCGAACTCATGATCATATAATCTTTCTAAATCTCGCAAAATATCATTAGTGGAACAATGACACAACTGAACTTGATGTAGAGACCTTGATACTCCCTTAGGACCTATAATCATCCAACTTAGATGAGTACGCACAGCAAACGGATGCTTCCTGTCCCCCAGACGTTGTTCCAGGACCCAATGTGCATCCGGAGCATCACACCCAATCAATATTCCTACTAAATTACTTTGCAACTTCGGTAGGGTTATGTCCTTTAGATGTTTCCACCGTTTCAGTTGGAGTTCGGTTAAAGTTGTTGCATGATCGATCGGAAGTTTCTTGGTCGTGTAAACTTTGTTGATCCTTACAGAACCCCGTTCATCTAATGAAAATACCTCTAAATTTACCTCCAAACAATCACAATTGGTAGTTCCGTTTACAGTCGCCACCCTTATCGAAGTCTCTTTACCTTTGATACCCAACTGATTAATTAATTCTTCACATACAAGAGAAGTGTCCGAACCACTATCTAGAAGTGCATATGTTTCTAAACATCCTTTGGGACCGTATAGTCTGACTGGAACGATCCCCAAACAAACCTTTGAAGAGTTCCAATCCTTAGCTAAGTTCACCACATGGTTATCAATGCTATCAATATGCAATAATGAATTATGCCTAACCTTGCAATTCTCAACGTCGCACTTGATGCCTGAGTTGCACGTCATAGCTGTGTGACCTTTCCTCAAACATAAGTAACATAGACTACGTTTTCTTACCTCCTGCCTCCTTTCTCTAACATTCATTTTTGCTAACCTAGGACAATCTGTCGCCCCATGATCACCTACGCAGATTTCACAACGTGATACCTTGACTGAGCTATTTGGGTCTCGTCTAATTGCATGAAAGCGTGATCTCCTATCAGCTTGGCCTTCAGAATTCCTTTTACCGAACCTTGAGTTACACTGTACTAATCTACCATAACCGGTTCGGGCTATTCTGGCCCTCTCTTCTACAAAGACCATAAATTCTTCAAAGCTTGGCTCCTTCCCATGCATCATGATCTTATCGGCGACTTCCACCCACTTATTCTGCAATTCTAGTGGTAGGCATGAAACTATTACCTCCAAATTGGCCGTAGAATTAACGTCAGACATATATCCCATTTGCTTCAACGTTATACATACATTACGCAACTTAATTGCAAAGTCAATTAATACGTCAGCCGATCCTCCGACAGATTTATGGTTTAATAACTCAATAATTAGTTCTCGTGCAACAAGATGTTCTTTACCAAATAAATCATACAAAATTCGTTTAGCCCTATCATAGCCCAAATCACTGGGCAAAGAAACGCAAGATTCAATTGCTGTTCTGGCCCTTCCCTTGCAATAATATAACAAATACGACAACAATTGACCCTTATCTGACAGTTTACTCTCTATAAGGCTATTGAACTGACTAATGAAACGGTAATACTGACCCGGCTGCCCATCAAAGTACATCATGTCGATCTTAGGTAAAACCATGTTACTAACCATTGTATTTAACGTGTCCTTCAGCTCCCCAACCCAATCGACATCTGAGATGTTACATACCTCCCCGAGTGATTATTACAACCAGTATCACAATCCAAATAATTTTCCACTTTAGCATTTATCCCACATTTATCTACGGGTAATCGTTCATCGTCCTCGATGGCCTTGCATTCTAGTTCAGCGATATCAACCTCTTCTTGTAGATCTAACATCTTAAGTTGCCGTTCTAATTCAAGTCTCTTCTCTAAATTCCTTTTCCTCAGTAATGCTTTATCCAATTTTAATCTAGAAGTACTTAGCTGGCTAGAGGACATACTATTAAGACTAACACTATCTCACGCGCTATTTAAAAAAGACAGTGGTATTTTTCCTCGCTGAGTAAATTTCATTGTTTTGATCGTTTATTACGTTACAAGACTACTGTTTTTCACTTTAATTGAATTTATTTCAGTTAAAGTATTCGACTAAAGTACCGTTTTTACTGTTTATTCGTTGGTACTCTTTAGTACCTCTTTTCAAGTGTATCTGTTAGTACTTTTGGTCCTAGCAATCTACAGCTCTTCACTTTTTTTGGTCATTGATAATTTTTTTTGTTTCTGGGTATCATCGCATATTGAAAAAAACCCCTCCTAAATGACCGGACAGTGAAAAAAAGCAGTTGCCAACGTCCGGGTTGTCGTTATCATGTTGAAAGCGGCATGCAGTGCGACGAGTGCAAAGGCTGGTACCACGAAGTTTGCACGAACTTAACGCCTGCTGCTTCCAAACGGTTCAGTAAGAAGGTTTGTGTGTGGCTTTGTCAACAGTGCTGCTCGGATGCAAAGAGCTTGTTAACCGAGGCCATTTCACTGGTTGATGCTGCAAAGAAGTGTTTCAACAAACATAGTCGGAACGCGTCAAACAGCACTCGATCTGTTGACACGCAAATCAATGTGAAGGAAACTAAGGTGAGTCCGGTGATAGGTGACTCACGCCCGTCAAAGAAGGAAAAGCAGTCTCCAAAGGGGCCTGCCTTAAAAAAAAGCTCAAGAAAAGTAGGGTCTTTTGTTCCCCGTCTCCCAGGTGGGATCCAACAGGAAACACCTAGGAGCCGCAATCGCAAGGCTCGATCGGTTTCAAATGGTAAACATAACACGATCACTCAGGTCGTCGACAACCCCCCAAAACCCAACACTAGGTTTGACGCAACTGCTATTGCTTCTACCAGCAGCGTTGACGAATGGGTAAAGGTTGTAAGGAAGAAAAGTAGGGATATAAAAGGGAAACCTGCCCCCGTAAAAGTGGTTGAAAAACCGAAAGCTGATCATAGCGACAGATCAGCTTTTTTCATAGAATTAAGGAGAGCGATAGCTCTGAACATAGAGCTCGTTTTGAGCATGACATTGTACTGATTAGGCAGCTGCTCAATCAACTCATGCCTCAAAATATGACTGGGGTCACCTTGCTAAAGGTGTATAGACTAGGGAATCTAACGGACTCGAAACCAAATCATTCCAGACTGCTTAAAGTAGTATTCTGCTCTTCAAACGAACGTGACCTAATTTTACAAAATGGACACAAATTAAAGGGTTCAGGAGTCTTTATCCGAAAAGACCTATCGTTGGCAGACCTTGTTAAAAGGCGGGAAGCCGAGAAAGAACTACAACATAGGTTAGACGCTGGCGAAAAGGACCTGAAAATTGTAAATTTTCGGGTTGTAAGACTTCGGCAGAGAATGGTGCCGAAGCCAATCTGGGTGAAGCACGAAGGAACTTAAACAGGCTTCGGATCTGTTACACCAATGCACGAAGCTTACTAAATAAGCGATCGGAACTAGGTGTACAGATTGACTCTATAAAGCCAGATATAGTCGCAAAAACAGAAACCTGGCTGACACAGGCTATAGATAGTATAGAACTTGATTTCGAGGGCTTTACGTTAGTAAGGACCTACAGAACACAAAAGCGCAAAGGAGGGGGAGTAGCTCTATTCATTAGGAATGCTATCCCATTTACCATTATCGATAGTGTATCCCATGAGAGTGGGACGTGTGAATTAGTTAATCTTCGCTTAAAATGCAAGGTACAAGAGCTGCTGATTGGTTTGGTCTATCGCAGTCCAAGCTGTGAGGCAAATGGGATCCTGTTAAGCAGTCTCAATACTTGGTCCCAAAGTGGTCGATGTCTAATCCTAGGGGACTTTAATGCACCTATGGTAGACTGTGGAAATCTGCGAACTGAATCGTCAGAAAATTCCTTCGAGCAGGAACTAGTTGATGCGGTTATCACATGTGCCCTAGTGCAACATGTGAAAGAAGCGACTAGGTACGACGCGGACACTGAATCATACTTATTAGATCTTATACTGACTCACTATGAGGATGATGTTGCGAACCTCCACCATATGCCACCCTTAGGTAAAAGTGATCACGCAGTTTTGACTTTCGACTTCCATATAACTGCCAGTCATGAGGACGCGTCAGTCCAGTCCAGACCCAACGTCTGGAAAGCAAACATAGCAGACATCATGCACTCAGCATCGTTAATAGATTGAACAATAGACCCAGAGTCCTACATTGAAACCGCCTGGGACGCATTTCGAAAATCATACTTAAAAGTTACCACACCTCACATCCCTTGGACTATACCAAAGGGGCCGAAAAACTCACCACCATGGTTCAGTAGGGAGGTCCGTATCCTTCTCCGTATGAAAAGGAAAACGTGAGATAGATTTAGGTTACTGGGGACTGATGAGTCAAAATCTCAGTATCGAAAGGCTCGGAACACTTGTGCCTCGACCCTCCGTAAGTCTAGAAAATTGTACGAAGAAAAACCTGTTAAGGAATCCAAAGAATGTCCTAAACGCTTGTATTCCTATATAAACCAAAGGACAAGGAGAAAAGGAAATATTCCTGCTCTATGGGGAGACAGTACTGCTTCATCATTAGTGGAGGACGACTTTGGTAAGGCTCAAGCGTTCTCGAACTACTTTAGCAACGTGTATACCATAGAAGCGCCCTTCTCGTCAGCGTATACAGATCCCCCTATACATACACTGGATAGCGTGACCATTAAAGAACTCGATGTCTTTGGTCTGCTAAATAAGCTTGACATAGGTAAATCCACGGGACCCGATGAATTACATCTTAGGCTACTGGAGGAATTATCTAACTTCGTTGCGAACCCTTTAAGTACATGCTTTAACCTATCCGTTACACAGGGTGGCTTACCGAAAGATTGGAAAAACGCCATAGTAAGTCCTGTCTTCAAAACAGGCACGAAACACAAACCTGAGAACTACCGCCCCGTTAGCCTAACTAGTGTGGTTGTTAAAATATTAGAAAAGATTATTCGGAAGGAGCTGTTTAAGTATCTCGATAAAAACCGGATTCTCTCGGAGAAGCAGCATGGCTTCAGAATAGGTTATTCTTGTCTCACTAACTTATTAGTGGCTCGTGAAAGCTGGTGTGCTCTTAAGGACCAAAAGCTACCTGTAGACTTCGCCTTCATTGATTTCAGTAAAGCTTTTGATAAAGTTCCGCACAACCGGCTGTTATATAAGTTAAGACATGTCGGGATTGGAGGTAATTTATTGATGTTGATAAAAGACTTCTTAGTTGGGCGTCAACAAAGAGTAAGGGTGAACTCAAAGTTATCTAGCTGGGAAACTGTGCTTAGTGGAGTGCCCCAGGGTACAGTTTTGGGGCCAGTGCTATTCCTCTTGTATGTAAATGACCTTCCTTGTCTCCTGTCATCATCGGTCTTGCTATATGCTGACGATGTCAAGACATGGAGAACGATACGATGTAAGAGTGATAGCTTAGAACTTCAAAATGACCTGAAGAAGTTATCTGAATGGTCTCAAACATGGCAGTTGCCGATAAATACTTCCAAGTGTGTTGTGATGCATATCGGTCATCAAGGCACAGATACATACACGATGAATAACACTGAGCTACCTGTCGTCCAGACATATAATGACTTGGGAGTTATCGTTAGTCAAGACTTAAAGACTACTGCACACTGCCGTGCAACAGCCGCCAAAAGTTTTAGAACGTTATGGTCAATACGTAGGGCTTTTAGTCATGTCGACACTAAGACGTTTTTGACTTTGTATACAGTGTTCGTTTGTCCTAAACTTGAGTACTGCATACAAGCGGCTAGCCCCTGCTTTAAAAAAGACAGTGAGCTTCTGGAAAAATTCAGAGATCGGCGACTAAGCTGGTTCCCGCAATAGCGAAGCTTCCTTATGAATCTCGACTGGCCAAGCTGAACCTTTTCCCGTTGTCATATCGCAGAACTAGAGGCGACTTGATTACAGTCTACAAATTGCTTAGTGATAAATTTGCACCTAACATGCCCTCATTTTTCTTGTCTTCCAAAACAGAGAATTTACGGGGACATTCCAAAAAAGTTCATAAGCCGAGAACAAATTACTTGTCAGCTGACTATCGACAATCCCATCGAATCATCAACGAGTGGAATTCACTACCTCAGCACGTGGTTGAAGCTCCATCCGTCGACTCTTTCAAAAGAAAGTTGGATCAACTGAGAGACCATCATTGACAGGACTAACATAGGCCATCGAGCCTCCTGTCCTTCCCAAACCGAAACTGAAACTGAATCATCACATTTATCATCATTAACATCAGACATACCACAAACAGCTTTGGAAGTTTTGCCATCCAATTTGTCATTTTCCTTCAGCCTTTTGCTCCGTGTTTCCATCGTATTTGTTGTTCCAATAATCAATTACCAAAACAAATCTGAATTAATCCAAACAAAATGTCTAATAATAAAAGGAATTTCGACCCAAAATTTTCAGACAAATCCAAAGTATGAACACAGAACCAATAATTGAAGAACTTTATGTTACGTCCACGTTTTGCTCGTTCCAGTTATTGAAGTACGGACTATCGATCTACTTGCAAATTACGAACCCAAATTAACAACAGAACGAAGTTCCAATTTAGATACCAAATTTATTCGTAATTCACAAATAATCGACCAAATGTCATTCTAACAACAATAATTAGAACAATTACAAAACAAACCTTCAATTTCGGAGGTTCCCGGAGCAAAACTCCCAAATACCAAACCAAAGACAAACCAAAATGTCCGAAATAATGATATAAACAAACAAGTTCAAAAGTAAAACAATTACATTCAAAAGCACAGTAAATTATTAATGTAAAATAAAAGGCTTTCATCCGTCAAAAGTCTTCAGTTCTCCCGTAACAGTAAGTACTTAGAAATCTTCAGTTTGTCCGACTAACGATATTTCGCTGTCAGTGTGAAAACCAGTTATGAACGTCTGTGATACGATACAGCTGGATGTGAACTGATTCTATCATCTGAACAACATTCACCTTGAATATCTGCAAACCACAGCGAAGTATTCTCAGCTAAATGAAAGTCAGAAGAAAATACACATTTTATTTTACTCTGCTACTCAATTGACAAATGTATTAATAGAAGTGTAATTGGAATGTTTGAACTATGAGAAATGCCTGAACGACTAATGAGCTGATCGATTTTATGAGAGAAAGAGAAACATTGTCTTGCTAATTATCTTCACATTGTCAAACCACTGCGCAACTGTGTGCGATTTGATGGTATGGTGTGTATTGATTATTTTCATAGTCAATATGACCTAATTCAACATTCATTGTACCTATCTACTAAACCCGCTTCATCGTTAATGAGATGTCATTGTAAATAATAGTATACTGGTATCGATTTGTGAATAACATTTTTGTATTGACCACAATTGTAGTTCCAGTGAATATTCGCGACGTGATATGATGAGATCTGTGCACTAACTGATCACGTTCCCATTATGCATTGGGATGAAATGTCTCAGATCATGGAGTTCAAATGGATTCTCTTCTGAACTCAGAAGTTCTTGATTCGATGTATGGATGAGAAGCTATTGCGGATCTTGTCTAGTCTGATCACAGTATTATGTTTCTCTGTTTCAATCAGCAGGATAACATTACAATGTGTTTGCTTTACATGTGATCAGAATCGACCGTCACAAACATGGCATAGATTTTACTGAATGTTAAGTATTCAGAAATCTTCAGTTCGTTCGACTAAAGATCTTTCGAGTTAACTGATATTTATTCAGAAATCTGGCTGTCTTCTCAGAATGCTGAATATGCGTTGATCGGAAACAGTCAGCAACAGAGTCAGTAGGAGGGGTAAATCCACTTTTGTTTTGACAAGTAAATTAGGAAGAGACCCATGAGGTGAATAGGAGAAAAACTACGGAAATCATCATATTGCATTACGGGGAATGTGTTTATTGGAATCCTGAAGGTAGAAGGAAAACGGCAAATCCCATGAACATATTACGTCGATAATTGAAAGCATACATGAAAAGATTGGATAGCAGCACAGAAGTACTAGAAAGGATTTTGGTGGTGTTTTGTTCTCTGGGCTTGATTGATTGGTCGTGGAGCTTTCATCGTCCTTCTGAACGACATCATCAGCACAAACTTCAGATAGAAACGAAGTGTTCGAATTTCACCATATGTGTTTCACAGCTCGTTCTGTGCTTTGTGCGGTTGGTATTTTTGATGAAGTTGATTGGGTAGCCGTTCTTCTGAAACATGTTCTTCAGGTGTTTTTCTTCATTTTGTCGTGCTGTTAGCGTGCTGCACTGGGTCCTCGTCCTCTTCAACAATGTGTGTACGTAGTTGATTTTGTGGGCTCTAGGGTTGTTGCTGTTGTAGTTGAGAACTTGATCTGTATTTGCCGGTTTCCTGTATACTTGAGTATCCAGTTTTCCTGTGTCAGTTTTCGTGATCGATATATCCAAGAATGCTAGTTGGTTGTTTGACTGCTGTTCCATTGTGAACTTGATGTCATCGAAAACGTTGTTGGTCAGTCTGTAAGTGCTTTCCAGTTCATTCTTTTTGACGATGACGCAGGTGTCGTGTACATAGCGAATCCATGAGTAGACTTTTCCTCATCACATCTATAGAACTGATGTGACCAAAGTTTCACTGTATATTTAATGTGATTGCAAGATCCAAACTACGGTTTGGAGTGAAGGACAACTGTCTGTATGAGACAGATACGCGCCCTCGCCCGATTGAAACCAGAACAAAGTAATTGGGTAAGATGATGGTTCTATAATTCACCATAAATTTAAGTGTACATTATTACCTAAACAAATATAACCACTCAGCTATCCAATCACTAATTGTTCAATTGATCAAGTCTAAACTACAAGAAATACGAAAGTTGATAAAGGATGTAAGCAAATTACCAGTCACCACAAAAAATGTTGTTCTATCCTGTCTGGATAGATGACGTACAGATTCGTTCAAAAGGTAATAATTGGTTGCTGTATAACACAGGGTGTTTTCAATTCTGGAAGAGTGCTTTAATTCACAACCGAAATCCACAAAACCCATTCTGATAATAACGTGTAAGCGGTTTTTACGAAAATTTTTTTGTTTTTCTTCAAAAACTTTTTGATAATATACATATTGGCCAAATAATAATATATAAATATAAGCATATAAAAATTGATTTTCTAAATATTGTATTATACAATGGAAAATTGAGATGAAACAAATTGTTGACTGGTGTCTTACGCGCAATGGTCGTTTAAATGTCCTGGAAATCTTAATCTTCTTCCAGAACACGTCGTTTAAAGTATATTTTCAGATACATTCGGAATATTATCGTGCGTGTTGGTTGTCGGTTGACGAATTATGAGTGTAGGAGTCGTGTTGTGCGATTGTACCAAAGAGAAATCGACGTAGATAGGATTTCCTTCTAAGTACGCTGCTTTTAAGCGATCTATGCTGATGCTATCGTTTGTTCTGTTCTTATCGATTATATAACACTTAGATTCACGTTGAAGAATTTAGAAATCTCCATAGTATGCTGATTCGAATGGTCGTCGATGTGAATCTCGACGATGGAACACGTGTGCACTATATCGTAAGTCAAGTTGGACGAAAACATTGGTTGATTGTGGTAGAGTGGAAGAAGGTTTAACTGAACGCATTGCGTTTGTAAACCTGTTCGTGTAGATGGTTAGATCCATGTTCATTGAAGAGGATGAAGGACCCACGAATTCTCCTGGACGACGAAGTTTCGTTCCATAAACGAGTTGCGCAGCAGTGTATCCAATGTCAGCTTTCACTGCATTGCGAATACCTAGTAAGACGAGTGGAAGAGCGTCGGTCCGCTGTGAGAGGTTTGCAGCTGATAGTGACGCTTCTAGTTGTCGGTGAAAGCGTTCTACCGACCTGTGTGCTTGTGGGTGGTAGGCAGTCGTTCGGAAGCGAGCGATTCCTAAAAGTGTGGTCAGACGACTGAAAAGTTCGGATTCAAACTGACGTCCGCGGTCTGTAGTGATTGTTGAAGAGCAGCCGAAGTTTGCTACCTAACGTTCGACGAAGGCGCGGGCCACTGTTTCAGCAGTGATGTCCCTGATGGGTACTGCTTCTGGCCATCGAGTGAGACCATCTAATTGGATTATGAGATATGAGTGTTCGTTTGAAACTGGTAAAGGTCCTACTGAATCCAGATGAACATGGTGGAAAAGAGCATTGAGAGTTTTGAATGGGCCTAAGGGACATTTATCGTATCTGATAATCTTAGATTTTTGGCAGCTTACACAGGAGCGTGCTCACTCCTTCACGTCTTTATTCATTACAGGCCAGCAAAACTCTTCTGACATAAGCTTGATGGTTGCACGAACACCTGGATGAGAAAGTTTGTATAACATATCGAAGACGTTGAGTTGATAATTTTTGGAACGATTGGACGATCTCTACCTGTCGGTGTGTCACAAATTAAGGTTTTCTTACCTGTTCCCATCTGTTTAATGCATAGCTCGAGGGTTGTAGACGATAACTCGTGCTGAAGATCAGTGTCTTCTTGTCGGATACGTATACTGCGATACTTATGGGTGCTTCAGTGTCCTGATGTGCAAGCATTGTTGCTTTACAGATAAGTCCCTTAATTGTGGAGATCCAGATGCTGGAGATGCGATTGTCTGCTCGCACTTGCTATTAGACAGTCGTCAACATACGCATGTACGAAGTTGAGACCTTAGAAAACGTCATCCATGAACCTTTGGAAGGTTTGTGGAGCGTATCTTAGACCAAAAGGCATTTGCCGAATTTCGTAGAGTCCGAAGGGAATTATGATAGCTGTTTTCGGAATACCATCAGTAGCCATAGGGATTCGGTTATACGCTTTAACCAAGTCGATTTTCAAAAGGAAGTTGTACCTTTCAAGGTAGCTGTCAAATCGTGAATGTGAGGCAACGGGTAACGATCGGGAATGGTGTTCGCATTCAATCGCCGATGGTCAGCAGTTGGACGACAATCGTCGCTGTCATTTTTAGGGACCATGTGCAACGGAGATGCATACGGGCTATTTGACGGTCAGATGATGCCTAAGTCTATCATGTGGTCGAACGCGTTGTTCGCCAACCTTAGCTTTTCGGGAGCTAGTCATCGTGTTTAAGAGAATACAGGTGGTCTTGTAGTCGTGATGTGATGTGCAACGTTTCCGGTTACACACGGTAGTTTCGGTTGAGTTTGATGAATCCTAGGATACTTATCGAGTAGTGGTTGATAAAGTCGGTCTATCGTATGCTTAATTGTGAATGAGGATAATCTGTAACCAGAAGAAGAAATTACGCAAGCGGATATATTAGTGTTTCCGTCCAGTTGTCTCCGTTTGCGCGTATCGATGATTAGATCATAATATTGTAGAAGCTCCATAGCAATGATTGGCTAAGAAACATCTGCAACAACGAAGATCCAGTGAATGGGTTTGCGTAAACACAATTAAGGTAGATAATAATGAACCTAAGTTCATCTCACAGAGACAACGAAAGTCTCCAGCTCCGACAATAAAGGGTGGGAAGATACGTCTCACAAATACGAATATGGAAACATGTAAAATTGAACCCATCTGCTCTATAGGTATCCCAAGAACAGTGAACAGTTTCTCCACGCTGCTATCGTATAACTTGCCTTCAACACCTCTAAGTTGCAAAATCAGTACTGGGCTTCCGCGAAACAATTCTTCTTACACGCAGACTAACGAGAACTACCAGAGAGCTGGACACCCAAATCACCCACTGAAGCCTCAAACCATTATTAAGAATGGTAATAATAGGTTTCTCACTCCACACCCTATCTACATTCCCCAGAATCACAACTGTAATTATTTTCAGAAAGAAAACTTTTCACGCCCTTTAGTACCAACTCATCACATGAAAACGGCTCCCACGTATAATGACAAACGCAAATCCTTCCAGTTAGGCGCAGCATACACTTCTCTTGCAAAAGTAAATAGCCATAACAGAGGCTACAAATCTAACGACCAAGACTATTTTGCAGGTAACTCCCCAATCAATTTCAATAGCTCATTTGTAACATATACCACTAAGTCTAGCTATCAAAATACCGAGCTAATGAAGAATACTCAATCCCTAACTTCAGAGTCCACACTAATTCAGCATTCAAATTCAACGTCATGGTATTTGACATAGTATAATATATGAAAGTATTTAAATTATCGTATGAACTGGGAATCCCAAAATTAACGCAATTGAATCAACAAGTATGATACAAGCACAAACGTAAATATTGTATTTGGAATTCGAAATCGAGCATTCAACATGTACAAATGTATTACTAGTTCGTTCAAACACCACACATATTCGACTACATTCTTCTTAGATCAATAAATCATATAAAATCATCTGTCAGCCAACAAATAATCAAAAAGTTAAGAACCGTTGTTCAGCACATCTGACACATTCCTCATGTCTAATGTTTTCACTACCACGATCTATGTTGCCAGACGTGAGCTCACGTGGTTTCAGCACCTAATATTACTATGACTAATACTGTGACCACTAATTCTGCTAATATCATCACCTCTAGGACTATGATCAACACTACTTCATTATCATCGGTATCAATCACCAAATTCAGTCACCAGAATACTAGAACTGGATGGATTTATCATCAGTCTGATATTGAATAAATTGACGTTTCATTCTGTCTACCTCATTCTTCTTCCAAGTACGTCAAAACAGAAAAGATCGGTCATCAAAATGTGATCCATATACTGTTTCACTGAAATTTACATTCACCAAAGTGCATAACTACTGTCGGAATCATCATTATATGCACTCGCCTTAGAAGTCAATAACACTGGATTTAGAGACATTGTTGGGAAAGTGAATACAAATACACACGCCTCAATACATCGTGACACTTATATTCACATATAAACTAGAAATATATACAGGTCGAGGAAAAGGTGACAACAGTAGAACTGAAATGTTTCCTCATTAGATTATTACCAGCCTTGAGTCAATTGACATTATTCTACGAACAGCGGTAGGGATGTGTCAGTGTAGATGGAAGAACAACGAGAATGAGATAATATTAGTAATGACATTGACCGACATACTACAGATCATATCACATATGACTATGAGCAGCGCTAAACATTTTCAGAAATGACCAATTCTGAATTCAACCTCAGATCTGTGACATCAACTTGATAGGGCAGATTGATCTATTGATTGAAAATGAGCAACGTAAATTAGCATAAACAAGACCCCGTATAGCTTCTATTTATATCACACACATTCCAAATACATTGTAGTTGTCAAGGTCAACTGGTTATATGACATTAATTAATCATTATAAACATAGAACTTGCTTACAAAATATTTTCACTTGTAGTGCACCCCAAGAAGCCGGATCATATTTAAGAATCTATGGAAATCGATTAAATGAAGGTTCAAGTAAACGGAGTACAATTTTACATAAGGTAGTGAGAGAGAAAATTAACATCGTACAAAAGGCATGACATTTTGGCACTACTCTAGTCCATAAAATGACTGAAGGATAGTCAGGGCAAAATCAAGAGTATGACAAATTGCTTTTTTACTTATAAGTGGTTTGTATTCACGAATGACTGAAGATTCCATCAACCTAAAAAGCAGTCTTTCACAATTTCTTTACCGCGTTTTAAAGCGGCAGTGATTTCAATTCTGTGCCTCATTTCAATTAAGTGCTATTCTATTTATGAATTTAGTCTTCTATATTCCATGTTTATCGGAACATTTGGTTTTAACTGACTTTCAGACCACCTTGGTACATGTCTCATAATACTTGATTGCATTGATCGATTACCCCTCTCCATGTATGAGTGTTTACACGTATACGTTAATTAGTCGATGCAGTGAGATGTTATGTAATCGCTCGTATAATATCTGGGTCATATTGGAGTTGAGCGCTCAGCGCTTGCAATCATGACCTGCTTTGCCAGCACAATATGTTCCTCGATTGCTGCTCATAGTCTACGTCATCATCATCATCATCATCATCATCATCATCATCATCATCATCATCATCATCATCATCATCATCATCATCATCATCATCATCATCATCATCATCATCATCATCATCATCATCATCATCATCATCATCATCATCATCATCATCATCATCATCATCATCATCATCATCATCATCATCATCATCATCATCATCATCATCATCATCATCATCATCATCATCATCATCATCATCATCATCATCATCATCATCATCATCATCATCATCATCATCATCATCATCATCATCATCATCATCATCATCATCATCATCATCATCATCATCATCATCATCATCATCATCATCATCATCATCATCATCATCATCATCATCATCATCATCATCATCATCATCATCATCATCATCATCATCATCATCATCATCATCATCATCATCATCATCATCATCATCATCATCATCATCATCATCATCATCATCATCATCATGTAACTATGATCTATCTGGTTCTCGGATGTGATTCGGTAAAACGCATGTAGTTTTGTGTATGTCTTTGTGAGAATACTTTGTGCGTTCCATAGCTATAACAATTTGTAGGTCTGTCACCATTCTCGTTCCTTTCTCTCAGACAGTCCATGTAGTCTGATGATGTCTTCATGTCCAGTGTTCTCCATTCCAACATTGACGTTTGGTTGCCATCAGGATTGTTAGGTTAGTTCTTGAGGACGTCTTCATGTTGATTGCACACCTCATCAAGCTAATGTTTGCTGTTGTCGTTGTTTTTATTGGTGGATGCACGATGTCGGATAATTATCGTTGTGTTCCCCTCCTTCCTTGTTTCGAAAGATACTTTGATGAGGCTGGATCCGTAAAATTCGTACTCAATAAGTGCATATCGTGCATTTTATTTATATTTATAAAACAAAATCACACAGTTATCATTCTTAATGAAACGATTGTCGACATGAGTCTCATAAGTATAGCACAAATGTTATAAAACAATTTACAAATTAGTCTTGAATTTCTGTGAATACAGTAGAAATTAAGTGAAAACCTAAGGTTAATCTTAGATTGATAGGGCGATTCACAAGAGTAATATTGTTCATACATAGTCAATGAAAATACATCAGTTCAGGTTTATGAGCAGAAGATTACCTGTTTTCCTAGTGTTTTCTACAAAGTGACCAGTAAGATAGCAAACATGTTTGACTTCTTCACAAACCAGTTATCTATTTCACAGGTGATTAACGCAACAGTGCTACCAGATTTTACTAAAAAAGTTTATTATTTTCAAACCTCATTGTGGCATTTTATATTTATTTAAGAAATTGCGATAACAGTGGCTGCAAACCATGTGAAGTTTTGCAAATGTAGCGATCACGTATTGTGAGGTAGCAGATGGTGTTGTACAAGTACATTACAATCATCTAACATATCCATCGTAAGGCGTGTCAATAAATTTGTTATCCCAATTAAGAAAACAAAAATCATTCAAGAATACGTTGTTATTGCCAAGTGACAGATAAAATATCAGTAAGCTCGGAAAGATACAGCAGAAACAACAAGATTCCGAAGCACAACTCAGAGAATACGAACTCAACCTACGGTTGAAGAATTTATGCAACTCAAAAAAACTGTCAACCCAAGTCACAATTTTCAATGCGAACATCAAGACAGTTGGTTCTGCTCTACATAACGGGGACTAAGAGAACTACTACAAATATTATCAAAATGATATCGGTATTTACAAACAGTGACACATAATGTTCGAATGCATTTTTCGTTCATGATTTGAGAATTATTTGAATAACCTATTTGTTGCTAGATTACAAAACAAACTATCCAATCTGAAATAACTTGTCTTCACTCTTAATCAAACACAGAGCAAACGATTATTCTTTGATTTAAATTGACGAGGATGATAAAAGTGAGAATACAGATGAATATGCGAATTTTGTCATATAAACATATTGATTTCAACAACATTTAGAGACGTGGTAGTGCAATGATAAGAAGACAAACAGAAGAGTACTGTCGACAATTCTATACTTTCATCGCGTCAACTCTATGAACCCTCAAATTTCCCATAAGCGAAATAGACATTTTGTGACTTTGAAATTTTAATTCATGCTATTTCTCAGTTGAAATTTTCAATCAATTTAGCTGGTCGGTTTCATTTTCATAATCACAATGTTGAACATGTACATTCTGAATTTTGTGAAAAACGTTTTGCGAATTTCCATGTTTCATATTCTAATGTAGTTCTCTACTTAACCAACAAACGTTTATAATTCTAGGTAACTGAACATAAGCGAAATTTATCAGACAGCTTTCCAGTGATAAAACACAGTCAAAGCCAGAGGTTTCACTACGAACAACACGCAAGTTAGTTCTGCTGCATCGTGAGGCATGCGCTTACATGGAATTCCGAGGTGAAAGTGAAAGGCGTAAGGCCAAATAACACACTGAACAGAGACTTGGAAGCAGACGAGAAAAGGATGGAGAGCGATTGAACGGGACTGTCCAGAAAAGAGCTGGATGCCGAATGCTGATGTGTGGGTAACCTGCATAAGTGATTTCGTCAGCATCAATAACAACTTAAAAGCAATATAACGACATATAATATTTTTGAGTAAATATATGACTCTTCAAAGCAAATGAAATTGTTTTCTCAGTTAATGATCAATCAAAAACGAAAACAGTATGAACGTCAGATCAGATGACAATAACGAACATAAGAAATCATATAATCACGTAATCGGAGTATGAAGAAGTACCTTGAAATCATCAAACCGAAGTTAAATGAGTGAAGCACATTGAATATCATTCTTATTTCGATAGAGCACTGTGTCAGTTATTTTCAAGATGTTATGACAGTATTTTAAATTTGTTAGCGATATTCTTATTTCAATGTTGTTGATCATTGTAACAACAAGTGTTTAAAACGAAGGTGTTTAGTTCTGATGTGGATGTCGTCATATTTCAATACATTAATGCTAGGAAGCTTTCCAATGAAATGTTACTGTGATCGAAATGAACAGTAATACAGACGTCTTTAAATCATGCTTATTGGAAACTCCAGTTTGATGCTAAATTTTAACAGAACTATGTATTTGTAGTGAAAATCACATTGAAAGTGGGATGCAATCAATGTTCATGTTGATTCGTTTTATGATGTTGTTAACAAATTCAAACATTTATAATCACTGAGTATATATTCTACCTAATGAAATAATAACAATAATTAATTATCACACAATATTCATTGATAATAAAACAGAGTTCCACCTGCTGCCCTACCTAATATCAAGTGCAATTGAACAGTTCAAGTTCTCTTATGGTGGAAGTCAGTAAACTATTGAACTTAAGTTGGATGTCAACCAGTTTGGGGTACGAATATTTCATAATGGAGAACAGTATTACTACTTCGTCATTATTTATCGTGCCATTTTTTCGATAAGCATTACTTCTCCCAATTGTAGTGACCTACTTTTACCAAGAGAACGCGATTGATTCAATAGAAACAATTCTTATTATAACCAATTGTACCAGTCATAGTTTTACTGTGCTCGATTGCTTAACTGTGCTAAAGACAGCCATATTACTGCTCCATTATCTTTCGACTGTGACCTTGGACGGTTTCCGTTCCGCTCAGTAACCACGCCTGTACTCCTTTGGCACGATCTGTATATTCATTCGATACCACGAAATCGCCAGCAGATACACCTCGACCACAGCCATCAACTGCCTTCTGATATTTTGCTTACGGATGATTTAACGGTTAACTGGCACCTAGCGCTCAACTCTAATATGACCCAGAGATTATAAGAGCGATTACATCACTTCTCACTGCATCGACTAATTAACGTATACGTGTAAACACTCATACATGAAGAGGGGTAATCGATCAATGCAATCAAGTATTATGAAACATGTATCAAGGTTGTCTGAAAGTCAGTTAATACCAAATGTTCCGATAAACATGGAATGTAGAAGACTAAATTCATAGATAGAATAGCACTTAATTGAAATGAGGCACAGAATTGAAATCACTGCCGCTTTAAAACGCGGTAAAGTAATTGTGAAAGACTGCTTTTTAGGTTGATGGAATCTTCAGTCATTCGTGAATACAAACCACTTATAAGTAAAAAAGCAATTTGTCATACTCTTGATTTTGCACTGACTATCCTTCAGTCATTTTATGGACTAGAGTAGTGCCAAAATGTCATGCCTTTTGTACGATGTTAATTTTCTCTCTCACTACCTTATGTAAAATTGTACTCCGTTTACTTGAACCTTCATTTAATCGATTTCCATAGATTCTTAAATATGATCCGGCTTCTTGGGGTGCACTACAAGTGAAAATATTTTGTAAGCAAGTTCTATGTTTATAATGATTAATTAATGTCATATAACCAGTTGACCTTGACAACTACAATGTATTTGGAATGTGTGTGATATAAATAGAAGCTATACGGGGTCTTGTTAATGCTAATTTACGTTGCTCATTTTCAATCAATAGATCAATCTGCCCTATCAAGTTGATGTCACAGATCTGAGGTTGAATTCAGAATTGGTCATTTCTGAAAATGTTTAGCGCTGCTCATAGTCATATGTGATATGATCTGTAGTATGTCGGTCAATGTCATTCCTAATATCATCTCATTCTCGTTGTTCTTCCATCTACACTGACACATCCCTACCGCTGTTCGTAGAATAATGTCAATTGACTCAAGGCTGGTAATAATCTAATGAGGAAACATTTCAGTTCTACTGTTGTCACCTTTTCCTCGACCTGTATATATTTCTAGTTTATATGTGAATATAAGTGTCACGATGTATTGAGGCGTGTGTATTTGTATTCACTTTCCCAACAATGTCTCTAAATCCAGTGTTATTGACTTCTAAGGCGAGTGCATATAATGATGATTCCGACAGTTGTTATGCACTTTGGTGAATGTAAATTTCAGTGAAACAGTATATGGATCACATTTTGATGACCTATCTTTTCTGTTTTGACGTACTTGGAAGAAGAATGAGGTAGACAGAATGAAACGTCAATTTATTCAATATCAGACTGATGATAAATCCATCCAGTTCTAGTATTCTGGTGACTGAATTTGGTGATTGATACCGATGATAATGAAGTAGTGTTGATCATAGTCCTAGAGGTGATGATATTAGCAGAATTAGTGGCCAGAGTATAAGTAATAGTAATATTGGGTGCTGAAACCACGTGAGCTTACGTCTGGCAACATACATCGTGGTAGTGAAAACATTAGACATGAGGAATGTGTCAGATGTGCTGAACAACGTTTCGTACTTTTTTGATCGTGTGTTAGCTGATAGATGATTGTATATGATTTATTGATCTAAGAAGAATGTAGTTGACTATGTGTGGTGTTTGATCGAACGTATGTGAATATCAAAAACACTGGTTTTACAGAAATCGGCACTGCGTATACGAAAGGCATTATTTATGAATATTATATATCGATATGTGGTTTGTAAAGATGGTCGTATTTTCATAGTCGAGTTACTAGGACGAAACCGCAGTCCAGTTCTTCCAGGGTTTCAGTGGTGGTCTATATTGGATCAAGTCATCAGTTTAATCACTAGTAATACCAGAATCTTCACAAATGCTCATTGTGATGATAATCACAATGTGCCCTCTAGTCGCTAGCTTGAAGATGAATTTTGAGAGAAACCATGACTAGTGGAGTTTAGTCCGTGTCCAGTTTGAAATAGTTATCCACCTGGGATAGTGGATGGGCCGTTGCGTGAGATCATGAGTCAAATGACGTTATACAGAAACTTTACAAAACTGACACACCGTTCATGAATGTCGATAAATGTTACTTAGTGAAATCTGACTTTTCATATGAAACTGCTATTGAAACACTAGTGTAATAACCGAGCGCAAATAAACCACGCTGAATGTGAAATAAATAAACCTTTTGTTTGACGACATACTTTTTTACTTACTTGAGCCTGTTACACCACAGGAAGAAGCATCTGCCGATCACCAGCATTCTCCATCAAACTTCGTTCTGGACAATCGTTACCAGTTCGCCTCAATTGTTATTCACCCTTTCCATGTATGCTTACGAAAATATTGATCAACATAATCGCTAAAGTGTTCTGTCCATGATGTTAAGAGCCTGATGTTATGAGTTTAGGGCAATCCATCAGTGCAATAGGCGTAGAAGAAATCCATCGGAATTTCTTGACCCTTTCGTCAAGACACTGACAGATGTCACTGCTCTCACCACAGCTGTTTGTATATCTTTCCAGGCATCATTTGGCTCAGCCTCGTTTGTAGATCTACTGATGTATGACCTCTGTTGTTCCTGGAATCTACTTTTGATTTTCTCGTCACTGATTTCGCCTCTACTGGATCTGCTTAGTGTGACTTTTCGTCGTGCAGTACTAAAATACCCACCTAAATGTCTTTCTGTTCAGTTCAAGCTAACTAATTAGACATTGAAGTCACTTGTTACGAGTGCTATGTCTGAGCGTTTAGCTTTACGAATACATTCTGCGAGCTTTCTATAAAAGTCATCTATCACTTCATCCCGACTGCAGTCAATGGAAGTGTAAAAGGGCAACGGCGTGTGTCCCAATACTTCCGAGTTCTCACTAGCCGTTTGGTCGAACATTACGTAGACGACTGTAAATGGACATGGACTCTAATAGTGCTTGTTCAGCCCTCGTCCATAGTGCGATGCCGACACATGCCAGTCTCAGAGAACTATTCATGTGGTCACCAGATACACAAAGTGAGTATCTCGTCTGCACACCGCTTTGGAGTGGTTGCGTAAAGTGAATGATCACACTAGCGTCCAGTATGTGTGTTTCAGAGACACAGCATAAATCGGTGGGACATGATTCCAGGTTTTAAGCCGAGTAGACCTTGGATAATGTTTTGGGCACTAAAATCGTTGGCTCTAGTGACAAATGAGAAGTAAGCCAAAGAGAAAGTTTAGATATGAAAGTCGATATAGGAGGAATAATAGGAATTGAAGAGGGAGGTTGATTGTGAATACAGTGTTCATCATCTTCATCAGCTGAGATGATTGGGCCACGCGGTACATATTCCTGAACAGCGATTACCACGACATGCAATGCTGACAAGTGTTGAGAATGGTTGGAAGAAAGTTGGCGGCGGAAAACTGTAACGTGGCATCAGTGCTTGAAGTCACTAACTTCTAGTCTTAGCCATGCTGGTAGATACAGACTACTTGGTTGGGGTTTGCGCGACTATCGTAATCAATAGTTGGAGACTCTGTGTTACATGCCTCGGAATCGATCACAATGACGTGCGTGTATACACTCTTTGACTTCTCTTGAACTGTGAGACTGAAACCGCCTATAAAATTCTTTCTACCTATTATTTCTTGCTTCCTGTGTTGTATTCTTATGTACAATTCTCCTTTTATATGTTAATTCCACTGAAGTAACTACTTCTATAAATTTGGTGTTTGTCATATTGTATTAATGAGGAGCGGTAAATTGAACAGATAAATATATTTGCTTTGTCCTACTTTGTATATGAATGATTGAAATTTGAAGTCACGGATCACTTAATTAAACATCAATTTAGATATAAATCTATAAAACCCGATTTACCGCAAAGTCATGTTTTCATCAAATTTATCCTAGTAAAACATCAGGTTTTTTCATTAAATCAATTTTTTCTCATTCATAATATCTTCATTCAGATTACGTTTGTCAGCCCGACATTGAAAATGATGAATCGTGGTTTTTAACTTGTATATTGATCATGCCTGTAAACTGGCGTGAATTTTGTAATTATTACTTTCAGAATATAAATTATTATTATTATTATATGTCTTTGGTGCATATTTTTGGCCAATTCTTAATTCAAATAAATTGCCTACCTGTTCAGTGTCACACGGATGTCGTACTGTCCTTCAACTAATATCGATATTTCAATAGAAGCATGTCAGAACGACAGTCCAGTTAGAACGAGGAATATAACTTTTGTGATTCTGCCGAAATTTCAGAAATAAATGAAATTCGCTTTATCATTTCAGAAAACTAGTTGTGAAAACAGGTATATCGTGTATCGATTACATTTACAATGAAAGTGAAAAATTATTGCTCAGCTGTCAAAGCAATAAAATTATCGTATGAAATGCATCCGATGCGCATTTGTTCCTATACAGATCAAATTCAACACACGAATCAATGCTTTTCTTAAAAGATAAGGCTTAGTTTTTAATCTATTGTCACCATATAAACAAACCGAAGAAACAGTGCTGAGTCTCCGTGAATTTTACGTTAAATTCTTACCTCCATATGGCTACAAAGCATTGTATCATCACAAATGATATCGATTTGTGATATAAACTCCACTCTTAACTTTAATCCTGAACAATTTGGAGACTTCTTGCTAGCATCGGTCATTGCCTCGAACGAGTCTGTCACTTGTTCTCCATGCACGATTTTGCAGTTTATTCCATCATAGGAATTCTGCATGATATTGTCTATCTTCTCAGGTACGCCTTTGTTTCGATGAAGCTTCCATAGTGTTGCCTGTCCACGTTATCAAACGCTTTCTCGTAGTCAATAAAGTTGATGTAGAGTGATGATTGTTCCACAATGATGTGCTTCACTGATTCCAAGCACCTCCAAATTGTATCTCATCATTTATGCAGCAACATAGATGAATATCCAGGTCTCCCACATTGTACGAGCATTCCCTGTACTCAAATAAATGGGTACTCTGGATGTCAGAAGAGGCACCGGACTTGCCATTTCCCAAGGAACTCGGCTTTCACCAAGGGGCGTCATAACTTTTAATGGGGAACTTCTGACCACCAGGGCCAACTTTAAATGGCTTGAATACATTTTGATGGATAGCGTTTTTAGCGAGTTACTTATCCATGGTGTAGGTAGATAACCCCATGCTCGACCTCCTTCCTTTATCCCGGCTTGGGGCAGGCAGTAGCTCTAGAGGTGCAACATAATTTTCCATGTTTTTCACTTAATGAAATTAATCGTCTTTCAAATTTAAATGGTGATTATGAGTAAACTCCATCAACTGTTTCTCATTACGTTAAACGTGTATCCATTACATGTGCCAAAAGTTCACTGATAACAACGCCAATACAATGATCCACATCTGTGTATACGTTTTCTAATGTTCGGAGTTTTGTAAACTGAGTTATTTGGTTACAGCTATTACTTACGTATTTTAACAAGCTTACTAGCGTTTATGCTTATTATATTTCTTTTTATTATATCGAGATATTGACTTGAAATAAATACTCAAGTATAACAGCTTATTATAATTGTGGTTTACTGATAAGCAATTAAGGTGGCGGTCAACAGATTACGTAATTTGTGTGACTGAAAAACAACTCGTAGTGCACTTTCAGGGTGCTGAAGTTGCAGTCTATAATTTGATCATCAAATTACAGGATTTCCTACTTACTTACTTACGCCTGTTACTCCTGGTGAAGTATGGGCCGCCGACCAGCATTCTCCAACCCACTCTGTCCTGAGCCTTCTTTTCTAGTTCCATACAATTATTGTTCATTTTTCTCATGTCTGTCTCCATTTCCCGCCGTAATGTGTTCTTTGGTCTTCCGCTTTTCCTTTGGCCTTCAGGATTCCATGTGAGAGCTTGTCTTGTGACGCAGTTGGGTGCTTTCCTCAATGTGTGTCCTATTCACTTCCAGCGCTTCCCCCTGATTTCTTCCTCCGCTGTGATCTGATTTGTTCTCTCCAACAGTAGGTTGTTGCTAATAGTGTAGTGTCTGACCAACGGATCTGAAGTATTTTGCGTATACAACTGTTAATAAACACCTATATCTTCTGGATGATGGCTTTCGCAGTTATACAGGTTTTTGCAACATACGGTAGAACTGTCTTGACATTCGTATTGAAAATCCTGACCTTGGTGTTGGTTGACAGTTGTTTTGAGTTCCAGATGTTCTTCAGTAGTAAATATGCTACTCGTGCTTTGCCGATTCGCGCCTTCACATCTGCATCCGATCCAGCGTGTTCATCAATGATGGTGCCCAAATATGTAAAGGTATTTACATCTTCCAAATCTTCTCCGTCAATTGTGATTGGATTGGTGCATTCTGTGTTGTATCGGAGTATCTTGCTTTTCTTTTTGTGTATATTGAGACCTATTGCTGCTGAGGCTGCTGACACACTGTTCGTCTTCTCCTGCATTTGTTGTTGCGTTTAAGATAGAAGGGCCAAATCATCTGCGAAGTCTAGATTGTCCAACTGTATCCTAGATGTCCATCGCATCCCGTGTTTCCCTTCAGATGTTGACGTCTTCATGATCCAGTCGATCACCAGGAGAAAGAGAAAGGGTGAAAATAAGCAACCTTGCCTAACACCGATCTTTATTTCGAACGAAATTACAGGATACTTGAATCTTATTCTTGGTAGAACTTTTTGTTTCATAAGTGCAAACGATGTATATGAAAACACTAATGGAATGATGCTTAATAAAAGATAAATGAAATTATCAACATTTCACGATCGCACTGATAACTAAATTCAAAATGTAATCCATGGACTTCCAGTGAAAAAGCATCTATGAGGAAGTTTAAAAAATTTGAACTTAAGATGATTATCCATCTTAAGCAATGGAAGTTGTTCATATCATATTGCAAATTGGATGAAATTAGAAAATGTTAACCATTGGTTTCCGAGTCAGATGTACAGAGCCTGAATGTATATGATCAAGATTAAGGTTTTTGGGTTAAATCTCAGATCTCAAGGTCATGGCTGTACGCAAACGTCTGTGAACCTGCAGATTTATCATCGCCTCAGTCGACGCTGTTAGAAGGTCATCGACAAAACCATACTTAAGACCATTTTGAGTATTTAAGTGCACAACCAAACAATTCATCACAGACAAAATTGGAAACAGCGAAAAATACTACGAAATCTGTGGATGATAAAAGACCAAGCAATGATTCTGAGTGTTTATTACGTTCAGTCAGAACTGCGAAATGGCTTAGACGTCAAGTTCATTTTGTGGAAAAAATCAGAACAACAATTACTAAATACAACACCCCTAACTTCATTAGGCTTTTTGACAAAAACCTATATTTTCCACTTTCCTAACGTTGACACACAGGATACACATGACTCGTAACAACTAGATTTCGAAACAGATACTAATTGTGTTCAGCCCAAATGAAATACGCTCACTCTACTTTCATAGCTTCGCAGTGACTAAGCGATGCTGCATTCGAGTGATGGTCGTATCTCAACAAGTGTTAAAAGTAACATTCTTAAAATCCGACACATAATAAATTAGTCAGTAAACTGCACTAACCACCAGATCATCCTAGAACAGAAATTACCATTCAATACTGAGAAGACTTTGTTACATAAAATGAAGATGATCCTCAGTGCAGTGAACGTCCATGCATTTCATTATGTGATCAATGTCGTGCTTTGTATAACATAATGGTAGGAAATTCATCAAACAAGAAACATTCAGTGAGCACTCATGTGAAACACTGCTGGCTGATGTAAGCCACATATGTGCTTAGAATGCTGATATGGTTAATTGAAGGTATCCTACAACCTCTTGACTGAAGAAACTAGCAGTCAGTGGTTAGAGCGTTTAGCTCAGGTACATACTGACATCACTTATTACAACAACAGCTGGAACGTACTTGATTTGTCAGTTGTTCTTTGACTAACCCCGATTAATCAAAATGTACATTTCATTACACGTGGAACACATAGAATCAGTTCACATCCAGCTGTATCGCATCAAGGACATTCATAACCGGTTTTCACACTGACAGCGAAATATCGTTAGTCTGTAGTGACTCACGTTTATCATGAGAACACGACTGGTTTAATAAAAACGATTATTATTATAACCAACTCTACCAGTGTTTGTTTTAACGTGCTTTTGTTTGACTGTGCTAATGACAGCTATTTTGTGCTTCCATTCTTTTACTTACACTTTGATTGTAACTTCGCGCGAATTCGGTTACCTTCTGTAACCAAGGTTGTATCCTGGCACGATCTCGGTATCCTTTCGATGCCACGAGATCGCCAGCTAATAAACCTCGACTTGGTCCATTAACTGTCTTCTGATATTTGGCTTCTCGGGGATTTTATGGATCTATTTGGTTACGTCCAACCCTCGCCTCCTGATTTATTTGGCACGTGTTTCTTGGTAGCGGTGTTCATTGGTAATCTCAACCCGACGCCACGCTACAATTGGTAATCCCAACTCGCTACAATTGGTGACTCGTATTTTGGAACACGCCTCAACTTCTGATCAAATCTTCCAAAGAAGCCAATTCGGTGAGTCTATGATTTATCTATCCACGCCTGTCGTATATTTTCATATTTTTTAATATATAATATACGCGACATGACGGATAACGATAAGAATAGTATTAATATAATAGACTCACACGTATGTGTACCAAATCCTTGTCACTTTTTATTCGCGTGATGATGAATTCCACATTTTATTCGAGAAATGTTACCCTATTAACGATTCTCCTCGCTGACCCGGCTGCTTGGTACGGTATGCATACGCATAAGCATATCCGTCTACCACCCAGCACCAAATGGTTAAGTTGAACGGTTTCACTGCCAACTTAAAAGTGCTCTACCGGCACACGAAAACGGCAGCTGGCACGAAGCCTTACCGCTCGTTCTTTTAGGGGTGAGAACGAGTTTAAAGGCAGATATCCAGTGTTCCGCCACTGCTTGAGCATCTGGGCTACCTGTTCCTGCCATCTAGATATTTCAACAAGTTATCTATTGTTGTTTGTTTTAATATATCATTATGTTTATTAATCGCATAACCTAGTCTGCTGCGTTTCTGAAAAGTGTACAACCTTTCGTTGTCAAAGTTACAGAAAACTCAATAAGAGACAATATGGTTGCTGGCAATGTACAACGAAAAGAATGTACATTATTCAGTTGTTCATTCACTGAAGTGCTAACATCTAACTGGCGATTCCTCAATATTTATCGCCAAGACCGACCAAGAAGAAAGAAACGGAAACTTTTTTAAATACTTTGCGCTGAGAATTCTATATTGTACTAAAATTATAATATTGAATAAAGCTAATAATAATAAATAAATAAACTTGTATACGGCACGACATTGCGTCTGCCCGGAGAATTCTTCACACCACGGAGCAGACCTAATTACGGTAAATCAGACTACGTCCATCGACTGTCTGCATTTATGCGAACGCTGTCTCCGGTGTCAACTCGAATACAACATCGACAGGTCGCTCTCCCTCGAGAGTTATCTACCTGTTCACATGTTTTTGTACGAGTAGATTCGGTACGCAAACCTTTGCATCAACCTTACGAAGGCCCTTTTCGCGTGATCGCTCGTCACGAAAAGACCTTCAAGGATGATCGACATGGCCACGTCGAGATCGTCAGTATTGATCGTCTCAAACCAGCACACGTCGATGACAGTGCCCTATCTGACAACCTGAGATTCAATGCTAGACCTATCAAACCTAGCGGGATCCTTAAATCTTTTTCAGGTCTCACGCTAGATGCATCTGAGACCTCATTCTCACGTCCCGGTCAACAGCACGCGTCATCTGCACCGTCTACGGACGAGACGACAGTCTCACGTCCAGATCAGCAGACCACGCCGCCTCTGACCTCGGATGAGATTGCAGGCTCACGCGACGCGAACGAGACTGCCGTCTCACGTTCCGATCGCCGAGTACGGTTACCCGTACGCTTCCGCGAATAGTCGCACAGTCAACAACTGATACGGTGTAGGATTATTCCTATACTACACGTATGCTACACTCTTCTTTTTTGATTTTCTTTTTGTTTCCTGAGCCCACGCCTTCGACCATCTCCGTTTGGTTCCGTCGACTTCATTCAACTTTGGCGAAAGCTGGCCTGATCACCCACGCTCTTGTCAACGTACTCAGTCGATATATTGGTTTCGAATGCTTGGCATACGCTTGGTCTCCAACTTGGTCGTTATGGTCGCTTCTGGTCTTTTGGCTCAACGTGGTTTCGTCCTTCGTCTGCAGCGTTTATGGTCCGGACCCGTACGAACGCTCTCTTCAGATTCTGGATACAAACCACTCTGGTAGCATGCCGACTCAAGCAACAAATACAACATATCGCTCCTGGTACCGTTCTCCGAAAACGACCTTCGTTGGCAACTCGACGATCAACGATCGCTTTCCTGTTCGCCAATTCTTCCGTCCTACAATCGCTCGTCAGCCGATCAGTCCCACGATTCAAACCGCTATTTATCGAAAGTGTAAACCCTTTCTAGCGGAAGGCTCCTGTAGTGACTCACGTTTATCATGAGAACACGACTGGTTTAATAAAAACGATTATTATTATAACCAACTGTACCAGTGTTTGTTTTAACGTGCTTTTGTTTGACTGTGCTAATGACAGCTATTTTGTGCTTCCATTCTTTCACTTACACTTTGATTGTAACTTCGCGCGAATTCGGTTACCTTCTGTAACCAAGGTTGTATCCTGGCACGATCTCGGTATCCTTTCGATGCCACGAGATCGCCAGCTAATAAACCTCGACTTGGTCCATTAACTGTCTTCTGATATTTGGCTTTACGGTGATTTTATGGATCTATTTGGTTACGTCCAACCCTCGCCTCCTGATTTATTTGGCACGTGTTTCTTGGTAGCGGTGTTCATTGGTAATCTCAACCCGACGCCACGTTACAAGTCGGACGAACTGAAGATTTCTGAGTACTTACCACTCAGTAAAATCTATGTCATGTTTGTGACGGTACATTCTTATTTCATTTAAGCAAACACACTGTACTGTTATCCTGCTGAATAAAAAATGTAAAACAGAATATTGTTGTCAATCGAGACAAGGTCTGTCTCTTGATATCGATACATGTTGACAATCGTCGACAGAAAATTGACTAGGTCGACATTGATGTATTGTGCAACGATTCTGACTGAATCCTGAGTTTCGAAATAAATTTTTGAACTCAATCAAGCTAACGATATTCACATTTTTTCACGTGACTGACTGAATCAGTGTAAGATCCATTTTGAATGCTTTGTGTGTTTATGAAAATCCCCCCATGTATATACTTGCACCTTGTTCCTGTTGATCCTCTTAGTTGTACATTGTTAACTTTTTGACTACATTTGAATTGTTAATATTTGTATTTTATTACAGTTTTCCTTTTTACTACACCTTCACTAATTCCCCATGTTTCTTTCCGAACAGCACTCATAAGGTTTTACTTTATACTAAGTCTGGGCGGCATCCATTTTGGTTTGTTCCTGCTTTTGATTGCTTGACCTGTGTTGACTAGAATTGTGCATTTTGGTTGTGAATTAAAGCACTCTTCCAGAATTGAAAACACCCTGTGTTATACAGCAACCAATTATTACCTTTTGAACGAATCTGTACGTGATCTATCCAGACAGGATAGAACAACATTTTTTTGTGGTGATTGGTAATTTGCTTGCATCCTTTATCAACTTTCGTATTTATTGTAGTTTAGACTTGATCAATTGAACAATTAGTGATTGGATAGCTGAGTGGTTATGTTTGTTTAGGTAATAATGTACACTTAAATTTATGGTGAATTATAGAACCATCATCTTACCCAATTACTTTGTTCTGGTTTCAATCGGGCGAGGGCGCGTATCTGTCTCATACAGACAGTTGTCCTTCACTCCAAACCGTAGTTTGGATCTTGCAATCACATTAAATATACAGTGAAACTTTGGTCACATCAGTTCTATAGATGTGATGAGGAAAAGTCTACTCATGGATTCGCTATGTACACGACACCTGCGTCATCGTCAAAAAGAATGAACTGGAAAGCACTTACAGACTGACCAACAACGTTTTCGATGACATCAAGTTCACAATGGAACAGCAGTCAAACAACCAACTAGCATTCTTGGATATATCGATCACGAAAACTGACACAGGAAAACTGGATACTCAAGTATACAGGAAACCGGCAAATACAGATCAAGTTCTCAACTACAACAGCAACAACCCTAGAGCCCACAAAATCAACGACGTACACACATTGTTGAAGTGGGCGAGGACACACTGCAGCACGCTGACAGCACGAAAAAATGAAGAAAAACACCTGAAGAACATATTTCAGAAGAACGGCTACCCAATCAACTTCATCAAAAATACCAACCGCACAAAGCACAGAACGAGCTGTGAGACACATATGGAGAAATTCGAACACTTCGTTTCTATCTGAAGTTTGTGCTGATGATGTCGTTCAGAAGGACGATGAAAGCTCCACGACTAATCAATCAAGCCCAGAGAACAAAACTCCACCAAAATCCTTTCTAGTACTTCTGTGCTGCTATTTAATCTTTTCATGTATGCTTTCAATTATCGACGTAATATGTTCATGGGATTTGCCGTTTTCCTTCTACTTTCAGGATTCCAATAAACATATTCCCCGTAATGCAATATGATGATTTCCGTAGTTTTTCTTCTATTCACCTCATGGGTCTCTTCCTAATTTACTTGTCAAAACAAAAGCGCATTTTCCTCTCCTACTGACTCTGTTGCTGACTGTTTTCGATCAACGCATATTCAGCATTCTGAGTAGACAGCCAGATTTCTGAATAAACATCAGTCAATCCGAAAGATCTTTAGTCGAATAAACTGAAGATTTCTGAATACTGAACATTCAGTAAAACCTATGCCATGTTTGTGACGGTCGATTCCGATCACATAAAAAGCAAACACATTGTAATGTTATCCTGCTGAATGAAACAGAGAAACATAATACTGTGATCAGTCTAGACAAGGTCCGCAATAACTTTTTATCCATACGTCGAATCACGGACTTCTGAGTTCACAAGAAAATCCATTTGAACTCCATGATCTGAGACATTTCATTCCAATGCATAATGGAAACGTGATCAGTTAGTGCACAGATCTCATCAAATCACGTCACGGATATCCACTGGAACTACAATTGTGGTCAATACAAAAATGTTATTCACAAATTGATACCAGTATACTATTATTTACAATGAAATCTCATTAACGATGAAGCGAGTTTAGTAGACAGGTACAATGAATGTTCAATTAGGAAATATTGACTATGAAAATAATCAATACACACTATACCATCAAATCGCACACAGTTGCGGAGTGGTCTGCCAATCTGATGATTATCAGCAAGACAATGTTTCTCTTTCTCTCATAAAATCGATCAGCTCATTAGTGGTTCAGGCATTTCTCATAGTTCAAACATTCCAATTACACTTCTATCAATACATTCGTCAATTGAGTAGCAGAGTAAAATAAAATGTGTATTTTCTTCCATCTTTCATTTAGCGGAGAATACTTCGCTGTGGTTTGCAGATATTCAAGGTGAATGTTGTTCAGATGATTTATATTCACGCTCAGTCCTCTTACAACCTGACATATCGGAATGTTTCTGGCCCGTTCCATCATTAGTTCATCTCAAGAAACAGTGTTCGACATTAATCTGTCGAGCGACATTTTACAATCAGCATGTAATGACAAAGAGTGGACTGCATTAATCTCTTACCAAAGTTGTGGAAGTTTACTGATCCGTTGATTCAAGATACTAGTAGTCAGTGAATAGAGCGATTAGCCCAGGTACATACTGACATCACCTATTGCAACAACAGCTGGAACGTACTTGATTTGTCAATTGTTCTTTGACTAACTCCGATGAATCAAAATGTACATTTCATTACAAATGAAACACATAGAATCAGTTCACATCCAGCTGTATCGTATCACAGACGTTCATAACTGGTTTCCACACTGACAGCGAAATATCATTAGTCGGACGAACTGAAGATTTCTGAGTACTTACTGTTACGGGAGAACTGAAGACTTTTGACGGATTAAAACCTTTTATTTTACATTAATAATTTACTGTGCTTTTGGATGTAATTGTTTTACTTTTGAACTTGTTTGTTTATATCATTATTTCGGACATTTTGGTTTGTCCTTGGTTTGGTATTTGGGAGTTTTGCTCCGGGAACTTCCGAAATTGAAGGTTTGTTTTGTAATTGTTAAAATTATTGTTGTTAGAACGACATTTAATCGATTATTTGTGAATTACGAATAAATTTGGTATCTAAATTGGAACTTGGTTCTGTTTTTAATTTGGGTTCGTAATTTGCAAGTAGATCGATAGTCCGTACTTCAATAACTGGAACGAGCAAATCTTGGACGAAACACTTACCACTCAGTAAAATGTATGCAAAGTTTTTTTTTCGGTTTATTCTTAACGCATTGCACAATGCTGTATCTTAAATTGTAGGATGTACTGGGTAAGCCTCAATCAATCAGTCAGTGTGTCGTCCATCTTACTTTCACTCTGAACATATATGCAGGTTGTGAAGAGCAACGAAATGGGAAACGATGGATCGTCTAGCAATCTGATGGATCGATACATCGTATTCAGAACCAATCAAGGTTCGAAATGTTAGTATTCCGCTCAAGGTGATGGTTGGAGTGTGAAGACATACAGCTTAACTGTGGTTCATTGTGCATATCACCGATACATCAGAGTTCTAGACAATTCCATGGCGTCACATTTCGTTACTCTTCAAAACCCGCACATACGTTCACAGTGAAAATCAGATGGATGATGGTTGGAGAAACGCAGTCTCAAACGTAGTGCTCAATGCAATCGTGTGAAGGGAATATCAAACCACATTTCCAATCCCATCGTTGAATCAGATGAAATTGCATTTGATAGAAACATTGGAAAAGTAACGAGTTTCATTCAAACAAGTGGTTGCAAACGGAAGAAACTGTGTGACAGTATGGTTAAATATTCACCGTTTGGTGTTCAACAAAACTATGTCCATAAAGAGCGTCTACCACACTTAACATCGAATGTGTCAGGCAACAAGGTGATAAGCATAGCGAGCGAATTAGAAGCAGAGAAACGAATGTGTGTGTGCGAGCAAATATAGAGACAAATTTAGAGTCAAACAGAATAAGGCGCAGCTAGGTAAAGCAAAAGCTAATAATAGGATTCGTGCACATAGATACATGAGGAAGAGAATGAATCATCGAGCGACATTTAGACTGTCAACATTTGAGCTAGAGTTCATCATGCGATCAAGCCTACATTTTTTACAGATATGATAGTGATCAAAATAGTGCAAAGAAATATGCGAATGGTCACTGTTCGAATAACATTGTCTGTTAAGTGAGTCAATAAAATAGCTTAACTGAAATTAGCCATAATCCATGTTATTTTCCGATGACTTGCTATAATCTCATTGATAAGATGAACACGATGAATCGGATAGTTGTGAAACTGCTCATAAAATTCTTTGACATGAAAACTGTGCAAAACTGAATATTTGTTTCTTCGACATTGGAGGAGATTTCAGAACGTCAATGTTGCGAATATCTTTCATGAAGATCATTAACTTTCACTTTAAGAATGAGATACCTAGCTTACTAATCTCACTCACTACTGTATTGAACGATGCCTACATTGCTTTTACACTTCCTGTAATTAGTCATTGTAATCGTTCATTCGGACGATGATATGATGTGTATAATGCAAACTGATGATGTATGGTTGTTGTGACTAGTTGTTTCCGGTCAATTTGTGTTACAATTCTTATCAAACATACATAATAAGCTATCAGTTATTGACTAATTTAAAACAACGACGAAACGAGAGAAAATTGTTCACATTCTTTTGTATATATCTTTATTGATTAATTATTTAAAACAAAGTTGTAAACAAAATTTAAGAGAAATCTCCACTATATCACCACATGTTGATGTTCTGAAATTGCTTTTCATATGTCCGAATGCACAATTTAATCAGATAGTTAGTTGTTGCCGGCAGGCTTTACAATGTTCACAACGGGTTTTCCATCTTTATTCAAAGTAAAACTGTCGGGCTTGACTTGTACTTGGATTGTTCCACTTTCGTCCTCTGTTTCTGTATGTTCAAAAAAAGAAATCGTTATTTAGCTTTATATCAGTGGTTACTAGCTTACTATCATGGCAACATGATATAAAGACGTATACTTACTTTCGGTATCACCACCTGACTGGACGAACTGAATCATTGTAAGGTGCACTATAAACATCATGATTAGCATCTTGATAAATCTCATTGTCAGACCGATTGTCCTCACGTCAGATGAAGAAATTGGTGACTCTCTTCCTCGACTACAATAAAATATAAAATCAACTATCACATCGACGCATATATACTCATACTGTCCAAATGACACAGACAATAACACGTTGACACACACGTATGTGATTGGTCATAATTTGTTTATTCATTGAACGCAGAATGTACAAACGGCCAAAATTCGTTAGTGGATCGGTAGTTTGTAGGTTATACATCGCTCGATAACGATGGAGAGCACAATATCAATAGGGTGACGTAATGAGTGGGTATATCCAGCTTTTGGCGACCGATCACCACAGCCTACTTGATGTGTATGATCAGGTCATGTTCACGTGGAAGTACGAAGATTGGTGATGAGAATGGGCGATGAAGGGGCAATCTTAGGTTTTCCTATCGCTAAAATTGGGGATTTGTGTGAATGAATGTGAATTGAAATATGACTGATCGAAATGCGATGATCCAATGGATTGTTTGCTATACTATAAAACGAAGACCTATTAATCGGCATGTTACCTGTGAATGAAATATCTTGAGAGTCAGACTCTGGGAATGCTGAATGGTGTTTTTATGAGTGCAACACAGAGTTGATGAGTCGTTCGGCAACAAACGTTACATCCTGGAATGCCGATATTTTTCGGTCAAGTGATTATGTATTTTTAGCACCAATAATATGTGCTGCCGGTCACAGTGTGTTCATACACAAGTCATGCATGGCAATACACTTCATCTTGTATTCTGAATGGATATCAATTCACTATCAATATAAGTATGCACAGATTTTGAAGGCGGTCGCCATAAAATAGTCGTTAATTCAGTTACAAGCTGTCACATTTAAAACATCCTAAACTATAAGCTGGTCAATTTAAAGAGTATAAACCTGCTGATTGTGGCTTTATGGACTCTCTAGCATAAAGAAAACGCAATTTGCATGACATAATCTGTTTCTATAAAACGAATAAAAAATGAATGTTTTTGATGACTTGCTGTTTCATTACTACAATATTTGTACTTTCGAACGGTCAACTTTATTTGCTTTACTTTCGAAATAACATAAATAATTTAAA
This sequence comes from Schistosoma haematobium, assembly GCF_000699445.3. Lineage (NCBI taxonomy): Eukaryota > Metazoa > Platyhelminthes > Trematoda > Strigeidida > Schistosomatidae > Schistosoma > Schistosoma haematobium. The sequence continues at coordinate 1,863,149 of NC_067201.1, forward strand.
GAAAGCTGTGTCCACAACTTCAGATTACCAGTGATCGCATTATTGATATCTCAAGTTCAATTTTCACTAATCACAATCCAGATTCGTTCGTCCGAAATGTGCGTTTGCTAGTGGGTGCGTTGGTAAAACTCGATTATCATTAGATGCACTAGTTGACTTTCCGTTTGCTCAACTGTGCAGTAAACCGATTGAGTTGTACTGTTCTGTTAAGATGTATGCGTTAGTGAGAGGGCGAGGAATGAGCCGTCATTTTATTAGCTGAGAGTCCGTTATTGATGGTAATGAGATATTTGCAAATACATTTATCACTTCAGATTTGTATAATAAAAAATATTGCAACTGATTCTACTATTAATTCAGGGCATCACTATTTCAGTCATTGTTCATTCAAATCATGACTTGCGTTTACAGAGCAGCAGTGTGCATCAAAGCAGCGAACAACGAATGAGAATGACTTTATCTTATGGATAGACTGTGGTTGATTATTCCACAGTCTGGAAAATTAACAGGTAAAATAATTTGAATTTCTTTGTTTTCGCGCCAAAAGCGTTCTTTTCACACTCAAGTCGTATTTTCCACTTTGAAGAATCTTTAACGCTATTGATCAGTTGTGTATTTTAGTATGCTATTTCGCAACGCTTCCCAAGGACAGTTTTATGCTGTATATATATACGTTTGATCTGTGTTTGTCGTTGTCGTTCGTTCTTCCGACTTTCACGGACTGAACTTTCCCGTTTCAAACTTCACCTTCTCTCTAGATAGCGAGTCTGAGACATATTAGATATATGGCTTATTGATCTTCGTCACAGTGCCCTTTTTTACGTTCGCAGACCAAGTAAATTCGTAATAGCTCAAACCAAGCACTTTGTTACGACGGTTTCGAGGCGTGCAACCCACAAGACGTTGAGACTTGGAAGTCCGTTTCAATATGTGTTCTGTAAACGAAAAAACGTAGGTGTAACTAACTTCTAGCTATACTACTCTATGTGACGTAGATAAAATTTCACCAATTATGGTAAGACGTAATTTGAGTGATGCACTAGCAAAGCATATCCATCCACGTTCCGCTGTATTAAGCTTCAGTTAGCTTTTTAAGCAACAATCCATCACCTGGTCAATCTCCATGCTTATGCAATTTCGTACATTGTTCAGCTAGTGAGGAGAAAATGAACACGCCACTTCAAGATCATCTGCATACAGGTGTTTGACCACGAAAAAGCATTCACAAATATCACTGACAAGAAGTAAAAAGAGCAACAGATTTATTCACTACCTTGTATTACACCACTTCTAACAAGGATGATGTTCGACAATGAACAGTTAAACTCAACAATTTGATGTCAATATGCGATGAAGGTGCAAGCTTATCTACAAGACGTTGATGGTTGCCACGTCGAAGAATTTGGAAATGTCTAAGTAAAGCATCAAGACTAGTTATCTTTGGTTACATTGAGAAAAGGCTGAATTAAGGAAGTCAATTTGATACGACTCAACATAGAGAGAGTACAAATATGAAGAAGAAGTAGAAATGCAATATCTCGACCACCATATTTGTAGAGTAAAGATGAAACTGCGTCTGCTTCATGAACAGTGGAAATCTTAAAAGAATTTATAGCCTAACTAGTTTTCAAACATGTGGAGGAGATAGATTTTACTGAGTTTATAGTCACATACATGACTTTTAAAACTGCCGTTTAGGAACTCCTTACCACTCGTCAAAAACCACTGAAAAGTTTCGCTATAGTTTGAGAGCCTTAGATAAAATTGATATTATGCAGGATGCGTGGTATATCAACATATTGAGCGCGTTTATAGAAAACGAGAATTAAATATTGTAATGTTGTGCTAGCATTCAGTGCTAACAGCTCCTCATTATTGGCCTTCAATACGTGGTTCTCTTTAATTTGGTTACGAATTATGGTTTTTGTGCAACTTTCGTGAAACGTTTCGACTTAAAATCACGTTGTTGTGGACGTATTAGTCTACCACGATTTTTAACTGCTATATATAACTCGTAACGTTCAATAAACCTGTGCGTTTCAAGAGGTGCACAGGAATCTAGAAAAGAGTTAACGAACAGATTGAAATTTTCAATGGGATAGATAGATAGAGAGCAAAACGTACTCTCCTATGATCGCTGTTTTCGGATTCACTGTATAGTTGTACAGATAGTGGGTTGACGTTCCTACTAAATATTAGATTCAGTATTTTTTCATCCGTTTCTCCGTTACGAACCCATTGTTATCAGCAGTGCATGTTAATTGTTGCCTAGAATTCATCACCACATGAATGAAATTTACCGGTACTCGCGTTTGTTACAGAGTGTTCGAAATTCCTTTTATTATACAGTGGAAACGAGGTCATTCACGTTATCTAAACTATCAGAGGCTGTGTAAATACATCTCAGTAGTAGACTATGACTCAGGGTGTTGATTGAAATCCGTACCGATTGAGACAAACTGTTCTGCAGAACAGCTGACAGATGACTATGTTCTTAACACGATCAACAACCCACGTTCATTTCAACAATTCGAAATTCCAATGAGATTTGTGTTCAAATAATGAATGGTATCTTACAATTGAACCAGTTTTTGAAAGCATCTGATTTAGTCGTTTGAAAAGAGCACTTGCTTGAATGAAACTCGTTTCTTTTCCAATGTTTCTATCGAATGCAATTTCATCCGATTCAACGATGGGATTGGAAATGTGGTTCGACATTCCCTTTACACGATTGCATTGAGCACTACGTTTTAGACTGCGTTCCTCCAACCATCATCCGTCTAATTTTTACTGTGAACGTATGTGCGGGATTTGAAGAGTAACGAAATGTGACGCCATTGAATTGTCTAGAAATCTGATGTATCGGTGATATGCACAATGAACCACAGTTAAGCTGTATGTCTTCACACTCCAACCATCACCTTGAGCGGAATACTAACATTTCGAACCTTGATTGGTTCTGAATACGATGTATTGATCCATCAGATTGCTAGGCGATCCATCGTTTCCCATTTCGTTGCTCTTCACAACCTGCACATATGTACAGAGTGAAAGTAAGATGGACGACACACTGACTGATTGATTGAGGCCTACACAGTACCTCCTACAATTTAAGATACAGCATTGTGCAATGCGTTGAGAATAAAACGTAACAAACGTTGCATACATTTTACTGAGTGGTAAGTGTTTCGTCCAAGATTTGCTCGTTCCAGTTATTGAAGTACGGACTATCGATCTACTTGCAAATTACGAACCCAAATTAACAACAGAACGAAGTTCCAATTTAGATACCAAATTTATTCGTAATTCACAAATAATCGACCAAATGTCGTTCTAACAACAATAATTAGAACAATTACAAAACAAACCTTCAATTTCGGAGGTTCCCGGAGCAAAACTCCCAAATACCAAACCAAAGACAAACCAAAATGTCCGAAATAATGATATAAACAAACAAGTTCAAAAGTAAAACAATTACATTCAAAAGCACAGTAAATTATTAATGTAAAATAAAAGGCTTTCATCCGTCAAAAGTCTTCAGTTCTCCCGTAACACTCCCGACCAATAGAACCTTGGTTCTTTGCAGGCAAATAAACAGATAACAAGAATCCAAGTATATGCATCACAAACAATCAACAACAGACACTCAATATACCAACATTCTCGTGATCCCTAGGACTTACACCAGTAAGCCTATGGATCCGAGTAGCAACCTATTATCTACAACTTCTAGACGCAGTTTTCTAATATCTCTTACCGAAATCCCTACGCTTGTCCGCAACTCCATCGGTCTTAACCCATCACTATTAGGTATCACTTTCCTTACCAGACCTAATAACCATTTGTCTTTCTCTAAAAACCCAGTACATGTCGTCACCAAGTTACTCTCTCCTATGTTCATCTCTGATTGAGTTTATTTGTGTCTAAGTTGCAACAATGAAACATATTCCTTAAACAAACGTTTCCAAAATATTTGCGCCAACATAAACAATCGCAATATCAACCATCTAACAAAATGCTTCATCCTCCATAGAAGCTCATATACACTAACGTGAATATGGATATATAAACACGTATAGAGGACCAATCCATTAATTCCTTTATTTACTGCGAACTCTCTATTCTGATTCCAAATCGTAACATTGGACCCTTCTATTTCTTTTAGAAAATGAATAACCATAACACATGGCTTCAGGCACCATTGCATATTCACACACAAAGAACTATTTGAGTCCGCAGAACATAAAGCCCATCTTCCAATCATCATTAGATTTAAAGTTCGTAACGGTGAATTCGTTATCTTCACCTTGCTAGTGGTATCAGACGATAACATTTCAATCTCTTTCCGAAATACTATGCGTTGGACATATAGAATTAAATCTAAACAAGCGAAATTTAACCCATCAAATCTAAGCATACCCACCTGTTGAGACAGATCAGTTCTACCAGAACGCATTACCAGTAAATATCGCTTAAATCGGGTTAACCACGCAGCAGCCTTAAGTAATCTAGTCCAATCTGAAAAATAATTAATAAGTTGATCAACAGTGGATTTTTCAGCCATTACATACGCCGACATTGCTTTCTTTATTTCCAATAGATGAGGGTCAGGACCTTGTACATCAGCGGCACGGCAACACTCCTTCGGCTTCTTGAGAAAACGTGGACCCTCCTCCCATACCTTGACATCATCAATGTCAAACTTGACCCCTCTGGATGCAAAGTCTGATATGTTTTCTTTAGAAGGTAGGAATCTCGATTGGTCCACCTTAGTAAGACTCTGAATAGTCGAAATTCGATTTGCAATGAATGTTTTAAACTGGCTTTTCTCATTTCTAATATAGTGTAAGACAATCATAGATTTCGTCAAAAAATTAACCTCTGCAAACTTAATATCTAATTCTGACTGCAGCTGGGATCCCATGCAAGTCGTCAAAACTGCTGCCGTAAGTTTCAAGCGCGGTATAGTTTGGACCTTCGAGGGGGCTACTCTTGCCTTAGCTGTTCGTCGTATATCACCGTCTTCCCACCACAATAGACGAAAGGCTCCCTGTCTTGTCTCGGAATCTTTACTTGAAGAAACATCTCTTCGATATCAGCAGCTAATGCTACGTTACCTAATCTGAATCGTAGAAGCACACCAATTAAACTATTTACAGTATTCGGTCCTCTCAAAAGCTGGTCATTAAGAGAACAACCTTGATAAACAGCCGCACAATCAAAAACAATTCTCAATTTTCCAGGCCTTTTAGGGTTGATAACAGGATGATGAGGAATATACCAACAAACAGCATCATGGTCAAATCCCTCTTCACTAGCTTCAATGATGTAGCCCTTACTTAAATGTTTATTCATCACTTGATATTTCTCCAAAAGACTGTTATCTTTCATAAACCTCCTCCCTAAGCATTCCAGTCTGCGTCCAGCTAGTTGCAAATTATTCGGTAGTCTTGGCTTATCATACTTCCATGGTAGACCAAGTTGGAAATGACCACCCTCTAATCTAAACGAACTGCTAGCTATTTCTAGAGCTTTTTATCTTCGACAGGATATCCATTACAAAACTTATTTGTATCCTCGAACTCATGATCATATAATCTTTCTAAATCTCGCAAAATATCATTAGTGGAACAATGACACAACTGAACTTGATGTAGAGACCTTGATACTCCCTTAGGACCTATAATCATCCAACTTAGATGAGTACGCACAGCAAACGGATGCTTCCTGTCCCCCAGACGTTGTTCCAGGACCCAATGTGCATCCGGAGCATCACACCCAATCAATATTCCTACTAAATTACTTTGCAACTTCGGTAGGGTTATGTCCTTTAGATGTTTCCACCGTTTCAGTTGGAGTTCGGTTAAAGTTGTTGCATGATCGATCGGAAGTTTCTTGGTCGTGTAAACTTTGTTGATCCTTACAGAACCCCGTTCATCTAATGAAAATACCTCTAAATTTACCTCCAAACAATCACAATTGGTAGTTCCGTTCACAGTCGCCACCCTTATCGAAGTCTCTTTACCTTTGATACCCAACTGATTAATTAATTCTTCACATACAAGAGAAGTGTCCGAACCACTATCTAGAAGTGCATATGTTTCTAAACATCCTTTGGGACCGTATAGTCTGACTGGAACGATCCCCAAACAAACCTTTGAAGAGTTCCAATCCTTAGCTAAGTTCACCACATGGTTATCAATGCTATCAATATGCAATAATGAATTATGCCTAACCTTGCAATTCTCAACGTCGCACTTGATGCCTGAGTTGCACGTCATAGCTGTGTGACCTTTCCTCAAACATAAGTAACATAGACTACGTTTTCTTACCTCCTGCCTCCTTTCTCTAACATTCATTTTTGCTAACCTAGGACAATCTGTCGCCCCATGATCACCTACGCAGATTTCACAACGTGATACCTTGACTGAGCTATTTGGGTCTCGTCTAATTGCATGAAAGCGTGATCTCCTATCAGCTTGGCCTTCAGAATTCCTTTTACCGAACCTTGAGTTACACTGTACTAATCTACCATAACCGGTTCGGGCTATTCTGGCCCTCTCTTCTACAAAGACCACAAATTCTTCAAAGCTTGGCTCCTTCCCATGCATCATGATCTTATCGGCGACTTCCACCCACTTATTCTGCAATTCTAGTGGTAGGCATGAAACTATTACCTCCAAATTGGCAGTAGAATTAACGTCAGACATATATCCCATTTGCTTCAACGTTATACATACATTACGCAACTTAATCGCAAAGTCAGTTAATACGTCAGCCGATCCTCCGACAGATTTATGGTTTAATAACTCAATAATTAGTTCTCGTGCAACAAGATGTTCTTTACCAAATAAATCATACAAAATTCGTTTAGCCCTATCATAGCCCAAATCACTGGGCAAAGAAACGCAAGATTCAATTGCTGTTCTGGCCCTTCCCTTGCAATAATATAACAAATACGACAACAATTGACCCTTATCTGACAGTTTACTCTCTATAAGGCTACTGAACTGACTAATGAAACGGTAATACTGACCCGGCTGCCCATCAAAGTACATCATGTCGATCTTAGGTAAAACCATGTTACTAACCATTGTATTTAACGTGTCCTTCAGCTCCCCAACCCAATCGACATCTGAGATGTTACATACCTCCCCCGAGTGATTATTACAACCAGTATCACAATCCAAATAATTTTCCACTTTAGCATTTATCCCACATTTATCTACGGGTAATCGTTCATCGTCCTCGATGGCCTTGCATTCTAGTTCAGCGATATCAACCTCTTCTTGTAGATCTAACATCTTAAGTTGCCGTTCTAATTCAAGTCTCTTCTCTAAATTCCTTTTCCTCAGTAATGCTTTATCCAATTTTAATCTAGAAGTACTTAGCTGGCTAGAGGACATACTATTAAGACTAACACTATCTCACGCGCGCTATTTAAAAAAGACAGTGGTATTTTTCCTCGCTGAGTAAATTTCATTGTTTTGATCGTTTATTACGTTACAAGACTACTGTTTTTCACTTTAATTGAATTTATTTCAGTTAAAGTATTCGACTAAAGTACCGTTTTTACTGTTTATTCGTTGGTACTCTTTAGTACCTCTTTTCAAGTGTATCTGTTAGTACTTTTGGTCCTAGCAATCTACAGCTCTTCACTTTTTTTGGTCATTGATAATTTTTTTTGTTTCTGGGTATCATCGCATATTGAAAAAAACCCCTCCTAAATGACCGGACAGTGAAAAAAAGCAGTTGCCAACGTCCGGGTTGTCGTTATCATGTTGAAAGCGGCATGCAGTGCGACGAGTGCAAAGGCTGGTACCACGAAGTTTGCACGAACTTAACGCCTGCTGCTTCCAAACGGTTCAGTAAGAAGGTTTGTGTGTGGCTTTGTCAACAGTGCTGCTCGGATGCAAAGAGCTTGTTAACCGAGGCCATTTCACTGGTTGATGCTGCAAAGAAGTGTTTCAACAAACATAGTCGGAACGCGTCAAACAGCACTCGATCTGTTGACACGCAAATCAATGTGAAGGAAACTAAGGTGAGTCCGGTGATAGGTGACTCACGCCCGTCAAAGAAGGAAAAGCAGTCTCCAAAGGGATCTGCCTTAAAAAAGCTCAAGAAAAGTAGGGTCTTTTGTTCCCCGTCTCCCAGGTGGGATCCAACAGGAAACACCTAGGAGCCGCAATCGCAAGGCTCGATCGGTTTCAAATGGTAAACATAACACGATCACTCAGGTCGTCGACAACCCCCCAAAACCCAACACTAGGTTTGACGCAACTGCTATTGCTTCTACCAGCAGCGTTGACGAATGGGTAAAGGTTGTAAGGAAGAAAAGTAGGGATATAAAGGGAAACCTGCCCCCGTAAAAGTGGTTGAAAAACCGAAAGCTGATCATAGCGACAGATCAGCTTTTTCATAGAATTAAGGAGAGCGATAGCTCTGAACATAGAGCTCGTTTTGAGCATGACATTGTACTGATTAGGCAGCTGCTCAATCAACTCATGCCTCAAAATATGACTGGGGTCACCTTGCTAAAGGTGTATAGACTAGGGAATCTAACGGACTCGAAACCAAATCATTCCAGACTGCTTAAAGTAGTATTCTGCTCTTCAAACGAACGTGACCTAATTTTACAAAATGGACACAAATTAAAGGGTTCAGGAGTCTTTATCCGAAAAGACCTATCGTTGGCAGACCTTGTTAAAAGGCGGGAAGCCGAGAAAGAACTACAACATAGGTTAGACGCTGGCGAAAAGGACCTGAAAATTGTAAATTTTCGGGTTGTAAGACTTCGGCAGAGAATGGTGCCGAAGCCAATCTGGGTGAAGCACGAAGGAACTTAAACAGGCTTCGGATCTGTTACACCAATGCACGAAGCTTACTAAATAAGCGATCGGAACTAGGTGTACAGATAGACTCTATAAAGCCAGATATAGTCGCAAAAACAGAAACCTGGCTGACACAGGCTATAGATAGTATAGAACTTGATTTCGAGGGCTTTACGTTAGTAAGGACCTACAGAACACAAAAGCGCAAAGGAGGGGGAGTAGCTCTATTCATTAGGAATGCTATCCCATTTAACATTATCGATAGTGTATCCCATGAGAGTGGGACGTGTGAATTAGTTAATCTTCGCTTAAAATGCAAGGTACAAGAGCTGCTGATTGGTTTGGTCTATCGCAGTCCAAGCTGTGAGGCAAATGGGATCCTGTTAAGCAGTCTCAATACTTGGTCCCAAAGTGGTCGATGTCTAATCCTAGGGGACTTTAATGCACCTATGGTAGACTGTGGAAATCTGCGAACTGAATCGTCAGAAAATTCCTTCGAGCAGGAACTAGTTGATGCGGTTATCACATGTGCCCTAGTACAACATGTGAAAGAAGCGACTAGGTACGACGCGGACACTGAATCATACTTATTAGATCTTATACTGACTCACTATGAGGATGATGTTGCGAACCTCCACCATATGCCACCCTTAGGTAAAAGTGATCACGCAGTTTTGACTTTCGACTTCCATATAACTGCCAGTCATGAGGACGCGTCAGTCCAGTCCAGACCCAACGTCTGGAAAGCAAACATAGCAGACATCATGCACTCAGCATCGTTAATAGATTGAACAATAGACCCAGAGTCCTACATTGAAACCGCCTGGGACGCATTTCGAAAATCATACTTAAAAGTTACCACACCTCATATCTTTTGGACTATACCAAAGGGGCCGAAAAACTCACCACCATGGTTCAGTAGGGAGGTCCGTATCCTTCTCCGTATGAAAAGGAAAACGTGAGATAGATTTAGGTTACTGGGGACTGATGAGTCAAAATCTCAGTATCGAAAGGCTCGGAACACTTGTGCCTCGACCCTCCGTAAGTCTAGAAAATTGTACGAAGAAAAACCTGTTAAGGAATCCAAAGAATGTCCTAAACGCTTGTATTCCTATATAAACCAAAGGACAAGGAGAAAAGGAAATATTCCTGCTCTATGGGGAGACAGTACTGCTTCATCATTAGTGGAGGACGACTTTGGTAAGGCTCAAGCGTTCTCGAACTACTTTAGCAACGTGTATACCATAGAAGCGCCCTTCTCGTCAGCGTATACAGATCCCCCTATACATACACTGGATAGCGTGACCATTAAAGAACTCGATGTCTTTGGTCTGCTAAATAAGCTTGACATAGGTAAATCCACGGGACCCGATGAATTACATCTTAGGCTACTGGAGGAATTATCTAACTTCGTTGCGAACCCTTTAAGTACATGCTTTAACCTATCCGTTACACAGGGTGGCTTACCGAAAGATTGGAAAAACGCCATAGTAAGTCCTGTCTTCAAAACAGGCACGAAACACAAACCTGAGAACTACCGCCCCGTTAGCCTAACTAGTGTGGTTGTTAAAATATTAGAAAAGATTATTCGGAAGGAGCTGTTTAAGTATCTCGATAAAAACCGGATTCTCTCGGAGAAGCAGCATGGCTTCAGAATAGGTTATTCTTGTCTCACTAACTTATTAGTGGCTCGTGAAAGCTGGTGTGCTCTTAAGGACCAAAAGCTACCTGTAGACTTCGCCTTCATTGATTTCAGTAAAGCTTTTGATAAAGTTCCGCACAACCGGCTGTTATATAAGTTAAGACATATCGGGATTGGAGGTAATTTATTGATGTGGATAAAAGACTTCTTAGTTGGGCGTCAACAAAGAGTAAGGGTGAACTCAAAGTTATCTAGCTGGGAAACTGTGCTTAGTGGAGTGCCCCAGGGTACAGTTTTGGGGCCAGTGCTATTCCTCTTGTATGTAAATGACCTTCCTTGTCTCCTATCATCATCGGTCTTGCTATATGCTGACGATGTCAAGATATGGAGAACGATACGATGTAAGAGTGATAGCTTAGAACTTCAAAATGACCTGAAGAAGTTATCTGAATGGTCTCAAACATGGCAGTTGCCGATAAATACTTCCAAGTGTGTTGTGATGCATATCGGTCATCAAGGCACAGATACATACACGATGAATAACACTGAGCTACCTGTCGTCCAGACATATAATGACTTGGGAGTTATCGTTAGTCAAGACTTAAAGACTACTGCACACTGCCGTGCAACAGCCGCCAAAAGTTTTAGAACGTTATGGTCAATACGTAGGGCTTTTAGTCATGTCGACACTAAGACGTTTTTGACTTTGTATACAGTGTTAGTTTGTCCTAAACTTGAGTACTGCATACAAGCGGCGACTTGATTACAGTCTACAAATTGCTTAGTGATAAATTTGCACCTAACATGCCCTCATTTTTCTTGTCTTCCAAAACAGAGAATTTACGAGGACACTCCAAAAAAGTTCATAAGCCGAGAACAAATTACTTGTCAGCTGACTATCGACTTTCCCATCGAATCATCAACGAGTGGAATTCACTACCTCAGCACGTGGTTGAGGCTCCATCCGTCGACTCTTTCAAAAGAAAGTTGGATCAACTGAGAGACCACCATTGCCAGGACTAACATAGGCCATCGAGCCTCCTGTCCTTCCCAAACTGAAACTGAAACTGAATCATCACATTTATCATCATTAACATCAGACATACCACAAACAGCTTTGGAAGTTTTGCCATCCAATTTGTCATTTTCCTTCAGCCTTTTGCTCCGTGTTTCCATCGTATTTGTTGTTCCAATAATCAATTACCAAAACAAATCTGAATTAATCCAAACAAAAAGTCTAATAATAAAAGGAATTTCGACCCAAAATTTTCAGACAAATCCAAAGTATGAACACAGAACCAATAATTGAAGAACTTTATGTTACGTCCACGTTTTGCTCGTTCCAGTTATTGAAGTACGGACTATCGATCTACTTGCAAATTACGAACCCAAATTAACAACAGAACGAAGTTCCAATTTAGATACCAAATTTATTCGTAATTCACAAATAATCGACCAAATGTCGTTCTAACAACAATAATTAGAACAATTACAAAACAAACCTTCAATTTCGGAGGTTCCCGGAGCAAAACTCCCAAATACCAAACCAAAGACAAACCAAAATGTCCGAAATAATGATATAAACAAACAAGTTCAAAAGCAAAACAATTACATTCAAAAGCACAGTAAATTATTAATGTAAAATAAAAGGCTTTCATCCGTCAAAAGTCTTCAGTTCTCCCGTAACAGTAAGTACTTAGAAATCTTCAGTTTGTCCGACTAACGATATTTCGCTGTCAGTGTGAAAACCAGTTATGAACGTCTGTGATACGATACAGCTGGATGTGAACTGATTCTATCATCTGAACAACATTCACCTTGAATATCTGCAAACCACAGCGAAGTATTCTCAGCTAAATGAAAGTCAGAAGAAAATACACATTTTATTTTACTCTGCTACTCAATTGACAAATGTATTAATAGAAGTGTAATTGGAATGTTTGAACTATGAGAAATGCCTGAACGACTAATGAGCTGATCGATTTTATGAGAGAAAGAGAAACATTGTCTTGCTAATAATCATGAGATTGACAGACCACTGCGCAACTGTGTGCGATTTGATGGTATGGTGTGTATTGATTATTTTCATAGTCAATATGACCTAATTCAACATTCATTGTACCTGTCTACTAAACTCTGTTCATCGTTAATGAGATGTCATTGTAAATAATAGTATACTGGTATCGATTTGTGAATAACATTTTTGTATTGACCACAATTGTAGTTCCAGTGAATATTCGTGACGTGATATGATGAGATCTGTGCACTAACTGATCACGTTCCCATTATGCATTGGGATGAAATGTCTCAGATCATGGAGTTCAAATGGATTCTCTTCTGAACTCAGAAGTTCTTGATTCGATGTATGGATGAGAAGCTATTGCGGATCTTGTCTAGTCTGATCACAGTATTATGTTTCTCTGTTTCAATCAGCAGGATAACATTACAATGTGTTTGCTTTACATGTGATCAGAATCGACCGTCACAAACATGGCATAGATTTTACTGAATGTTAAGTATTCAGAAATCTTCAGTTCGTTCGACTAAAGATCTTTCGAGTTAACTGATATTTATTCAGAAATCTGGCTGTCTTCTCAGAATGCTGAATATGCGTTGATCGGAAACAGTCAGCAACAGAGTCAGTAGGAGGGGTAAATCCACTTTTGTTTTGACAAGTAAATTAGGAAGAGACCCATGAGGTGAATAGGAGAAAAACTACGGAAATCATCATATTGCATTACGGGGAATGTGTTTATTGGAATCCTGAAGGTAGAAGGAAAACGGCAAATCCCATGAACATATTACGTCGATAATTGAAAGCATACATGAAAAGATTGGATAGCAGCACAGAAGTACTAGAAAGGATTTTGGTGGTGTTTTGTTCTCTGGGCTTGATTGATTGGTCGTGGAGCTTTCATCGTCCTTCTGAACGACATCATCAGCACAAACTTCAGATAGAAACGAAGTGTTCGAATTTCACCATATGTGTTTCACAGCTCGTTCTGTGCTTTGTGCGGTTGGTATTTTTGATGAAGTTGATTGGGTAGCCGTTCTTCTGAAACATGTTCTTCAGGTGTTTTTCTTCATTTTGTCGTGCTGTCAGCGTGCTGCACTGGGTCCTCGTCCTCTTCAACAATGTGTGTACGTAGTTGATTTTGTGGGCTCTAGGGTTGTTGCTGTTGTAGTTGAGAACTTGATCTGTATTTGCCGGTTTCCTGTATACTTGAGTATCCAGTTTTCCTGTGTCAGTTTTCGTGATCGATATATCCAAGAATGCTAGTTGGTTGTTTGACTGCTGTTCCATTGTGAACTTGATGTCATCGAAAACGTTGTTGGTCAGTCTGTAAGTGCTTTCCAGTTCATTCTTTTTGACGATGACGCAGGTGTCGTGTACATAGCGAATCCATGAGTAGACTTTTCCTCATCACATCTATAGAACTGATGTGACCAAAGTTTCACTGTATATTTAATGTGATTGCAAGATCCAAACTACGGTTTGGAGTGAAGGACAACTGTCTGTATGAGACAGATACGCGCCCTCGCCCGATTGAAACCAGAACAAAGTAATTGGGTAAGATGATGGTTCTATAATTCACCATAAATTTAAGTGTACATTATTACCTAAACAAATATAACCACTCAGCTATCCAATCACTAATTGTTCAATTGATCAAGTCTAAACTACAAGAAATACGAAAGTTGATAAAGGATGTAAGCAAATTACCAATCACCACAAAAAATGTTGTTCTATCCTGTCTGGATAGATCACGTACAGATTCGTTCAAAAGGTAATAATTGGTTGCTGTATAACACAGGGTGTTTTCAATTCTGGAAGAGTGCTTTAATTCACAACCGAAATCCACAAAACCCATTCTGATAATAACGTGTAAGCGGTTTTTACGAAAATTTTTTTGTTTTTCTTCAAAAACTTTTTGATAATATACATATTGGCCAAATAATAATATATAAATATAAGCATATAAAAATTGATTTTCTAAATATTGTATTATACAATGGAAAATTGAGATGAAACAAATTGTTGACTGGTGTCTTACGCGCAATGGTCGTTTAAATGTCCTGGAAATCTTAATCTTCTTCCAGAACACGTCGTTTAAAGTATATTTTCAGATACATTCGGAATATTATCGTGCGTGTTGGTTGTCGGTTGACGAATTATGAGTGTAGGAGTCGTGTTGTGCGATTGTACCAAAGAGAAATCGACGTAGATAGGATTTCCTTCTAAGTACGCTGCTTTTAAGCGATCTATGCTGATGCTATCGTTTGTTCTGTTCTTATCGATTATATAACACTTAGATTCACGTTGAAGAATTTAGAAATCTCCATAGTATGCTGATTCGAATGGTCGTCGATGTGAATCTCGACGATGGAACACGTGTGCACTATATCGTAAGTCAAGTTGGACGAAAACATTGGTTGATTGTGGTAGAGTGGAAGAAGGTTTAACTGAACGCATTGCGTTTGTAAACCTGTTCGTGTAGATGGTTAGATCCATGTTCATTGAAGAGGATGAAGGACCCACGAATTCTCCTGGACGACGAAGTTTCGTTCCATAAACGAGTTGCGCAGCAGTGTATCCAATGTCAGCTTTCACTGCATTGCGAATACCTAGTAAGACGAGTGGAAGAGCGTCGGTCCGCTGTGAGAGGTTTGCAGCTGATAGTGACGCTTCTAGTTGTCGGTGAAAGCGTTCTACCGACCTGTGTGCTTGTGGGTGGTAGGCAGTCGTTCGGAAGCGAGCGATTCCTAAAAGTGTGGTCAGACGACTGAAAAGTTCGGATTCAAACTGACGTCCGCGGTCTGTAGTGATTGTTGAAGAGCAGCCGAAGTTTGCTACCTAACGTTCGACGAAGGCGCGGGCCACTGTTTCAGCAGTGATGTCCCTGATGGGTACTGCTTCTGGCCATCGAGTGAGACCATCTAATTGGATTATGAGATATGAGTGTTCGTTTGAAACTGGTAAAGGTCCTACTGAATCCAGATGAACATGGTGGAAAAGAGCATTGAGAGTTTTGAATGGGCCTAAGGGACATTTATCGTATCTGATAATCTTAGATTTTTGGCAGCTTACACAGGAGCGTGCTCACTCCTTCACGTCTTTATTCATTACAGGCCAGCAAAACTCTTCTGACATAAGCTTGATGGTTGCACGAACACCTGGATGAGAAAGTTTGTATAACATATCGAAGACGTTGAGTTGATAATTTTTGGAACGATTGGACGATCTCTACCTGTCGGTGTGTCACAAATTAAGGTTTTCTTACCTGTTCCCATCTGTTTAATGCATAGCTCGAGGGTTGTAGACGATAACTCGTGCTGAAGATCAGTGTCTTCTTGTCGGATACGTATACTGCGATACTTATGGGTGCTTCAGTGTCCTGATGTGCAAGCATTGTTGCTTTACAGATAAGTCCCTTAATTGTGGAGATCCAGATGCTGGAGATGCGATTGTCTGCTCGCACTTGCTATTAGACAGTCGTCAACATACGCATGTACGAAGTTGAGACCTTAGAAAACGTCATCCATGAACCTTTGGAAGGTTTGTGGAGCGTATCTTAGACCAAAAGGCATTTGCCGAATTTCGTAGAGTCCGAAGGGAATTATGATAGCTGTTTTCGGAATACCATCAGTAGCCATAGGGATTCGGTTATACGCTTTAACCAAGTCGATTTTCAAAAGGAAGTTGTACCTTTCAAGGTAGCTGTCAAATCGTGAATGTGAGGCAACGGGTAACGATCGGGAATGGTGTTCGCATTCAATCGCCGATGGTCAGCAGTTGGACGACAATCGTCGCTGTCATTTTTAGGGACCATGTGCAACGGAGATGCATACGGGCTATTTGACGGTCAGATGATGCCTAAGTCTATCATGTGGTCGAACGCGTTGTTCGCCAACCTTAGCTTTTCGGGAGCTAGTCATCGTGTTTAAGAGAATACAGGTGGTCTTGTAGTCGTGATGTGATGTGCAACGTTTCCGGTTACACACGGTAGTTTCGGTTGAGTTTGATGAATCCTAGGATACTTATCGAGTAGTGGTTGATAAAGTCGGTCTATCGTATGCTTAATTGTGAATGAGGATAATCTGTAACCAGAAGAAGAAATTACGCAAGCGGATATATTAGTGTTTCCGTCCAGTTGTCTCCGTTTGCGCGTATCGATGATTAGATCATAATATTGTAGAAGCTCCATAGCAATGATTGGCTAAGAAACATCTGCAACAACGAAGATCCAGTGAATGGGTTTGCGTAAACACAATTAAGGTAGATAATAATGAACCTAAGTTCATCTCACAGGGACAACGAAAGTCTCCAGCTCCGACAATAAAGGGTGGGAAGATACGTCTCACAAATACGAATATGGAAACATGTAAAATTGAACCCATCTGCTCTATAGGTATCCCAAGAACAGTGAACAGTTTCTCCACGCTGCTATCGTATAACTTGCCTTCAACACCTCTAAGTTGCAAAATCAGTACTGGGCTTCCGCGAAACAATTCTTCTTACACGCAGACTAACGAGAACTACCAGAGAGCTGGACACCCAAATCACCCACTGAAGCCTCAAACCATTATTAAGAATGGTAATAATAGGTTTCTCACTCCACACCCTATCTACATTCCCCAGAATCACAACTGTAATTATTTTCAGAAAGAAAACTTTTCACGCCCTTTAGTACCAACTCATCACATGAAAACGGCTCCCACGTATAATGACAAACGCAAATCCTTCCAGTTAGGCGCAGCATACACTTCTCTTGCAAAAGTAAATAGCCATAACAGAGGCTACAAATCTAACGACCAAGACTATTTTGCAGGTAACTCCCCAATCAATTTCAATAGCTCATTTGTAACATATACCACTAAGTCTAGCTATCAAAATACCGAGCTAATGAAGAATACTCAATCCCTAACTTCAGAGTCCACACTAATTCAGCATTCAAATTCAACGTCATGGTATTTGACATAGTATAATATATGAAAGTATTTAAATTATCGTATGAACTGGGAATCCCAAAATTAACGCAATTGAATCAACAAGTATGATACAAGCACAAACGTAAATATTGTATTTGGAATTCGAAATCGAGCATTCAACATGTACAAATGTATTACTAGTTCGTTCAAACACCACACATATTCGACTACATTCTTCTTAGATCAATAAATCATATAAAATCATCTGTCAGCCAACAAATAATCAAAAAGTTAAGAACCGTTGTTCAGCACATCTGACACATTCCTCATGTCTAATGTTTTCACTACCACGATCTATGTTGCCAGACGTGAGCTCACGTGGTTTCAGCACCTAATATTACTATGACTAATACTGTGACCACTAATTCTGCTAATATCATCACCTCTAGGACTATGATCAACACTACTTCATTATCATCGGTATCAATCACCGAATTCAGTCACCAGAATACTAGAACTGGATGGATTTATCATCAGTCTGATATTGAATAAATTGACGTTTCATTCTGTCTACCTCATTCTTCTTCCAAGTACGTCAAAACAGAAAAGATCGGTCATCAAAATGTGATCCATATACTGTTTCACTGAAATTTACATTCACCAAAGTGCATAACTACTGTCGGAATCATCATTATATGCACTCGCCTTAGAAGTCAATAACACTGGATTTAGAGACATTATTGGGAAAGTGAATACAAATACACACGCCTCAATACATCGTGACACTTATATTCACATATAAACTAGAAATATATACAGGTGAAGGAAAAGGTGACGACAGTAGAACTGAAATGTTTCCTCATTAGATTATTACCAGCCTTGAGTCAATTGACATTATTCTACGAACAGCTGTAGGGATGTGTCAGTGTAGATGGAAGAACAACGAGAATGAGATAATATTAGTAATGACATTGACCGACATACTACAGATCATATCACATATGACTATGAGCAGCGCTAAACATTTTCAGAAATGACCACTTCTGAATTCAACCTCAGATCTGTGACATCAACTTGATAGGGCAGATTGATCTATTGATTGAAAATGAGCAACGTAAATTAGCATTAACAAGACCCCGTATAGCTTCTATTTATATCACACACATTCCAAATACATTGTAGTTGTCAAGGTCAACTGGTTATATGACATTAATTAATCATTATAAACATAGAACTTGCTTACAAAATATTTTCACTTGTAGTGCACCCCAAGAAGCCGGATCATATTTAGTAATCTATGGAAATCGATTAAATGAAGGTTCAAGTAAACGGAGTACAATTTTACATAAGGTAGAGAGAGAGAGAAAATTAACATCGTACAAAAGGCATGACATTTTGGCACTACTCTAGTCCATAAAATGACTGAAGGATAGTCAGGGCAAAATCAAGAGTATGACAAATTGCTTTTTTACTTATAAGTGGTTTATATTCACGAATGACTGAAGATTCCATCAACCTAAAAAGCAGTCTTTCACAATTTCTTTACCGCGTTTTAAAGCGGTACTGATTTCAATTCTGTGCCTCATTTCAATTAAGTGCTATTCTATTTATGAATTTAGTGTTCTACATTCCATGTTTATCGGAACATTTGGTATTAACTGACTTTCAGCCCACCTTGGTACATGTCTCATAATGCTTGATTGCATTGATCGATTACTTCTCTCCATGTATGAGTGTTTACACATAAACGCTAATTAGTCGATGCAGTGAGATGTTATGTAATAATAATCATCATCATCATCATCATCATTAAAATACTGTTAGATTCACCTCATAACTGTAGAGAGTTATGATCAGTTTCCATCAGCAGAGAAATAAATAGAGTTTAGTGAATCAGTCAGGACAATCTTCATCTTATCTTCTCATCTCAACATTTCCATACAACTCCTCGAGAACAGTTTACAATTTTATACGAAAATTGCTCAAGATTAGAACGAATAGTTCGACAGTAATTGAGCGCCGAGTATGGAGAAGTCGATATACCATTTTTTGTGTATTAATTGTAACGCATTTCGATCGGATGGCAAGAATTCTCTCACAGTATTAATTGGTCAAACCATATTGATATCCATATGCCGTGGAATTCAGTGGAAAGCTTCCTAGCATAAATGTATTGAAATATGACGACATCCACATGAGAACTAAACACCTTCGTTTTAAACACTTGTTGTTACAATGATCAACAACATTGAAATAAGAATATCGCTAACAAATCTAAAATACTGTCATAACATCTTGAAAATAACTGACACAGTGCTCTATCGAAATAAGAATGATATTCAGTGTGCTTCACTCATTTAACTTCGGTTTGTTGATTTCAAGGTGCTTCTTCATACTCCGATTATGTGATTATATGATTTCTCGTGTTCGTTATTGTCATTTGATCTAACTTGCATACTGTTTTCTTATTTGATTGATCATTAACTGAGAAAACAATTTCATTTGCTTTGAAGAGTCATATATTTACTCAAAAATATTATATGTCGTTATATTGCTTTTAAGTTGTTATTGATGCTGACGAAATCACTTATGCAGGTTACTCACACATCAGCGTTCTGCATCCAACTCTTTTCTGGACAGTCCCTTCCAACCTCTAGCTTTGACTGTGTTTTATCACTGGAAAGCTGTCTGGTAAATTTCGCTTATGTTCAGTTACTTAGAAGAATAAACGTTTGTTGGTTAAGTAGAGAACTACATTAGAATATGAAACATGGAAATTCGCAAAACGTTTTTCACAAAATTCAGAATGTACATGTTCAACATTGTGATTATGAAAATGAAACCGACCAGCTAAATTGATTGAAAATTTCAACTGAGAAATAGCATGAATTAAAATTTCAAAGTCACAAAATGTCTATTTCGCTTATGGGAAATTTGAGGGTTCATAGAGTTGACGCGATGAAAGTATAGAATTGTCGACAGTACTCTTCTGTTTGTCTTCTTATCATTGCACTACCACGTCCCTAAATGTTGTTGAAATCAATATGTTTATATGACGAAATTCGCATATTCATCTGTCTTCTCACTTTTATCATCCTCGTCAATTTAAATCAAAGAATAATCGTTTGCTCTGTGTTTGATTAAGAGTGAAGACAAGTTATTTCAGATTGGATAGTTTGTTTTGTAATCTAGCAACAAATAGGTTATTCAAATAATTCTCAAATCATGAACGAAAAATGCATTCGAACATTATGTGTCACTGTTTGTAAATACCGATATCATTTTGATAATATTTGTAGTAGTTCTCTTAGTCCCCGTTATGTAGAGCAGAACAAACTGTCTTGATGTTCGCATTGAAAATTGTGACTTGGGTTGACAGTTTTTTGAGTTGCATAAATTCTTCAACCGTAGGTTGAGTTCGTATTCTCTGGGTTGTACTTGTGAGTCTTGCTGTTTCTTGCTGCGATCACTGTGATGGTCTTGTGTGTATGGGATTGAAGTTTCAGATAACCCGTCATGTCCAAGCTTTCTTGTTGATTCTGACATGTTGGTTGCATCCCGCGCTTGCCCTCACATTTCGTGATGTTAATGATGTATTTGACAGAAGAAAGAGCAAACGAGATTGTGAGCACCCTTGTTTTGCTCCGGAATTTACTCGCGATGCTCCTTTCAGCTCCACTGCGTGCATCACTTCTCAATGCAGTGCACTTGTTAATCGCAGATGATGACGACCATCTCATGTTCGACATAACGTAGAAGAAGATTGCGTAAACTTCTTCTATCCGCGCTGTCGAATTCTAAGTTGTGTCATATGGTCTTTTCATACTTCCATCTCCGCTGTTGTTGTTTAGTCTCCACGTACTTCTGCTTTTCACCTCTGATGCTCTTTTTCACCCGTTAGTCAGCCTTATTATATATTCAGCTTGTGACTAGATTTTTCTCCTCTTTTTCACTTGTTGTTAATTGCTGTCTTCTTGTTTGTTCAAGATTGAATCATGTTCAGCGTTTGCACAGATAGCAATTCCCTATGACGATGCTTGTTGTGGCCCAGCACATATTGACAAGTCGACTTTAGTGCTTCTTTGATCCGTCATCAATTGTCTTCCGTATTAATTTCCTTCTCTATCAGTAGATCTTGTAAAGCTTGGAACCTGTTGTTAAGACCTACGTTGAGTCGATGCACTTTGTCAATGTATCGAAGAATGTCTCTACTGAACCTCTGTCATGATGTTTCTCAGTGGTCTAGTGCTTGTTTAGCTTCAGTTTCATCTTAGTATCTACCACGTGTTTATCTTAAGCTAAGCCAAATGCTCTCCTGGTTCTCACGTCTCCCATTGTCTTTCTCAATATTTTAGTTATGTAACTATGATCTATCTGGTTCTCGGATGTGATTCGGTAAAACGCATGTAGTTTTGTGTATGTCTTTGTGAGAAAACTTTGTGCGTTCCATAGCTATAACAATTTGTAGGTCTGTCACCATTCTCGTTCCTTTCTCTCAGACAGTCCATGTAGTCTGATGATGTCTTCATGTCCAGTGTTCTCCATTCCAACATTGACGTTTGGTTGCCATCAGGATTGTTAGGTTAGTTCTTGAGGACGTCTTCATGTTGATTGCACACCTCATCAAGCTAATGTTTGCTGTTGTCGTTGTTTTTATTGGTGGATGCACGATGTCGGATAATTATCGTTGTGTTCCCCTCCTTCCTTGTTTCGAAAGATACTTTGATGAGGCTGGATCCGTAAAATTCGTACTCAATAAGTGCATATCGTGCATTTTATTTATATTTATAAAACAAAATCACACAGTTATCATTCTTAATGAAACGATTGTCGACATGAGTCTCATAAGTATAGCACAAATGTTATAAAACAATTTACAAATTAGTCTTGAATTTCTGTGAATACAGTAGAAATTAAGTGAAAACCTAAGGTTAATCTTAGATTGATAGGGCGATTCACAAGAGTAATATTGTTCATACATAGTCAATGAAAATACATCAGTTCAGGTTTATGAGCAGAAGATTACCTGTTTTCCTAGTGTTTTCTACAAAGTGACCAGTAAGATAGCAAACATGTTTGACTTCTTCACAAACCAGTTATCTATTTCACAGGTGATTAACGCAACAGTGCTACCAGATTTTACTAAAAAGTTTATTATTTTCAAACCTCATTGTGGCATTTTATATTTATTTAAGAAATTGCGATAACAGTGGCTGCAAACCATGTGAAGTTTTGCAAATGTAGCGATCACGTATTGTGAGGTAGCAGATGGTGTTGTACAAGTACATTACAATCATCCAACATATCCATCGTAAGGCGTGTCAATAAATTTGTTATCCCAATTAAGAAAACAAAAATCATTCAAGAATACGTTGTTATTGCCGAGTGACAGATAAAATATCAGTAAGCTCGGAAAGATACAGCAGAAACAACAAGATTCCGAAGCACAACTCAGAGAATACGAACTCAACCTACGGTTGAAGAATTTATGCAACTCAAAAACTGTCAACCCAAGTCACAATTTTCAATGCGAACATCAAGACAGTTTGTTCTGCTCTACATAACGGGGACTAAGAGAACTACTACAAATATTATCAAAATGATATCGGTATTTACAAACAGTGACACATAATGTTCGAATGCATTTTTCGTTCATGATTTGAGAATTATTTGAATAACCTATTTGTTGCTAGATTACAAAACAAACTATCCAATCTGAAATAACTTGTCTTCACTCTTAATCAAACACAGAGCAAACGATTATTCTTTGATTTAAATTGACGAGGATGATAGAAGTGAGAAGACAGATGAATATGCGAATATTATCATATAAACATATTGATTTCAACAACATTTAGAGACGTGGTAGTGCAATGATAAGAAGACAAACAGAAGAGTACTGTCGACAATTCTATACTTTCATCGCGTCAACTCTATGAACCCTCAAATTTCCCATAAGCGAAATAGACATTTTGTGACTTTGAAATTTTAATTCATGCTATTTCTCAGTTGAAATTTTCAATCAATTTAGCTGGTCGGTTTCATTTTCATAATCACAATGTTGAACATGTACATTCTGAATTTTGTGAAAAACGTTTTGCGAATTTCCATGTTTCATATTCTAATGTAGTTCTCTACTTAACCAACAAACGTTTATTATTCTAGGTAACTGAACATAAGCGAAATTTATCAGACAGCTTTCCAGTGATAAAACACAGTCAAAGCTAGAGGTTGGAAGGGACTGTCCAGAAAAGAGTTGGATGCAGAACGCTGATGTGTGAGTAACCTGCATAAGTGATTTCGTCAGCATCAATAACAACTTAAAAGCAATATAACGACATATAATATTTTTGAGTAAATATATGACTCTTCAAAGCAAATGAAATTGTTTTCTCAGTTAATGATCAATCAAATAAGAAAACAGTATGCAAGTTAGATCAAATGACAATAACGAACACGAGAAATCATATAATCACATAATCGGAGTATGAAGAAGCACCTTGAAATCAACAAACCGAAGTTAAATGAGTGAAGCACACTGAATATCATTCTTATTTCGATAGAGCACTGTGTCAGTTATTTTCAAGATGTTATGACAGTATTTTAGATTTGTTAGCGATATTCTTATTTCAATGTTGTTGATCATTGTAACAACAAGTGTTTAAAACGAAGGTGTTTAGTTCTCATGTGGATGTCGTCATATTTCAATACATTTATGCTAGGAAGCTTTCCAATAAAATGTTACTGTGTTCGAAATGAACAGTAATACAGAAGTCTTCAAATCATGCTTATTGGAAACTCTTGTTTGATGCTAAATGTTAACAGAACTATGTATTTGTAGTGAAAATCACATTGAAAGTGGGATGCAATCAATGTTCTTGTTGATTCGTTTTATGATGTTGTTAACAAGTTCAAACATTTATAATCACTGAGTATATATTCTACCTAATGAAATAATAACAATAATTAATTATCACACAATATTCATTGATAATAAAACAGAGTTCCACCTGCTCCTCTACGTAATATCAAGTGCAATTGAACAGTTCAAGTTCTCTTATGGTGGAAGTCAGTAAACTATTGAACTTAAGTTGGATGTCAACCAGTTTGGGGTACGAATATTTCATAATAGAGAACAGTATTACTACTTCGTCATTATTTATCATGCCATTTTTTCGATAAGCATTACTTCTCCCAATTGTAGTGACCTACTTTTACCAAGAGAACGCGATTGATTTAATATAAACAATTCTTATTATAACCAATTGTACCAGTCATAGTTTTACTGTGCTCGATTGCTTAACTGTGCTAAAAACAGCCATATTACTGCTCCATTATCTTTCGACTGTGACCTTGGACGGTTTCCGTTCCGCACAGTAACCACGCCTGTACTCATTTGGCACGATCTGTATATTCATTCGATACCACGAAATCGCCAGCAAATACACCTCGACCACAGACATCAACTGCCTTCTGATATTTTGCTTACGGATGATTTAACGGTTAACTGGCACCTAGCGCTCAACTCCAATGTGACCCAGATATTATACGAGCGATTACATAACATCTCACTGCATCGACTAATTAACGTTTATGTGTAAACACTCATACATGGAGAGGGGTAATCGATCAATGCAATCAAGTATTATGAGACATGTACCAAGGTGGTCTGAAAGTCAGTTAATACCAAATGTTCCGATAAACATGGAATGTAGTAGACTATATTCATAAATAGAATAGCACTTAATTGAAATGAGGCACAGAATTGAAATCAGTACCGCTTTAAAACGCGGTTAAGAAATTGTGAAAGACTGCTTTTTGGTTGGTGGAATCTTCAGTCATTCGTGAATACAAACCACTTATAAGTAAAAATCAATTTGTCATACTCTTGATTTTGCCCTG
This sequence comes from Schistosoma haematobium, assembly GCF_000699445.3. Classification (NCBI taxonomy): domain Eukaryota; kingdom Metazoa; phylum Platyhelminthes; class Trematoda; order Strigeidida; family Schistosomatidae; genus Schistosoma; species Schistosoma haematobium. The sequence continues at coordinate 1,888,454 of NC_067201.1, forward strand.
ACTATCCTTCAGTCATTTTATGGACTAGAGTCGTGCCAAAATGTCATGCCTTTTGTACGATGTTAATTTTCTCTCTCACTACCTTATGTAAAATTGTACTCCGTTTACTTGAACCTTCATTTAATCGATTTCCATAGATTCTTAAATATGATCCGGCTTCTTGGGGTGCACTACAAGTGAAAATATTTTGTAAGCAAGTTCTATGTTTATAATGATTAATTAATGTCATATAACCAGTTGACCTTGACAACTACAATGTATTTGGAATGTGTGTGATATAAATAGAAGCTATACGGGGTCTTGTTAATGCTAATTTACGTTGCTCATTTTCAATCAATAGATCAATCTGCCCTATCAAGTTGATGTCACAGATCTGAGGTTGAATTCAGAATTGGTCATTTCTGAAAATGTTTAGCGCTGCTCATAGTCATATGTGATATGATCTGTAGTATGTCGGTCAATGTCATTCCTAATATCATCTCATTCTCGTTGTTCTTCCATCTACACTGACACATCCCTACCGTTGTTCGTAGAATAATGTCAATTGACTCAAGGCTGGTAATAATCTAATGAGGAAACATTTCAGTTCTACTGTTGTCACCTTTTCCTTCACCTGTATATATTTCTAGTTTATATGTGAATATAAGTGTCACGATGTATTGAGGCGTGTGTATTTGTATTCACTTTCCCAACAATGTCTCTAAATCCAGTGTTATTGACTTCTAAGGCGAGTGCATATAATGATGATTCCGACAGTTGTTATGCACTTTGGTGAATGTAAATTTCAGTGAAACAGTATATGGATCACATTTTGATGACCTATCTTTTCTGTTTTGACGTACTTGGAAGAAGAATGAGGTAGACAGAATGAAACGTCAATTTATTCAATATCAGACTGATGATAAATCCATCCAGTTCTAGTATTCTGGTGACTGAATTTGGTGATTGATACCGATGATAATGAAGTAGTGTTGATCATAGTCCTAGAGGTGATGATATTAGCAGAATTAGTGGCCAGAGTATAAGTAATAGTAATATTGGGTGCTGAAACCACGTGAGCTTACGTCTGGCAACATACATCGTGGTAGTGAAAACATTAGACATGAGGAATGTGTCAGATGTGCTGAACAACGGTTCGTACTTTTTTGATCGTGTGTTAGCTGATAGATGATTGTATATGATTTATTGATCTAAGAAGAATGTAGTTGACTATGTGTGGTGTTTGATCGAACGTATGTGAATATCAAAAACACTGGTTTTACAGAAATCGGCACTGCGTATACGAAAGGCATTATTTATGAATATTATATATCGATATGTGGTTTGTAAAGATGGTCGTATTTTCATAGTCGAGTTACTAGGACGAAACCGCAGTCCAGTTCTTCCAGGGTTTCAGTGGTGGTCTATATTGGATCAAGTCATCAGTTTAATCACTAGTAATACCAGAATCTTCACAAATGCTCATTGTGATGATAATCACAATGTGCCCTCTAGTCGCTAGCTTGAAGATGAATTTTGAGAGAAACCATGACTAGTGGAGTTTAGTCCGTGTCCAGTTTGAAATAGTTATCCACCTGGGATAGTGGATGGGCCGTTGCGTGAGATCATGAGTCAAATGACGTTATACAGAAACTTTACAAAACTGACACACCGTTCATGAATGTCGATAAATGTTACTTAGTGAAATCTGACTTTTCATATGAAACTGCTATTGAAACACTAGTGTAATAACCGAGCGCAAATAAACCACGCTGAATGTGAAATAAATAAACCTTTTGTTTGACGACATACTTTTTACTTACTTGAGCCTGTTACACCACAGGAAGAAGCATCTGCCGATCACCAGCATTCTCCATCAAACTTCGTTCTGGACAATCGTTACCAGTTCGCCTCAATTGTTATTCACCCTTTCCATGTATGCTTACGAAAATATTGATCAACATAATCGCTAAAGTGTTCTGTCCATGATGTTAAGAGCCTGATGTTATGAGTTTAGGGCAATCCATCAGTGCAATAGGCGTAGAAGAAATCCATCGGAATTTCTTGACCCTTTCGTCAAGACACTGACAGATGTCACTGCTCTCACCACAGCTGTTTGTATATCTTTCCAGGCATCATTTGGCTCAGCCTCGTTTGTAGATCTACTGATGTATGACCTCTGTTGTTCCTGGAATCTACTTTTGATTTTCTCGTCACTGATTTCGCCTCTACTGGATCTGCTTAGTGTGACTTTTCGTCGTGCAGTACTAAAATACCCACCTAAATGTCTTTCTGTTCAGTTCAAGCTAACTAATTAGACATTGAAGTCACTTGTTACGAGTGCTATGTCTGAGCGTTTAGCTTTACGAATACATTCTGCGAGCTTTCTATAAAAGTCATCTATCACTTCATCCCGACTGCAGTCAATGGAAGTGTAAAAGGGCAACGGCGTGTGTCCCAATACTTCCGAGTTCTCACTAGCCGTTTGGTCGAACATTACGTAGACGACTGTAAATGGACATGGACTCTAATAGTGCTTGTTCAGCCCTCGTCCATAGTGCGATGCCGACACATGCCAGTCTCAGAGAACTATTCATGTGGTCACCAGATACACAAAGTGAGTATCTCGTCTGCACACCGCTTTGGAGTGGTTGCGTAAAGTAAATGATCACACTAGCGTCCAGTATGTGTGTTTCAGAGACACAGCATAAATCGGTGGGACATGATTCCAGGTTTTAAGCCGAGTAGACCTTGGATAATGTTTTGGGCACTAAAATCGTTGGCTCTAGTGACAAATGAGAAGTAAGCCAAAAGAGAAAGTTTAGATATGAAAGTCGATATAGGAGGAATAATAGGAATTGAAGAGGGAGGTTGATTGTGAATACAGTGTTCATCATCTTCATCAGCTGAGATGATTGGGCCACGCGGTACATATTCCTGAACAGCGATTACCACGACATGCAATGCTGACAAGTGTTGAGAATGGTTGGAAGAAAGTTGGCGGCGGAAAACTGTAACGTGGCATCAGTGCTTGAAGTCACTAACTTCTAGTCTTAGCCATGCTGGTAGATACAGACTACTTGGTTGGGGTTTGCGCGACTATCGTAATCAATAGTTGGAGACTCTGTGTTACATGCCTCGGAATCGATCACAATGACGTGCGTGTATACACTCTTTGACTTCTCTTGAACTGTGAGACTGAAACCGCCTATAAAATTCTTTCTACCTATTATTTCTTGCTTCCTGTGTTGTATTCTTATGTACAATTCTCCTTTTATATGTTAATTCCACTGAAGTAACTACTTCTATAAATTTGGTGTTTGTCATATTGTATTAATGAGGAGCGGTAAATTGAACAGATAAATATATTTGCTTTGTCCTACTTTGTATATGAATGATTGAAATTTGAAGTCACGGATCACTTAATTAAACATCAATTTAGATATAAATCTATAAAACCCGATTTACCGCAAAGTCATGTTTTCATCAAATTTATCCTAGTAAAACATCAGGTTTTTCATTAAATCAATTTTTCTCATTCATAATATCTTCATTCAGATTACGTTTGTCAGCCCGACATTGAAAATGATGAATCGTGGTTTTTAACTTGTATATTGATCATGCCTGTAAACTGGCGTGAATTTTGTAATTATTACTTTCAGAATATAAATTATTATTATTATTATATGTCTTTGGTGCATATTTTTGGCCAGTTCTAAATTCAAATAAATTGCCTACCTGTTCAGTGTCACACGGATGTCGTACTGTCCTTCAACTAATATCGATATTTCAATAGAAGCATGTCAGAACGACAGTCCAGTCAGAACGAGGAATATAACTTTTGTGATTCTGCCGAAATTTCAGAAATAAATGAAATTCGCTTTATCATTTCAGAAAACTAGTTGTGAAAACAGGTATATCGTGTATCGATTACATTTACAATGAAAGTGAAAAATTATTTCTCAGCTGTCAAAGCATTAAAATTATCGTATGAAATGCATCCGATGCTCAATTGTTCCAACACAGATCAAATTTACCACATGAATCAATGCTTCTCTTAAAAGATAAGGCTTAGTGTTTAATCTATTGTCAACATATAAACAAACCAAAGAAACAGTGCTGAGTCTCCGTGATATTTTATGTAAAAGTCTCACTTCCGTATGACTACAAAGCATTGTATCATCACAAATGATATCAATTTGTGATATAAACTCCATTCTTAACTTTAATCCTGAACAATTTGAAGACTCCTTGCTTACACCGGTCATTGCCTCGAACGAGTCTGTCACTTGTTCTCCATGCACGATTTTGCAGTTTATTCATTCATGAAATTCTGCATGATATTGTCCATCTTCTCAGGTACGCCTTTGTTTCGATGAAGCTTCCATAGTGTTGTCCTGTCCACGTTATCAAATGCTTTCTCGTAGTCAATAAAGTTGATGTAGAGTGATGATTGTTCCACAATGATGTGCTTCACTGATTCCAAGCACCTCCAAATTGTATCTCGTCATTTATGCAGCAACATAGATGACTATCCAGGTCTCCCACATTGTACGAGCATTCCCTGTACTCAGATAAATGGGTACTCTGGATGTCAGAAGGGGTACCGGACTTGCCATTTCCCAAGGAACTCGGCTTTCACCATGGGGCGTCATAACTCTTTTAACGGGGAATATCTGACCCCCAGGGCCAACTTTAAATGGCTTGAATACATTTTGCTGATAAGGGTTTTTAGCGAGTTACTTATCCATGGTGTAGGTAGATAACCCCATGCTCGACCTCCTTCCTTTATCCCGGCTTGGGACAGGCAGTAGCTCTACAGGTGCAACATAATTTTCCGTGTTTTTCACTTAGTGAAATTAATCGTCTTTCAAATTTAAATGGTGATTATGAGTAAACTCCATCAACTGTTTCTCATTACGTCAAACGTGTATCCATTACATGTGCCAGAAGTTCACTGATACCAACGCCAATACAATGATCCACATCTGTGTATACGTTTTCTAATGTTCGGAGTTTTGTAAACTGAGTTATTTGGTTACAGCTATTACTTAAGTATTTTAACAAGCTTACTAGCGTTTATGCTTATTATATTTCTTTTTATTATATCGAGATATTGACTAGAAATAAATACTCAAGTATAACAGCTTATTATAATTGTGGTTTACTGATAAGCAATTAAGGTGGCGGTCAACAGATTACGTAATTTGTGTGACTGAAAAACAACTCGTAGTGCACTTTCAGGGTGCTGAAGTTGCAGTCTATAATTTGATCATCAAATTACAGGATTCCCTACTTACTTACTTACGCCTGTTACTCCTGGTGAAGTATGGGCCGCCGACCAGCATTCTCCAACCCACTCTGTCTTGAGCCTTCTTTTCTAGTTCCATCCAATTATTGTTCATTTTTCTCATGTCTGTCTCCATTTCCCGCCGTGATGTGTTCTTTGGTCTTCCGCTTTTCCTTTGGCCTTCAGGATTCCATGTGAGAGCTTGTCTTGTGACGCAGTTGGGTGCTTTCCCCAACATGTGTCCTATTCACTTCCAGCGCTTCCCCCTGACTTCTTCCTCCGCTGTGATCTGATTTGTTCTCTCCAACAGTAGGTTGTTGCTGATAGTGTAGTGTCTGACCAACGGATCTGACGTATTTTGCGTATACAACTGTTAATAAACACCTATATCTTCTGGATGATGGCTTTCGCAGTTATACAGGTTTCTGCCACATACAGTGGAACTGTCTTGACATTTGTATTGAAAATCCTGACCTTGGTGTTGGTTGACACTTGCTTTGATTTCCAGATGTTCTTCAATTTTAAATATACTGCTCTCGCTTTGCCGATCCGCGCCTCCACATCTATATCAGATCCACTCTCTTCATCAATGATGCTGCCCAGATATGCAAAGGATTTTACATCTTCCAAATCTTCTCCGTCAATTGTGATTGGATTGGTGCATTCTGTGTTGTATCGGAGTATCTTGCTTTTCTTTTTGTGTATATTGAGACCTACTGATGTTGGGGCTGCTGCCACATTGTTCGTCTTCTCCTGCTTTTGTTGTTGCGTTTGGGATAGAAGGGCCAAATCATCTGCGAAGTCTAGATCGTCCAACTGTATCCTAGATGTCCATTGTATCCCGTGTTTCCCTTCAAATGTTGACGTCTTCATGATCCAGTCGATCACCAGGAGAAAGAGAAAGGGTGAGAATAAGCAACCTTGCCTAACACCGATCTTTATTTCGAACGAAATTACAGGATACTTGAATCTAATTCCCAGTAGGACTTTTTGTTTCATAAGTGCAAACGATGTGTATGAAAACATTAATACAATGATGCTTAATAAAAGATAAATGAAATTATCAACATTTCACGATCGCACTGATAACTAAATTCAAAATGTAATCCAAGAACTTCCAGTGAAAAAGCATCTATGAGGAAGTTTAAAAAATTTGAACTTAAGATGATTATCCATCTTAAGCAATGGAAGTTGTTCACATCATATTGCAAATTGGATGAAATTAGAAAATGTTAACCATTGGTTTCCGAGTCAGATGTACAGAGCCTGAATGTACTTGATCAAGATTAAGGTTTGTGGGTTAAATCTCAGATCTCAAGGTCATGGCTGTACGCAAACGTCTGTGAACCTGCAGATTTATCATCGCCTCAGTCGACGCTGTTAGAAGGTCGTCGACAAAACCATACTAAAGACCATTTTGAGTATTACTAATTACAACACCCCTAACTTCATTAGGCCTTCTGACAAAAACCTATATTTTCCATTTTCCTAACGTTGACACACAGGATACACATGACTCGTAACAACTAGATTTCGAAACAGATGCTAATTGTGTTCAGCCAAAATGAAATACGCTCACTCTACTTTCATAGCTTCACAGTGATGGTCGTATCTCAACAAGTGTTAAAAGTAACATTCTTAAAATCCGACACATAATAAATTAGTCAGTAAACTGCACTAACCATCAGATTATCATAGAACAGAAATTACCAATGAATACTGAGAAGACTCTGTTACATAAGATGAAGATGATCTCCAGTGCAGTGAACATCCACGCATTTGATTTTGTTATCACTGTCGTGCTTTGTATAACACATAATGGTGGGAGATTCATCAAACAAGAAAACATTCAGTGAGCACTCATGTGAAACACTGCTGGCTGATGTAAGCCACATATGTGCTTAGAATGCTGATATGGTTTATTGAAGGTATCCTACAACCTCTTGACTGAAGAAACTAGCAGTCAGTGGTTAGAGCGTTTAGCTCAGGTACATACTGACATCACTTATTACAACAACAGCTGGAACGTACTTGATTTGTCAGTTGTTCTTTGACTAACTCCGATTAATCAAAATGTACATTTCATTACACGTGAAACACATAGAATCAGTTCACATCCAGCTGTATTGCATCAAGGACATTCATAACCGGTTTTCACAATGACAGCGAAATATCGTTAGTCTGTAGTGACTCACGTTTATCACGAGAACACGACTGGTTTAATAAAAACGATTATTATTATAACCAACTCTACCAGTGTTTGTTTTAACGTGCTTTTGTTTGACTGTGCTAATGACAGCTATTTTGTGCTTCCATTCTTTTACTTACACTTTGATTGTAACTTCGCGCGAATTCGGTTACCTTCTGTAACCAAGGTTGTATCCTGGCACGATCTCGGTATCCTTTCGATGCCACGAGATCGCCAGCTAATAAACCTCGACTTGGTCCATTAACTGTCTTCTGATATTTGGCTTTACGGTGATTTTATGGATCTATTTGGTTACGTCCAACCCTCGCCTTCTGATTTATTTGGCACGTGTTTCTTGGTAGCGGTGTTCATTGGTAATCTCAACCCCACGCCGCGCTACAAGTCGGACGAACTGAAGATTTCTGAGTACTTACCACTCAGTAAAATCTATGTCATGTTTGTGACGGTACATTCTTATTTCATTTAAGCAAACACACTGTATTGTTATCCTGCTGAATAAAAAAGTAAAACAGAATATTGTTGTCAATCGAAACAAGGTCTGTCTCTTGATATCGATACATGTTGACAATCGTCGACAGAAAATTGACTGGGTCGACATTGATGTATTGTGCAACGATTCTGACTGAGTCCTGAGTTTCGAAATAAATTTTTGAACTCAATCAAGCTAGCGATATTCACATTTTTTCACGTGACTGACTGAATCAGTGTAAGATCCATTTTGAATGCTTTGTGTGTTTGTGAAAATCCCTCCAATTATATACTTGCACCTTGTTCCAATTGATCCTCTTAGTTGTACATTGTTAACTTTTTGACTACATTTGAATTGTTAATATTTGTATTTTATTACAGTTTTCCTTTTTACTACACCGTCACAAATTCCCCATGTTTCTTTCCGAACAGCACTCATAAGGTTTTACTTTATACTGAGTCTGGGCGGCAGCCATTTTGGTTTGTTCCTGCTTTTGATTGCTTGACCTGTGTTGACTAGAATTGTGCATTTTGGTTGTGAATTAAAGCACTCTACCAGAATTGAAAACACCCTGTGTTATACAGCAACCAATTATTACCTTTTGAACGAATCTGTACGTGATCTATCCAGACAGGATAGAACAACGTTTTTTGTGGTGATTGGTAATTTGCTTGCATCCTTTATCAACTTTCGTATTTCTTGTAGTTTAGACTTGATCAATTGAACAATTAGTGATTGGATAGCTGAGTGGTTATATTTGTTTAGGTAATAATGTACACTTAAATTTATGGTGAATTATAGAACCATCATCTTACCCAATTACTTTGTTCTGGTTTCAATCGGGCGAGGGCGCGTATCTGTCTCATACAGACAGTTGTCCTTCACTCCAAACCGTAGTTTGGATCTTGCAATCACATTAAATATACAGTGAAACTTTGGTCACATCAGTTCTATAGATGTGATGAGGAAACGTCTACTCATGGATTCGCTATGTACACGACACCTGCGTCATCGTCAAAAAGAATGAACTGGAAAGCACTTACAGACTGACCAACAACGTTTTCGATGACATCAAGTTCACAATGGAACAGCAGTCAAACAACCAACTAGCATTCTTGGATATATCGATCACGAAAACTGACACAGGAAAACTGGATACTCAAGTATACAGGAAACCGGCAAATACAGATCAAGTTCTCAACTACAACAGCAACAACCCTAGAGCCCACAAAATCAACTACGTACACACATTGTTGAAGAGGACGAGGACCCAGTGCAGCACGCTGACAGCACGACAAAATGAAGAAAAACACCTGAAGAACATGTTTCAGAAGAACGGCTACCCAATCAACTTCATCAAAAATACCAACCGCACAAAGCACAGAACGAGCTGTGAAACACATATGGTGAAATTCGAACACTTCGTTTCTATCTGAAGTTTGTGCTGATGATGTCGTTCAGAAGGACGATGAAAGCTCCACGACCAATCAATCAAGCCCAGAGAACAAAACACCACCAAAATCCTTTCTAGTACTTCTGTGCTGCTATCCAATCTTTTCATGTATGCTTTCAATTATCGACGCAATATGTTTATGGGATTTGCCGTTTTCCTTCTACCTTCAGGATTCCAATAAACACATTCCCCGTAATGCAATATGATGATTTCCGTAGTTTTTCTCCTATTCACCTCATGGGTCTCTTCCTAATTTACTTGTCAAAACAAAAGTGGATTTACCCCTCCTACTGACTCTGTTGCTGACTGTTTCCGATCAACGCATATTCAGCATTCTGAGAAGACAGCCAGATTTCTGAATAAATATCAGTTAACTCGAAAGATCTTTAGTCGAACGAACTGAAGATTTCTGAATACTTAACATTCAGTAAAATCTATGCCATGTTTGTGACGGTCGATTCTGATCACATGTAAAGCAAACACATTGTAATGTTATCCTGCTGATTGAAACAGAGAAACATAATACTGTGATCAGACTAGACAAGATCCGCAATAGCTTCTCATCCATACATCGAATCAAGAACTTCTGAGTTCAGAAGAGAATCCATTTGAACTCCATGATCTGAGACATTTCATCCCAATGCATAATGGGAACGTGATCAGTTAGTGCACAGATCTCATCATATCACGTCACGAATATTCACTGGAACTACAATTGTGGTCAATACAAAAATGTTATTCACAAATCGATACCAGTATACTATTATTTACAATGACATCTCATTAACGATGAAGCGGGTTTAGTAGATAGGTACAATGAATGTTGAATTAGGTCATATTGACTATGAAAATAATCAATACACACCATACCATCAAATCGCACACAGTTGCGCAGTGGTTTGACAATGTGAAGATAATTAGCAAGACAATGTTTCTCTTTCTCTCATAAAATCGATCAGCTCATTAGTCGTTCAGGCATTTCTCATAGTTCAAACATTCCAATTACACTTCTATTAATACATTTGTCAATTGAGTAGCAGAGTAAAATAAAATGTGTATTTTCTTCTGACTTTCATTTAGCTGAGAATACTTCGCTGTGGTTTGCAGATATTCAAGGTGAATGTTGTTCAGATGATAGAATCAGTTCACATCCAGCTGTATCGTATCACAGACGTTCATAACTGGTTTTCACACTGACAGCGAAATATCCTTAGTCGGACAAACTGAAGATTTCTAAGTACTTACTGTTACGGGAGAACTGAAGACTTCTGACGGATGAAAGCCTTTTATTTTACATTATTAATTTACTGTGCTTTTGAATGTAATTGTTTTACTTTTGAACTTGTTTGTTTATATCATTATTTCGGAGGAACTGAAGATTTCTGAATGCTAACCACTCAGTAAAATCTATGCAACGTTTGTTACGGTGTATTCTTAACGCATTGCACAATGCTGTATCTTAAATTGTAGGAGGTACTGTGTAAGCCTCAATCAATCAGTCAGTGTGTCGTCCATCTTACTTTCACTCTGTACATATGTGCAGGTTGTGAAGAGCAACGAAATGGGAAACGATGGATCGCCTAGCAATCTGATGGATCAATACATCGTATTCAGAACCAATCAAGGTTCGAAATGTTAGTATTCCGCTCAAGGTGATGGTTGGAGTGTGAAGACATACAGCTTAACTGTGGTTCATTGTGCATATCACCGATACATCAGATTTCTAGACAATTCAATGGCGTCACATTTCGTTACTCTTCAAATCCCGCACATACGTTCACAGTAAAAATTAGACGGATGATGGTTGGAGGAACGCAGTCTAAAACGTAGTGCTCAATGCAATCGTGTAAAGGGAATGTCGAACCACATTTCCAATCCCATCGTTGAATCGGATGAAATTGCATTCGATAGAAACATTGGAAAAGAAACGAGTTTCATTCAAACAAGTGTTTGCAAACGGAAGAAACTGTGTGACAGTATGGTTAAATATTCACCGTTTGGTGTTCAACAAAACTATGTCTATAAAGAGCGTCTACCACACTTAACATCGAATGTGTCAGGCAACAAGGTTATAAGCATAGCGAGCGAATTTGAAGCAGAGAAACGAATGTGTGTGTGAGAGCGAATATAGAGACAAATTCAGAGTCAAACAGAATAAGGCGCAGCTAGGCAAAGCAAAGGCTAATAATAGGATTCGTGCACATACATACATGAGGAAGAGAATGAATCATCCAGCGATATTTAAACTGTCAACATTTGAGCTAGAGTTCATCATGCGATCAGGCCTACACGTTTATACACATATGATAGTGATCAAAATAGTACAAAGAAATATGCGAATGGTCACTGTTCGATTCACATTGTCTGTTAAGTGAGTCAATAAAATAGCTTAACTGAAATTAGCCATAATCCATGTTATTTTCCGATGACTTGCTATAATCTCATTGATAAGATGAACACGATGAATCGGATAGTTGTGAAACTGCTCATAAAATTCTTTGACATGAAAACTGTGCAAAACTGAATATTTGTTTCTTCAACATTGGAGGAGATTTCAGAACGTCAATGTTGCGAATATCTTTCATGAAGATCATTAACTTTCACTTTAAGAATGAGATACCTAGCTTACTAATCTCACTCACTACTGTATTGAACGATGCCTACATTGCTTTTACACTTCCTGTAATTAGCCATTGTATTCGTTCATTCGGACGATGATATGATGTGTATAATGCAAACTGATGATGTATGGTTGTTGTGACTAGTTGTTTCCGGCCAATTTGTGTATCAATTCTTATCAAACATACATAATAAGCTATCAGTTATTGACTAATTTAAAACAACGACGAAACGAGAGAAAAGTGTTCACATTCTGTTGCATATATCTTTATTGATTAATTATTTAAAACAAAGTTGTAAACAAAATTTAAGAGAAATCTCCACTATATCACCACATGTTGATGTCCTGAAATCGCTTTTCATATGTCCGAATGCACAATTTAATCAGATAGTTAGTTGTTGCCGGCAGGCTTTACAATGTTCACAACGGGTTTTCCATCTTTATTCAAAGTAAAACTGTCGGGCTTGACTTGTACTTGGATTGTTCCACTTTCGTCCTCTGTTTCTGTATGTTCAAAAAAAGAAATCGTTATTTAGCTTTATATCAGTGGTTACTAGCTTACTATCATGGCAACATGATATAAAGACGTATACTTACTTTCGGTATCACCACCTGACTGGACGAACTGAATCATTGTAAGGTGCACTATAAACATCATGATTAGCATCTTGATAAATCTCATTGTCAGACCGATTGTCCTCACGTCAGATGAAGAAATTGGTGACTCTCTTCCTCGACTACAATAAAATATAAAATCAACTATCACATCGACGCATATATACTCATACTGTCCAAATGACACAGACAATAACACGTTGACACACACGTATGTGATTGGTCATAATTTGTTTATTCATTGAACGCAGAATGTACAAACGGCCAAAATTCGTTAGTGGATTGGTAGTTTGTAGGTTATACATCGCTCGATAACGATGGAGAGCACAATATCAATAGGGTGACGTAATGAGTGGGTATATCCAGCTTTTGGCGACCGATCACCACAGCCTACTTGATGTGTATGATCAGGTCATGTTCACGTGGAAGTACGAAGATTGGTGATGAGAATGGGCGATGAAGGGGCAATCTTAGGTTTTCCTATCGCTAAAATTGGGGATTTGTGTGAATGAATGTGAATTGAAATATGACTGATCGAAATGCGATGATCCAATGGATTGTTTGCTATACTATAAAACGAAGACCTATTAATCGGCATGTTACCTGTGAATGAAATATCTTGAGAGTCAGACTCTGGGAATGCTGAATGGTGTTTTTATGAGTGCAACACAGAGTTGATGAGTCGTTCGGCAACAAACGTTACATCCTGGAATGCCGATATTTTTCGGTCAAGTGATTATGTATTTTTAGCACCAATAATATGTGCTGCCGGTCACAGTGTGTTCATACACAAGTCATGCATGGCAATACACTTCATCTTGTATTCTGAATGGATATCAATTCACTATCAATATAAGTATGCACAGATTTTGAAGGCGGTCGCCATAAAATAGTCGTTAATTCAGTTACAAGCTGTCACATTTAAAACATCCTAAACTAAAAGCTGGTCAATTTAAAGAGTATAAACCTGCTGATTGTGGCTTTATGGACTCTCTAGCATAAAGAAAACGCAATTTGCATGACATAATCTGTTTCTATAAAACGAATAAAAAATGAATGTTTGTGATGACTTGCTGTTTCATTACTACAATATTTGTACTTTCGAACGGTCAACTTTATTTGCTTTACTTTCGAAATAACATAAATAATTTAAAGAAAGCTGTGTCCACAACTTCAGATTACCAGTGATCGCATTATTGATATCTCAAGTTCAATTTTCACTAATCACAATCCAGATTCGTTCGTCCGAAATGTGCGTTTGCTAGTGGGTGCTTTGGTAAAACTCGATTATCATTAGATGCACTAGTTGACTTTCCGTTTGCTCAACTGTGCAGTATACCGATTGAGTTGTACTGTTCTGTTAAGATGTATGCGTTAGTGAGAGGGCGAGGAATGAGCCGTCATTTTATTAGCTGAGAGTCCGTTATTGATGGTAATGAGATATTTGCAAATACATTTATCACTTCAGATTTGTATAATAAAAAATATTGCAACTGATTCTACTATTAATTCAGGGCATCACTATTTCAGTCATTGTTCATTCAAATCATGACTTGCGTTTACAGAGCAGCAGTGTGCATCAAAGCAGCGAACAACGAATGAGAATGACTTTATATTACGAATAGACTGTGGTTGATTATTCCACAGTCTGGAAAATTAACAGGTAAAATAATTTGAATTTCTTTGTTTTCGCGCCAAAAGCGTTCTTTTCACACTCACGTCGTATTTTCCACTTTGAAGAATCTTTAACGCTATTGATCAGTTGTGTATTTTAGTATGCTATTTCGCAACGCTTCACAAGGACAGTTTTATGCTGTATATATATACGTTTGATCTGTGTTTGTCGTTGTCGTTCGTTCTTCCGACTTTCACGGACTGAACTTTCCCGTTTCAAACTTCACCTTCTCTCTAGATAGCGAGTCTGAGACATATTAGATATATGGCTTATTGGTCTTCGTCACAGTGCCCTTTTTTACGTTCGCAAACTAAGTGAATTCGTAATAGCTCAAACCAAGCACTTTGTTACGACGGTTTCGAGGCGTGCAACCCACAAGACGTTGAGACTTGGAAGTCCGTTTCAATATGTGTTCTGTAAACGAAAAACGTAGGTGTAACTAACTTCTAGCTATACTACTCTATGTGACGTAGATAAAATTTCACCAATTATGGTAAGACGTAATTTGAGTGATGCACTAGCGAAGTATATCCATCCACGTTCCGCTGTATTAAGCTTCAGTTAGCTTTTTAAGCAACAATCCATCACCTGGTCAATCTCCATGCTTATGCAATTTCGTACATTGTTCAGCTGGTGAGGAGAAAATGAACACGCCACTTCAAGATCATCTGCATACAGGTGTTTGACCACGAAAAAGCATTCACAAATATCACTGACAAGAAGTAAAAAGAGCAACAGGTTTATTCACTACCTTGTATTACACCACTTCTAACAAGGATGATGTTCGACAATGAACAGTTAAACTCAACAATTTGATGTCAATATGCGATGAAGGTGCAAGCTTATCTACAAGACGTTGATGGTTGCCACGTCGAAGAATTTGGAAATGTCTAAGTAAAGCATCAAGACTAGTTATCTTTGGTTACATTGAGAAAAGGCTGAATTAAGGAAGTCAATTTGATACGACTCAACATAGAGAGAGTACAAATATGAAGAAGAAGTAGAAATGCAATATCTCGACCACCATATTTGTAGAGTAAAGATGAAACTGCGTCTGCTTCATGAACAGTGGAAATCTTAAAAGAATTTATAGCCTAACTAGTTTTCAAACATGTGGAGGAGATAGATTTTACTGAGTTTATAGTCACATACATGACTTTTAAAACTGCCGTTTAGGAACTCCTTACCACTCGTCAAAAAACCACTGAAAAGTTTCGCTATAGTTTGAGAGCCTTAGATAAAATTGATATTATGCAGGATGCGTGGTATATCAACATATTGAGCGCGTTTATAGAAAACGAGAATTAAATATTGTAATGTTGTGCTAGCATTAAGTGCTAACAGCTCCTCATTATTGGCCTTCAATACGTGGTTCTCTTTAATTTGGTTACGAATTATGGTTTTTGTGCAACTTTCGTGAAACGTTTCGACTTAAAATCACGTTGTTGTGGACGTATTAGTCTACCACGATTTTTAACTGCTATATATAACTCGTAACGTTCAATAAACCTGTGCGTTTCAAGAGGTGCACAGGAATCTAGAAAAGAGTTAACGAACAGATTGAAATTTTCAATGGGATAGATAGATAGAGAGCAAAACGTACTCTCCTATGATCGCTGTTTTCGGATTCACTGTATAGTTGTACAGATAGTGGGTTGACGTTCCTACTAAATATTAGATTCAGTATTTTTTCATCCGTTTCTCCGTTACGAACCCATTGTTATCAGCAGTGCATGTTAATTGTTGCCTAGAATTCATCACCACATGAATGAAATTTACCGGTACTCGCGTTTGTTACAGAGTGTTCGAAATTCCTTTTATTATACAGTGGAAACGAGGTCATTCACGTTATCTAAACTATCAGAGGCTGTGTAAATACATCTCAGTAGTAGACTATGACTCAGGGTGTTGATTGAAATCCGTACCGATTGAGACAAACTGTTCTGCAGAACAGCTGACAGATGACTATGTTCTTAACACGATCAACAACCCACGTTCATTTCAACAATTCGAAATTCCAATGAGATTTGTGTTCAAATAATGAATGGTATCTTACAATTGAACCAGTTTTTGAAAGCATCTGATTTAGTCGTTTGAAAAGAGCACTTGCTTGAATGAAACTCGTTTCTTTTCCAATGTTTCTATCGAATGCAATTTCGTCCGATTCAACGATGGGATTGGAAATGTGGTTCGACATTCCCTTTACACGATTGCATTGAGCACTACGTTTTAGACTGCGTTCCTCCAACCATTATCCGTCTAATTTTTACTGTGAACGTATGAGCGGGTTTTGAAGAGTAACGAAATGTGACGCCATTGAATTGTCTAGAAATCTGATGTATCGGTGATATGCACAATGAACCACAGTTAAGCTGTATGTCTTCACACTCCAACCATCACCTTGAGCGGAATACTAACATTTCGAACCTTGATTGGTTCTGAATACGATGTATTGATCCATCAGATTGCTAGGCGATCCATCGTTTCCCATTTCGTTGCTCTTCACAACCTGCACATATGTACAGAGTGAAAGTAAGATGGACGACACACTGACTGATTGATTGAGGCTTACACAGTACCTCCTACAATTTAAGATACAGCATTGTGCAATGCGTTAAGAATACACCGTAACAAACGTTGCATAGATTTTACTGAGTGGTTAGCATTCAGAAATCTTCAGTTCCTCCGAAATAATGATATAAACAAACAAGTTCAAAAGTAAAACAATTACATTCAAAAGCACAGTAAATTAATAATGTAAAATAAAAGGCTTTCATCCGTCAGAAGTCTTCAGTTCTCCCGTAACAGTAAGTACTTAGAAATCTTCAGTTTGTCCGACTAACGATATTTCGCTGTCAGTGTGAAAACCAGTTATGAACGTCTGTGATACGATACAGCTGGATGTGAACTGATTCTATCATCTGAACAACATTCACCTTGAATATCTGCAAACCACAGCGAAGTATTCTCAGCTAAATGAAAGTCAGAAGAAAATACACATTTTATTTTACTCTGCTACTCAATTGACAAATGTATTAATAGAAGTGTAATTGGAATGTTTGAACTATGAGAAATGCCTGAACGACTAATGAGCTGATCGATTTTATGAGAGAAAGAGAAACATTGTCTTGCTAATTATCTTCACATTGTCAAACCACTGCGCAACTAGCAACCTATTATCTACAACTTCTAGACGCAGTTTTCTAATATCTCTTACCGAAATCCCTACGCTTGTCCGCAACTCCATCGGTCTTAACCCATCACTATTAGGTATCACTTTCCTTACCAGACCTAATAACCATTTGTCTTTCTCTAAAAACTCAGTACATGTCGTCACCAAGTTACTCTCTCCTATGTTCATCTCTGGTTGAGTTTATTTGTGTCTAAGTTGCAACAATGAAACATATTCCTTAAACAAACGTTTCCAAAATATTTGCGCCAACATAAACAATCGCAATATCAACCATCTAACAAAATGCTTCATCCTCCATAGAAGCTCATATACACTAACGTGAATATGGATATATAAACACGTATAGAGGACCAATCCATTAATTCCTTTATTTACTGCGAACTCTCTATTCTGATTCCAAATCGTAACATTGGACCCTTCTATTTCTTTTAGAAAATGAATAACCATAACACATGGCTTCAGGCACCATTGCATATTCACACACAAAGAACTATTTGAGTCCGCAGAACATAAAGCCCATCTTCCAATCATCATTAGATTTAAAGTTCGTAACGGTGAATTCGTTATCTTCACCTTGCTAGTGGTATCAGACGATAACATTTCAATCTCTTTCCGAAATACTATGCGTTGGACATATAGAATTAAATCTAAACAAGCGAAATTTAACCCATCAAATCTAAGCATACCCACCTGTTGAGACAGATCAGTTCTACCAGAACGCATTACCAGTAAATATCGCTTAAATCGGGTTAACCACGCAGCAGCCTTAAGTAATCTAGTCCAATCTGAAAAATAATTAATAAGTTGATCAACAGTGGATTTTTCAGCCATTACATACGCCGACATTGCTTTCTTTATTTCCAATAGATGAGGGTCAGGACCTTGTACATCAGCGGCACGGCAACACTCCTTCGGCTTCTTGAGAAAACGTGGACCCTCCTCCCATACCTTGACATCATTAATATCAAACTTGACCCCTCTGGATGCAAAGTCTGATATGTTTTCTTTAGAAGGTAGGAATCTCGATTGGTCCACCTTAGTAAGACTCTGAATAGTCGAAATTCGATTTGCAATGAATGTTTTAAACTGGCTTTTCTCATTTCTAATATAGTGTAAGACAATCATAGATTTCGTCAAAAATTAACCTCTGCAAACTTAATATCTAATTCTGACTGCAGCTGGGATCCCATGCAAGTCGTCAAAACTGCTGCCGTAAGTTTCAAGCGCGGTATAGTTTGGACCTTCGAGGGGGCTACTCTTGCCTTAGCTGTTCGTCGTATATCACCGTCTTCCCACCACAATAGACGAAAGGCTCCCCTGTCTTGTCTCGGAATCTTTACTTGAAGAAACATCTCTTCGATATCAGCAGCTAATGCTACGTTACCTAATCTGAATCGTAGAAGCACACCAATTAAACTATTTACAGTATTCGGTCCTCTCAAAAGCTGGTCATTAAGAGAACAACCATGATAAACAGCCGCACAATCAAAAACAATTCTCAATTTTCCAGGCCTTTTAGGGTTGATAACAGGATGATGAGGAATATACCAACAAACAGCATCATAGTCAAATCCCTCTTCACTAGCTTCAATGATGTAGCCCTTACTTAAATGTTTATTCATCACTTGATATTTCTCCAACAGACTGTTATCTTTCATAAACCTCCTCCCTAAGCATTCCAGTCTGCGTCCAGCTAGTTGCAAATTATTCGGTAGTCTTGGCTTATCATACTTCCATGGTAGACCAAGTTGGAAATGACCACCCTCTAATCTAAACGAACTGCTAGCTATTTCTAGAGCTTTTTATCTTCGACAGGATATCCATTACAAAACTTATTTGTATCCTCGAACTCATGATCATATAATCTTTCTAAATCTCGCAAAATATCATTAGTGGAACAATGACACAACTGAACTTGATGTAGAGACCTTGATACTCCCTTAGGACCTATAATCATCCAACTTAGATGAGTACGCACAGCAAACGGATGCTTCCTGTCCCCCAGACGTTGTTCCAGGACCCAATGTGCATCCGGAGCATCACACCCAATCAATATTCCTACTAAATTACTTTGCAACTTCGGTAGGGTTATGTCCTTTAGATGTTTCCACCGTTTCAGTTGGAGTTCGGTTAAAGTTGTTGCATGATCGATCGGAAGTTTCTTGGTCGTGTAAACTTTGTTGATCCTTACAGAACCCCGTTCATCTAATGAAAATACCTCTAAATTTACCTCCAAACAATCACAATTGGTAGTTCCGTTTACAGTCGCCACCCTTATCGAAGTCTCTTTACCTTTGATACCCAACTGATTAATTAATTCTTCACATACAAGAGAAGTGTCCGAACCACTATCTAGAAGTGCATATGTTTCTAAACATCCTTTGGGACCGTATAGTCTGACTGGAACGATCCCCAAACAAACCTTTGAAGAGTTCCAATCCTTAGCTAAGTTCACCACATGGTTATCAATGCTATCAATATGCAATAATGAATTATGCCTAACCTTGCAATTCTCAACGTCGCACTTGATGCCTGAGTTGCACGTCATAGCTGTGTGACCTTTCCTCAAACATAAGTAACATAGACTACGTTTTCTTACCTCCTGCCTCCTTTCTCTAACATTCATTTTTGCTAACCTAGGACAATCTGTCGCCCCATGATCACCTACGCAGATTTCACAACGTGATACCTTGACTGAGCTATTTGGGTCTCGTCTAATTGCATGAAAGCGTGATCTCCTATCAGCTTGGCCTTCAGAATTCCTTTTACCGAACCTTGAGTTACACTGTACTAATCTACCATAACCGGTTCGGGCTATTCTGGCCCTCTCTTCTACAAAGACCACAAATTCTTCAAAGCTTGGCTCCTTCCCATGCATCATGATCTTATCGGCGACTTCCACCCACTTATTCTGCAATTCTAGTGGTAGGCATGAAACTATTACCTCCAAATTGGCCGTAGAATTAACGTCAGACATATATCCCATTTGCTTCAACGTTATACATACATTACGCAACTTAATTGCAAAGTCAATTAATACGTCAGCCGATCCTCCGACAGATTTATGGTTTAATAACTCAATAATTAGTTCTCGTGCAACAAGATGTTCTTTACCAAATAAATCATACAAAATTCGTTTAGCCCTATCATAGCCCAAATCACTGGGCAAAGAAACGCAAGATTCAATTGCTGTTCTGGCCCTTCCCTTGCAATAATATAACAAATACGACAACAATTGACCCTTATCTGACAGTTTACTCTCTATAAGGCTATTGAACTGACTAATGAAACGGTAATACTGACCCGGCTGCCCATCAAAGTACATCATGTCGATCTTAGGTAAAACCATGTTACTAACCATTGTATTTAACGTGTCCTTCAGCTCCCCAACCCAATCGACATCTGAGATGTTACATACCTCCCCGAGTGATTATTACAACCAGTATCACAATCCAAATAATTTTCCACTTTAGCATTTATCCCACATTTATCTACGGGTAATCGTTCATCGTCCTCGATGGCCTTGCATTCTAGTTCAGCGATATCAACCTCTTCTTGTAGATCTAACATCTTAAGTTGCCGTTCTAATTCAAGTCTCTTCTCTAAATTCCTTTTCCTCAGTAATGCTTTATCCAATTTTAATCTAGAAGTACTTAGCTGGCTAGAGGACATACTATTAAGACTAACACTATCTCACGCGCTATTTAAAAAAGACAGTGGTATTTTTCCTCGCTGAGTAAATTTCATTGTTTTGATCGTTTATTACGTTACAAGACTACTGTTTTTCACTTTAATTGAATTTATTTCAGTTAAAGTATTCGACTAAAGTACCGTTTTTACTGTTTATTCGTTGGTACTCTTTAGTACCTCTTTTTCAAGTGTATCTGTTAGTACTTTTGGTCCTAGCAATCTACAGCTCTTCACTTTTTTTGGTCATTGATAATTTTTTTTGTTTCTGGGTATCATCGCATATTGAAAAAACCCCTCCTAAATGACCGGACAGTGAAAAAAGCAGTTGCCAACGTCCGGGTTGTCGTTATCATGTTGAAAGCGGCATGCAGTGCGACGAGTGCAAAGGCTGGTACCACGAAGTTTGCACGAACTTAACGCCTGCTGCTTCCAAACGGTTCAGTAAGAAGGTTTGTGTGTGGCTTTGTCAACAGTGCTGCTCGGATGCAAAGAGCTTGTTAACCGAGGCCATTTCACTGGTTGATGCTGCAAAGAAGTGTTTCAACAAACATAGTCGGAACGCGTCAAACAGCACTCGATCTGTTGACACGCAAATCAATGTGAAGGAAACTAAGGTGAGTCCGGTGATAGGTGACTCACGCCCGTCAAAGAAGGAAAAGCAGTCTCCAAAGGGGTCTGCCTTAAAAAAAGCTCAAGAAAAGTAGGGTCTTTTGTTCCCCGTCTCCCAGGTGGGATCCAACAGGAAACACCTAGGAGCCGCAATCGCAAGGCTCGATCGGTTTCAAATGGTAAACATAACACGATCACTCAGGTCGTCGACAACCCCCCAAAACCCAACACTAGGTTTGACGCAACTGCTATTGCTTCTACCAGCAGCGTTGACGAATGGGTAAAGGTTGTAAGGAAGAAAAGTAGGGATATAAAAGGGAAACCTGCCCCCGTAAAAGTGGTTGAAAAACCGAAAGCTGATCATAGCGACAGATCTGCTTTTTCATAGAATTAAGGAGAGCGATAGCTCTGAACATAGAGCTCGTTTTGAGCATGACATTGTACTGATTAGGCAGCTGCTCAATCAACTCATGCCTCAAAATATGACTGGGGTCACCTTGCTAAAGGTGTATAGACTAGGGAATCTAACGGACTCGAAACCAAATCATTCCAGACTGCTTAAAGTAGTATTCTGCTCTTCAAACGAACGTGACCTAATTTTACAAAATGGACACAAATTAAAGGGTTCAGGAGTCTTTATCCGAAAAGACCTATCGTTGGCAGACCTTGTTAAAAGGCGGGAAGCCGAGAAAGAACTACAACATAGGTTAGACGCTGGCGAAAAGGACCTGAAAATTGTAAATTTTCGGGTTGTAAGACTTCGGCAGAGAATGGTGCCGAAGCCAATCTGGGTGAAGCACGAAGGAACTTAAACAGGCTTCGGATCTGTTACACCAATGCACGAAGCTTACTAAATAAGCGATCGGAACTAGGTGTACAGATTGACTCTATAAAGCCAGATATAGTCGCAAAAACAGAAACCTGGCTGACACAGGCTATAGATAGTATAGAACTTGATTTCGAGGGCTTTACGTTAGTAAGGACCTACAGAACACAAAAGCGCAAAGGAGGGGGAGTAGCTCAATTCATTAGGAATGCTATCCCATTTACCATTATCGATAGTGTATCCCATGAGAGTGGGACGTGTGAATTAGTTAATCTTCGCTTAAAATGCAAGGTACAAGAGCTGCTGATTGGTTTGGTCTATCGCAGTCCAAGCTGTGAGGCAAATGGGATCCTGTTAAGCAGTCTCAATACTTGGTCCCAAAGTGGTCGATGTCTAATCCTAGGGGACTTTAATGCACCTATGGTAGACTGTGGAAATCTGCGAACTGAATCGTCAGAAAATTCCTTCGAGCAGGAACTAGTTGATGCGGTTATCACATGTGCCCTAGTGCAACATGTGAAAGAAGCGACTAGGTACGACGCGGACACTGAATCATACTTATTAGATCTTATACTGACTCACTATGAGGATGATGTTGCGAACCTCCACCATATGCCACCCTTAGGTAAAAGTGATCACGCAGTTTTGACTTTCGACTTCCATATAACTGCCAGTCATGAGGACGCGTCAGTCCAGTCCAGACCCAACGTCTGGAAAGCAAACATAGCAGACATCATGCACTCAGCATCGTTAATAGATTGAACAATAGACCCAGAGTCCTACATTGAAACCGCCTGGGACGCATTTCGAAAATCATACTTAAAAGTTACCACACCTCACATCCCTTGGACTATACCAAAGGGGCCGAAAAACTCACCACCATGGTTCAGTAGGGAGGTCCGTATCCTTCTCCGTATGAAAAGGAAAACGTGAGATAGATTTAGGTTACTGGGGACTGATGAGTCAAAATCTCAGTATCGAAAGGCTCGGAACACTTGTGCCTCGACCCTCCGTAAGTCTAGAAAATTGTACGAAGAAAAACCTGTTAAGGAATCCAAAGAATGTCCTAAACGCTTGTATTCCTATATAAACCAAAGGACAAGGAGAAAAGGAAATATTCCTGCTCTATGGGGAGACAGTACTGCTTCATCATTAGTGGAGGACGACTTTGGTAAGGCTCAAGCGTTCTCGAACTACTTTAGCAACGTGTATACCATAGAAGCGCCCTTCTCGTCAGCGTATACAGATCCCCCTATACATACACTGGATAGCGTGACCATTAAAGAACTCGATGTCTTTGGTCTGCTAAATAAGCTTGACATAGGTAAATCCACGGGACCCGATGAATTACATCTTAGGCTACTGGAGGAATTATCTAACTTCGTTGCGAACCCTTTAAGTACATGCTTTAACCTATCCGTTACACAGGGTCGCTTACCGAAAGATTGGAAAAACGCCATAGTAAGTCCTGTCTTCAAAACAGGCACGAAACACAAACCTGAGAACTACCGCCCCGTTAGCCTAACTAGTGTGGTTGTTAAAATATTAGAAAAGATTATTCGGAAGGAGCTGTTTAAGTATCTCGATAAAAACCGGATTCTCTCGGAGAAGCAGCATGGCTTCAGAATAGGTTATTCTTGTCTCACTAACTTATTAGTGGCTCGTGAAAGCTGGTGTGCTCTTAAGGACCAAAAGCTACCTGTAGACTTCGCCTTCATTGATTTCAGTAAAGCTTTTGATAAAGTTCCGCACAACCGGCTGTTATATAAGTTAAGACATGTCGGGATTGGAGGTAATTTATTGATGTTGATAAAAGACTTCTTAGTTGGGCGTCAACAAAGAGTAAGGGTGAACTCAAAGTTATCTAGCTGGGAAACTGTGCTTAGTGGAGTGCCCCAGGGTACAGTTTTGGGGCCAGTGCTATTCCTCTTGTATGTAAATGACCTTCCTTGTCTCCTGTCATCATCGGTCTTGCTATATGCTGACGATGTCAAGACATGGAGAACGATACGATGTAAGAGTGATAGCTTAGAACTTCAAAATGACCTGAAGAAGTTATCTGAATGGTCTCATACATGGCAGTTGCCGATAAATACTTCCAAGTGTGTTGTGATGCATATCGGTCATCAAGGCACAGATACATACACGATGAATAACACTGAGCTACCTGTCGTCCAGACATATAATGACTTGGGAGTTATCGTTAGTCAAGACTTAAAGACTACTGCACACTGCCGTGCAACAGCCGCCAAAAGTTTTAGAACGTTATGGTCAATACGTAGGGCTTTTAGTCATGTCGACACTAAGACGTTTTTGACTTTGTATACAGTGTTCGTTTGTCCTAAACTTGAGTACTGCATACAAGCGGCTAGCCCCTGCTTTAAAAAAGACAGTGAGCTTCTGGAAAAATTCAGAGATCGGCGACTAAGCTGGTTCCCGCAATAGCGAAGCTTCCTTATGAATCTCGACTGGCCAAGCTGAACCTTTTCCCGTTGTCATATCGCAGAACTAGAGGCGACTTGATTACAGTCTACAAATTGCTTAGTGATAAATTTGCACCTAACATGCCCTCATTTTTCTTGTCTTCCAAAACAGAGAATTTACGGGGACATTCCAAAAAAGTTCATAAGCCGAGAACAAATTACTTGTCAGCTGACTATCGACAATCCCATCGAATCATCAACGAGTGGAATTCACTACCTCAGCACGTGGTTGAAGCTCCATCCGTCGACTCTTTCAAAAGAAAGTTGGATCAACTGAGAGACCATCATTGACAGGACTAACATAGGCCATCGAGCCTCCTGTCCTTCCCAAACCGAAACTGAAACTGAATCATCACATTTATCATCATTAACATCAGACATACCACAAACAGCTTTGGAAGTTTTGCCATCCAATTCGTCATTTTCCTTCAGCCTTTTGCTCCGTGTTTCCATCGTATTTGTTGTTCCAATAATCAATTACCAAAACAAATCTGAATTAATCCAAACAAAAAGTCTAATAATAAAAGGAATTTGGACCCAAAATTTTCAGACAAATCCAAAGTATGAACACAGAACCAATAATTGAAGAACTTTATGTTACGTCCACGTTTTGCTCGTTCCAGTTATTGAAGTACGGACTATCGATCTACTTGCAAATTACGAACCCAAATTAACAACAGAACGAAGTTCCAATTTAGATACCAAATTTATTCGTAATTCACAAATAATCGACCAAATGTCGTTCTAACAACAATAATTAGAACAATTACAAAACAAACCTTCAATTTCGGAGGTTCCCGGAGCAAAACTCCCAAATACCAAACCAAAGACAAACCAAAATGTCCGAAATAATGATATAAACAAACAAGTTCAAAAGCAAAACAATTACATTCAAAAGCACAGTAAATTATTAATGTAAAATAAAAGGCTTTCATCCGTCAAAAGTCTTCAGTTCTCCCGTAACAGTAAGTACTTAGAAATCTTCAGTTTGTCCGACTAACGATATTTCGCTGTCAGTGTGAAAACCAGTTATGAACGTCTGTGATACGATACAGCTGGATGTGAACTGATTCTATCATCTGAACAACATTCACCTTGAATATCTGCAAACCACAGCGAAGTATTCTCAGCTAAATGAAAGTCAGAAGAAAATACACATTTTATTTTACTCTGCTACTCAATTGACAAATGTATTAATAGAAGTGTAATTGGAATGTTTGAACTATGAGAAATGCCTGAACGACTAATGAGCTGATCGATTTTATGAGAGAACGAGAAACATTGTCTTGCTAATAATCATCAGATTGACAGACCACTCCGCAACTGTGTGCGATTTGATGGTATGGTGTGTATTGATTATTTTCATAGTCAATATGACCTAATTCAACATTCATTGTACCTATCTACTAAATCCGCTTCATCGTTAATGAGATGTCATTGTAAATAATAGTATACTGGTATCGATTTGTGAATAACATTTTTGTATTGACCACAATTGTAGTTCCAGTGAATATTCGTGACGTGATATGATGAGATCTGTGCACTAACTGATCACGTTCCCATTATGCATTGGGATGAAATGTCTCAGATCATGGAGTTCAAATGGATTCTCTTCTGAACTCAGAAGTTCTTGATTCGATGTATGGATGAGAAGCTATTGCGGATCTTGTCTAGTCTGATCACAGTATTATGTTTCTCTGTTTCAATCAGCAGGATAACATTACAATGTGTTTGCTTTACATGTGATCAGAATCGACCGTCACAAACATGGCATAGATTTTACTGAATGTTAAGTATTCAGAAATCTTCAGTTCGTTCGACTAAAGATCTTTCGAGTTAACTGATATTTATTCAGAAATCTGGCTGTCTTCTCAGAATGCTGAATATGCGTTGATCGGAAACAGTCAGCAACAGAGTCAGTAGGAGGGGTAAATCCACTTTTGTTTTGACAAGTAAATTAGGAAGAGACCCATGAGGTGAATAGGAGAAAAACTACGGAAATCATCATATTGCATTACGGGGAATGTGTTTATTGGAATCCTGAAGGTAGAAGGAAAACGGCAAATCCCATGAACATATTACGTCGATAATTGAAAGCATACATGAAAAGATTGGATAGCAGCACAGAAGTACTAGAAAGGATTTTGGTGGTGTTTTGTTCTCTGGGCTTGATTGATTGGTCCTGGAGCTTTCATCGTCCTTCTGAACGACATCATCAGCACAAACTTCAGATAGAAACGAAGTGTTCGAATTTCACCATATGTGTTTCACAGCTCGTTCTGTGCTTTGTGCGGTTGGTATTTTTGATGAAGTTGATTGGGTAGCCGTTCTTCTGAAACATGTTCTTCAGGTGTTTTTCTTCATTTTGTCGTGCTGTCAGCGTGCTGCACTGGGTCCTCGTCCTCTTCAACAATGTGTGTACGTAGTTGATTTTGTGGGCTCTAGGGTTGTTGCTGTTGTAGTTGAGAACTTGATCTGTATTTGCCGGTTTCCTGTATACTTGAGTATCCAGTTTTCCTGTGTCAGTTTTCGTGATCGATATATCCAAGAATGCTAGTTGGTTGTTTGACTGCTGTTCCATTGTGAACTTGATGTCATCGAAAACGTTGTTGGTCAGTCTGTAAGTGCTTTCCAGTTCATTCTTTTTGACGATGACGCAGGTGTCGTGTACATAGCGAATCCATGAGTAGACTTTTCCTCATCACATCTATAGAACTGATGTGACCAAAGTTTCACTGTATATTTAATGTGATTGCAAGATCCAAACTACGGTTTGGAGTGAAGGACAACTGTCTGTATGAGACAGATACGCGCCCTCGCCCGATTGAAACCAGAACAAAGTAATTGGGTAAGATGATGGTTCTATAATTCACCATAAATTTAAGTGTACATTATTACCTAAACAAATATAACCACTCAGCTATCCAATCACTAATTGTTCAATTGATCAAGTCTAAACTACAAGAAATACGAAAGTTGATAAAGGATGCAAGCAAATTACCAATCACCACAAAAAATGTTGTTCTATCCTGTCTGGATAGATCACGTACAGATTCGTTCAAAAGGTAATAATTGGTTGCTGTATAACACAGGGTGTTTTCAATTCTGGTAGAGTGCTTTAATTCACAACCGAAATCCACAAAACCCATTCTGATAATAACGTGTAAGCGGTTTTTACGAAAATTTTTTTTGTTTTTTCTTGAAAAAATTTTTTGAGAATATACATATTGGCCAAATAATAATATCTAAATATAAGCATATAAAAATTGATTTTCTAAATATTGTATTATACAATGGAAAATTGAGATGAAACAAATTGTTGACTGGTGTCTTACGCGCAATGGTCGTTTAAATGTCCTGGAAATCTTAATCTTCTTCCAGAACACGTCGTTTAAAGTATATTTTCAGATACATTCGGAATATTATCGTGCGTGTTGGTTGTCGGTTGACGAATTATGAGTGTAGGAGTCGTGTTGTGCGATTGTACCAAAGAGAAATCGACGTAGATAGGATTTCCTTCTAAGTACGCTGCTTTTAAGCGATCTATGCTGATGCTATCGTTTGTTCTGTTCTTATCGATTATATAACACTTAGATTCACGTTGAAGAATTTAGAAATCTCCATAGTATGCTGATTCGAATGGTCGTCGATGTGAATCTCGACGATGGAACACGTGTGCACTATATCGTAAGTCAAGTTGGACGAAAACATTGGTTGATTGTGGTAGAGTGGAAGAAGGTTTAACTGAACGCATTGCGTTTGTAAACCTGTTCGTGTAGATGGTTAGATCCATGTTCATTGAAGAGGATGAAGGACCCACGAATTCTCCTGGACGACGAAGTTTCGTTCCATAAACGAGTTGCGCAGCAGTGTATCCAATGTCAGCTTTCACTGCATTGCGAATACCTAGTAAGACGAGTGGAAGAGCGTCGGTCCGCTGTGAGAGGTTTGCAGCTGATAGTGACGCTTCTAGTTGTCGGTGAAAGCGTTCTACCGACCTGTGTGCTTGTGGGTGGTAGGCAGTCGTTCGGAAGCGAGCGATTCCTAAAAGTGTGGTCAGACGACTGAAAAGTTCGGATTCAAACTGACGTCCGCGGTCTGTAGTGATTGTTGAAGAGCAGCCGAAGTTTGCTACCTAACGTTCGACGAAGGCGCGGGCCACTGTTTCAGCAGTGATGTCCCTGATGGGTACTGCTTCTGGCCATCGAGTGAGACCATCTAATTGGATTATGAGATATGAGTGTTCGTTTGAAACTGGTAAAGGTCCTACTGAATCCAGATGAACATGGTGGAAAAGAGCATTGAGAGTTTTGAATGGGCCTAAGGGACATTTATCGTATCTGATAATCTTAGATTTTTGGCAGCTTACACAGGAGCGTGCTCACTCCTTCACGTCTTTATTCATTACAGGCCAGCAAAACTCTTCTGACATAAGCTTGATGGTTGCACGAACACCTGGATGAGAAAGTTTGTATAACATATCGAAGACGTTGAGTTGATAATTTTTGGAACGATTGGACGATCTCTACCTGTCGGTGTGTCACAAATTAAGGTTTTCTTACCTGTTCCCATCTGTTTAATGCATAGCTCGAGGGTTGTAGACGATAACTCGTGCTGAAGATCAGTGTCTTCTTGTCGGATACGTATACTGCGATACTTATGGGTGCTTCAGTGTCCTGATGTGCAAGCATTGTTGCTTTACAGATAAGTCCCTTAATTGTGGAGATCCAGATGCTGGAGATGCGATTGTCTGCTCGCACTTGCTATTAGACAGTCGTCAACATACGCATGTACGAAGTTGAGACCTTAGAAAACGTCATCCATGAACCTTTGGAAGGTTTGTGGAGCGTATCTTAGACCAAAAGGCATTTGCCGAATTTCGTAGAGTCCGAAGGGAATTATGATAGCTGTTTTCGGAATACCATCAGTAGCCATAGGGATTCAGTTATACGCTTTAACCAAGTCGATTTTCAAAAGGAAGTTGTACCTTTCAAGGTAGCTGTCAAATCGTGAATGTGAGGCAACGGGTAACGATCGGGAATGGTGTTCGCATTCAATCGCCGATGGTCAGCAGTTGGACGACAATCGTTGCTGTCATTTTTAGGGACCATGTGCAACGGAGATGCATACGGGCTATTTGACGGTCAGATGATGCCTAAGTCTATCATGTGGTCGAACGCGTTTTTCCCCAACCTTTACATTTCGGGAGCTAGTCGTCGTGCTTTAGAGAATACAGGTGGTCTTGCAGTCGTGATGTGATGTGCAACGTTTCCGGTTACACACGGTAGTTTCGGTTGAGTTTGATGAATCCCAGGATACTTATTGAGTAGTGGTTGATGGAATGCGTCTATCGTATGCTTAATTGTGACTGGGGATAGTCTTCTACATTCCATGTTTATCGGAACAGTTTGTATTAACTGACTTTCAGCCCACCTTGGTACATGTCTCATAATACTTGATTGCATTGAGCGATTACCCCTCTCCATGTATGAGTGTTTACACATAAACGTTAATTAGTCGATGCAGTGAGATGTTATGTAATCGCTCGTATAATATCTGGGTCACATTGGAGTTGAGCGCTCAGCGCTTGCAATCATGACCTGCTTTGCGAGCACAATATGTTTCCTCGATTGCTGCTCATAGACTATGTCATCACACATCATCATCATCATCATCATCACATCATCATCATCATCATCATCATCATCATCATCATCATCATCATCATCATCATCATCATCATCATCATCATCATCATCATCATCATCATCATCATCATCATCATCATCATCATCATCATCATCATCATCATCATCATCATCATCATCATCATCATCATCATCATCATCATCATCATCATCATCATCATCATCATCATCATCATCATCATCATCATCATCATCATCATCATCATCATCATCATCATCATCATCATCATCATCATCATCATCATCATCATCATCATCATCATCATCATCATCATCATCATCATCATCATCATCATCATCATCATCATCATCATCATCATCATCATCATCATCATCATCATCATCATCATCATCATCATCATCATCATCATCATCATCATCATCATCATCATCATCATCATCATCATCATCATCATCATCATCATCATCATCATCATCATCATCATCATCATCATCATCATCATCATCATCATCATCATCATCATCATCATCATCATCATCATCATCATCATCATCATCATCATCATCATATCATCATCATCATCATCATCATCATCATCATATATCATCATCATCATCATCATCATCATCATCATCATCATCATCATCATCATCATCATCATCATCATCATCATCATCATCATCATCATCATCATCATCATCATCATCATCATCATCATCATCATCATCATCATCATATCATCATCATCATCATCATCATCATCATCATCATCATCATCATCATCATCATCATCATCATCATCATCATCATCATCATCATCATCATCATCATCATCATCATCATCATCATCATTTTTAGGGACCATGTGCAACGGAGATGCATACGGGCTATTTGACGGTCAGATGATGCCTAAGTCTATCATGTGGTCGAACGCGTTGTTCGCCAACCTTAGCTTTTCGGGAGCTAGTCATCGTGTTTAAGAGAATACAGGTGGTCTTGTAGTCGTGATGTGATGTGCAACGTTTCCGGTTACACACGGTAGTTTCGGTTGAGTTTGATGAATCCTAGGATACTTATCGAGTTGTGGTTGATAAAGTCGGTCTATCGTATGCTTAATTGTGAATGAGGATAATCTGTAACCAGAAGAAGAAATTACGCAAGCGGATATATTAGTGTTTCCGTCCAGTTGTCTCCGTTTGCGCGTATCGATGATTAGATCGTAATATTGTAGAAGCTCCATAGCAATGATTGGCTAAGAAACATCTGCAACAACGAAGATCCAGTGAATGGGTTTGCGTAAACACAATTAAGGTAGATAATAATGAACCTAAGTTCATCTCACAGGGACAACGAAAGTCTCCAGCTCCGACAATAAAGGGTGGGAAGATACGTCTCACAAATGCGAATATGGAAACATGTAAAATTGAACCCATCTGCTCTATAGGTATCCCAAGAACAGTGAACAGTTTCTCCACGCTGCTATCGTATAACTTACCTTCAACACCTCTAAGTTGCAAAATCAGTACTGGGCTTCCGCGAAACAATTCTTCTTACACGCAGACTAACGAGAACTACCAGAGAGCTGGACACCCAAATCACCCACTGAAGCCTCAAACCATTATTAAGAATGGTAATAATAGGTTTCTCACTCCACACCCTATCTACATTCCCCAGAATCACAACTGTAATTATTTTCAGAAAGAAAACTTTTCACGCCCTTTAGTACCAACTCATCACATGAAAACGGCTCCCACGTATAATGACAAACGCAAATCCTTCCAGTTAGGCGCAGCATACACTTCTCTTGCAAAAGTAAATAGCCATAACAGAGGCTACAAATCTAACGACCAAGACTATTTTGCAGGTAACTCCCCAATCAATTTCAATAGCTCATTTGTAACATATACCACTAAGTCTAGCTATCAAAATACCGAGCTAATGAAGAATACTCAATCCCTAACTTCAGAGTCCACACTAATTCAGCATTCAAATTCAACGTCATGGTATTTGACATAGTATAATATATGAAAGTATTTAAATTATCGTATGAACTGGGAATCCCAAAATTAACGCAATTGAATCAACAAGTATGATACAAGCACAAACGTAAATATTGTATTTGGAATTCGAAATCGAGCATTCAACATGTACAAATGTATTACTAGTTCGTTCAAACACCACACATATTCGACTACATTCTTCTTAGATCAATAAATCATATAAAATCATCGGTCAGCCAACAAATAATCAAAAAGTTAAGAACCGTTGTTCAGCACATCTGACACATTCCTCATGTCTAATGTTTTCACTACCACGATCTATGTTGCCAGACGTGAGCTCACGTGGTTTCAGCACCTAATATTACTATGACTAATACTGTGACCACTAATTCTGCTAATATCATCACCTCTAGGACTATGATCAACACTACTTCATTATCATCGGTATCAATCACCAAATTCAGTCACCAGAATACTAGAACTGGATGGATTTATCATCAGTCTGATATTGAATAAATTGACGTTTCATTCTGTCTACCTCATTCTTCTTCCAAGTACGTCAAAACAGAAAAGATCGGTCATCAAAATGTGATCCATATACTGTTTCACTGAAATTTACATTCACCAAAGTGCATAACTACTGTCGGAATCATCATTATATGCACTCGCCTTAGAAGTCAATAACACTGGATTTAGAGACATTGTTGGGAAAGTGAATACAAATACACACGCCTCAATACATCGTGACACTTATATTCACATATAAACTAGAAATATATACAGGTGAAGGAAAAGGTGACAACAGTAGAACTGAAATGTTTCCTCATTAGATTATTACCAGCCTTGAGTCAATTGACATTATTCTACGAACAACGGTAGGGATGTGTCAGTGTAGATGGAAGAACAACGAGAATGAGATGATATTAGGAATGACATTGACCGACATACTACAGATCATATCACATATGACTATGAGCAGCGCTAAACATTTTCAGAAATGACCAATTCTGAATTCAACCTCAGATCTGTGACATCAACTTGATAGGGCAGATTGATCTATTGATTGAAAATGAGCAACGTAAATTAGCATTAACAAGACCCCGTATAGCTTCTATTTATATCACACACATTCCAAATACATTGTAGTTGTCAAGGTCAACTAGTTATATGACATTAATTAATCATTATAAACATAGAACTTGCTCACAAAATATTTTCACTTGTAGTGCACCCCAAGAAGCCGGATCATATTTAGTAATCTATGGAAATCGATTAAATGAAGGTTCAAGTAAACGGAGTACAATTTTACATAAGGTAGTGAGAGAGAAAATTAACATCGTACAAAAGGCATGACATTTTGGCACTACTCTAGTCCATAAAATGACTGAAGGATAGTCAGGGCAAAATCAAGAGTACGACAAATTGATTTTTACTTATAAGTGGTTTGTATTCACGAATGACTGAAGATTCCATCAACCTAAAAAGCAGTCTTTCACAATTTCTTAACCGCGTTTTAAAGCGGCAGTGATTTCAATTCTGTGCCTCATTTCAATTAAGTGCTATTCTATCTATGAATATAGTCTTCTACATTCCATGTTTATCGGAACAGTTTGTATTAACTGACTTTCAGCCCACCTTGGTACATGTCTCATAATACTTGATTGCATTGAGCGATTACCCCTCTCCATGTATGAGTGTTTACACATAAACGTTAATTAGTCGATGCAGTGAGATGTTATGTAATCGCTCGTATAATATCTGGGTCACATTGGAGTTGAGCGCTCAGCGCTTGCAATCATGACCTGCTTTGCGAGCACAATATGTTTCCTCGATTGCTGCTCATAGTCTATGTCATCAACATCATCATCATCATCATCATCATCATCATCATCATCATCATCATCATCATCATCATCATCATCATCATCATCATCATCATTATTATTATTATTATTAATATTATTATTATTATTATTATTATTATTATTATTATTATTATTATTATTATTATTATTATTATTATTATTATTATTATTATTATTATTATTATTATTATTATTATTATTATTATTATTATTATTATTATTATTATTATTATTATTATTATTATTATTATTATTATTATTATTATTATTATTATTATTATTATTATTATTATTATTATTATTATTATTATTATTATTATTATTATTATTATTATTATTATTATTATTATTATTATTATTATTATTATTATTATTATTATTATTATTATTATTATTATTATTATTATTATTATTATTATTATTATTATTATTATTATTATTATTATTATTATTATTATTATTATTATTATTATTATTATTATTATTATTATTATTATTATTATTATTATTATTATTATTATTATTATTATTATTATTATTATTATTATTATTATTATTATTATTATTATTATTATTATTATTATTATTATTATTATTATTATTATTATTATTATTATTATTATTATTATTATTATTATTATTATTATTATTATTATTATTATTATTATTATTATTATTATTATTATATTTATTATTATTATTATTAATATTATTATTATTATTATTATTATTATTATTATTATTATTATTATTATTATTATTATTATTATTATTATTATTATTATTATTATTATTATTATTATTATTATTATTATTAATATTATTATTATTATTATTATTATTATTATTATTATTATTATTATTATTATTATTATTATTATTATTATTATTATTATTATTATTATTATTATTATTATTATTATTATTATTATTATTATTATTATTATTATTATTATTATTATTATTATTATTATTATTATTATTATTATTATTATTATTATTATTATTATTATTATTATTATTATTATTATTATTATTATTATTATTATTATTATTATTATTATTATTATTATTATTATTATTATTATTATTATTATTATTATTATTATTATTATTATTATTATTATTATTATTATTATTATTATTATTATTATTATTATTATTATTATTATTATTATTATTATTATTATTATTATTATTATTATTATTATTATTATTATTATTATTATTATTATTATTATTATTATTATTATTATTATTATTATTATTATTATTATTATTATTATTATTATTATTATTATTATTATTATTATTATTATTATTATTATTATTATTATTATTATTATTATTATTATTATTATTATTATTATTATTATTATTATTATTATTATTATTATTATTATTATTATTATTATTATTATTATTATTATTATTATTATTATTATTATTATTATTATTATTATTATTATTATTATTATTATTATTATTATTATTATTATTATTATTATTATTATTATTATTATTATTATTATTATTATTATTATTATTATTATTATTATTATTATTATTATTATTATTATTATTATTATTATTATTATTATTATTATTATTATTATTATTATTATTATTATTATTATTATTATTATTATTATTATTATTATTATTATTATTATTATTATTATTATTATTATTATTATTATTATTATTATTATTATTATTATTATTATTATTATTATTATTATTATTATTATTATTATTATTATTATTATTATTATTATTATTATTATTATTATTATTATTATTATTATTATTATTATTATTATTATTATTATTATTATTATTATTATTATTATTATTATTATTATTATTATTATTATTATTATTATTATTATTATTATTATTATTATTATTATTATTATTATTATTATTATTATTATTATTATTATTATTATTATTATTATTATTATTATTATTATTATTATTATTATTATTATTATTATTATTATTATTATTATTATTATTATTATTATTATTATTATTATTATTATTATTATTATTATTATTATTATTATTATTATTATTATTATTATTATTATTATTATTATTATTATTATTATTATTATTATTATTATTATTATTATTATTATTATTATTATTATTATTATTATTATTATTATTATTATTATTATTATTATTATTATTATTATTATTATTATTATTATTATTATTATTATTATTATTATTATTATTATTATTATTATTATTATTATTATTATTATTATTATTATTATTATTATTATTATTATTATTATTATTATTATTATTATTACATTATTATTATTATTATTATTATTATTATTATTATTATTATTATTATTATTATTATTATTATTATTATTATTATTATTATTATTATTATTATTATTATTATTATTATTATTATTATTATTATTATTATTATTATTATTATTATTATTATTATTATTATTATTATTATTATTATTATTATTATTATTATTATTATTATTATTATTATTATTATTATTATTATTATTAATATTATTATTATTATTATTATTATTATTATTATTATTATTATTATTATTATTATTATTATTATTATTATTATTATTATTATTATTATTATTATTATTATTATTATTATTATTATTATTATTATTATTATTATTATTATTATTATTATTATTATTATTATTATTATTATTATTATTATTATTATTATTATTATTATTATTATTATTATTATTATTATTATTATTATTATTATTATTATTATTATTATTATTATTATTATTATTATTATTATTATTATTATTATTATTATTATTATTATTATTATTATTATTATTATTATTATTATTATTATTATTATTATTATTATTATTATTATTATTATTATTATTATTATTATTATTATTATTATTATTATTATTATTATTATTATTATTATTATTATTATTATTATTATTATTATTATTATTATTATTATTATTATTATTATTATTATTATTATTATTATTATTATTATTATTATTATTATTATTATTATTATTATTATTATTATTATTATTATTATTATTATTATTATTATTATTATTATTATTATTATTATTATTATTATTATTATTATTATTATTATTATTATTATTATTATTATTATTATTATTATTATTATTATTATTATTATTATTATTATTATTATTATTATTATTATTATTATTATTATTATTATTATTATTATTATTATTATTATTATTATTATTATTATTATTATTATTATTATTATTATTATTATTATTATTATTATTATTATTATTATTATTATTATTATTATTATTATTATTATTATTATTATTATTATTATTATTATTATTATTATTATTATTATTATTATTATTATTATTATTATTATTATTATTATTATTATTATTATTATTATTATTATTATTATTATTATTATTATTATTATTATTATTATTATTATTATTATTATTATTATTATTATTATTATTATTATTATTATTATTATTATTATTATTATTATTATTATTATTATTATTATTATTATTATTATTATTATTATTATTATTATTATTATTATTATTATTATTATTATTATTATTATTATTATTATTATTATTATTATTATTATTATTATTATTATTATTATTATTATTATTATTATTATTATTATTATTATTATTATTATTATTATTATTATTATTATTATTATTATTATTATTATTATTATTATTATTATTATTATTATTATTATTATTATTATTATTATTATTATTATTATTATTATTATTATTATTATTATTATTATTATTATTATTATTATTATTATTATTATTATTATTATTATTATTATTATTATTATTATTATTATTATTATTATTATTATTATTATTATTATTATTATTATTATTATTATTATTATTATTATTATTATTATTATTATTATTATTATTATTATTATTATTATTATTATTATTATTATTATTATTATTATTATTATTATTATTATTATTATTATTATTATTATTATTATTATTATTATTATTATTATTATTATTATTATTATTATTATTATTATTATTATTATTATTATTATTATTATTATTATTATTATTATTATTATTATTATTATTATTATTATTATTATTATTATTAATATTATTATTATTATTATTATTATTATTATTATTATTATTATTATTATTATTATTATTATTATTATTATTATTATTATTATTATTATTATTATTATTATTATTATTATTATTATTATTATTATTATTATTATTATTATTATTATTATTATTATTATTATTATTATTATTATTATTATTATTATTATTATTATTATTATTATTA